>NC_141624.1:25755198-26066976 GCF_047967505.1 Dipteris shenzhenensis | reverse complement strand
TTAACTGGGAGGATCTAGGTTAGTTAGTCTAACTAGAGTCACTTGGTTTCAACCCCTCGGTTGGACTTAAAGTCCATTCACACCACCATTAGGACCCCCCAAAACGCCAAATTTCGCCCTCCTTTAACCCCTCGACACTCATCCGTTTGGGACCCAAATTGAACCCCGTTTGAACCCAGATTTCACACACGTAAACACCACGTTACGGGGTATTTTCCCAGCCCATTGCACACCATTTCGGCATCCCTCGCACACGTTCATTCGCGCCCCCGTGTGGGCCTCATTTTGCATTAATTCACTCGTATTTTCACGCCGCGACCTCCGATTAACGATCCGTCTGCACCGGCACATTTCCCTACACACGTAGGACAATCCTAGGCACATTATTAACACGACGGTCCCTACACAAACTAACCCCACTCTAACTCTCCTAACAGCACCACCTCCACACCCACACTTGGGGTAGCGATACCCTTGGCAAATCACGCACCATCTGCATGCAGTTACGTTCCGGCCAACGACTTCGACTCCAACGCTCGCCCAATCCGCAACTTACTCCACTGCAACAACCGCCCCCGCCAATCCTCTACCCCGAATCCCCCCCTGAGGTTCAACAACTTCCTTTAACTCCTCCACGCCCCAACATGGCTGGACGTCGTCCTGAGCATGATGGGGACATCGAGCTCGATGCCGAGGCTGACAACTTCTTCAATTGACGAAATCACAACAATCACGGCCGACGCCCCTTGGGAAAACTGGAACTTCCCAAATATAATGGTAGGGGAGACCCTGCTCGCTTCCTCCAACATTTTGATGCCGCATGTCGAGCAGGTGGTGATCAATCCCATGAAACTAAGGTGGCTTGGTTTCCAATGGCCTTAACTGATGAGGCGTCGAAATGGTACCTCGACCTTCTCGTGGAAGAACGTGGTACATGGGACCTACTTCAAACCGAATTCAAACGTCGCTTTCAAACGGAAAGGCTACAAGATGATCCCGCTCTCCAACTCAGCAAGATCGAACAAGGCCGGAGGGAAGATGTACGCACATACCTAGGAAAGATGAAGAGATTGATTGCCAAATGTGACCCACGGCCAGATGCAAAGTACCTCACGGCATGGTTCATAGCAGGACTCAGAAAGAAAATCCGAAAGGATATGAAAAAGATAAGTAGCTATGAAACATTCAGTGCTGCTCATGCGCGGCAGCCATTGACATCGAAGATGGTATGACAGATTCAGGCACTAGCAGTGATGATGCCAGATCAAATACACGAGATAAACGCTCTAAAAAAGATAAATCAAAGGACACTGCCGAAACATCCAATGAAGATCGCCTAGAGGCCATGACCTTGAAGTTGAAAGAAGATATGATGCAGGCCATGGATCAAAAACTCCACTTGTCTCAGCCGCCAACTCAAACATATCCATGGCGAGAAAATGTCTGGTGCCCACACTGCTTGGCAAATCATACAGCAAATGAATGCCCAGTCCTAAGAGCAAGGCTCACTGCACAAGCAAATCCACCGCCACGGTTGTGGTGCCATATCTGTGTCGTCGGCGGCCATTATGAGACCAGTTGCATCTTCAACATGCGCAACAATCCGCCTCAACCACCACAATACCAAGCGGCACCCATGCCAGTATACAGGCAACCGGCACTTGCACAAGCGCCCCCAGCTCCGAGGCTAAATCCTGTTCCCGTTCGGACACAAGTCCCACAACTACTCAGGAATCCAAATCCACGACCGTATCCAAGAGCACCAAATCCAGCTCTTTAGGCAGTTCCCATACATCAATTACAAGCCGAGGAAGTAGACTCGCTATTTGAGTATGAAGCAGAGTACCCAGTGTACTATGTAGAAGGTGCAGAGGGTCTGATACCAGTCTATGCAAATCAAGTGCGACCCAACACATTTCGAGCACCAATCAAGTGTTACGGTTGTGGCGAAAATCATAGAATCGCAGAGTGCCCTCATCGCGGTAGCCCAGCCACTTTCCAACCACTCTGCAGAGATTGTGGCATAGGACATGCCTGTATGGATTGTCCCATGAAAAATAAGGTCCCACAACAAACAGAGGTTAAGCCTGACGTCCCCATCGGCATCATTGGGGTGGACCATCAAAGTCTGGGTCCAGCAAGTCTAAGGTCACAACCTATCAATGTAATTACACGCCAACAGAAAGAGGCCACGAAGGACCCTATCATTCCAATCCAACCGAAGCGACTTCTGAGAAAGAAAGCACAAGTGCCTCCACCTCCGCCAAGCAATGAGCAGCCGAGCTCATCCACATCCACTCCCGAGCCTCGAATACAAGAAGCTCCATTCCCGAATGCAGAGGTGGAGAAGGCTCGTTTTCAGGTACTTCAGCAATGGGTTCAAAATGAACAAGCTCAATTTGAGGCTCAGAAACAAGCTCAAGACCCACTCCATGACTTGGCCCCACAAAGTATTGATACTGTACTCGAGCCCTTGTTCCAACAACAAACTCCACAACAGAATGTACCGCCATGTCAACTTGAAGGAGCTACACTCTCTAGCATCCTTAGTTGCCCTGTGTCAATTCCCATCGGAATCCTCTTACGAAATTGTCCCAATCTCTGGGAGAGTTTCAAAGGATGGATTGAACTCGCAAATCCCCCTCCACCTATGAACGACATTGACGATATCCCTGTGCGGATGGGTGAGAGAGATGACATACGCAACATCACTGTGCCTTTAATCCACAAAGCATATAATGAAGTCCAAGCCATAGTGGATGGTGGAGCAGGTGTCAATGTCCTATCAAAGGAGCTTTACGAAGAATGGGGTCTTCCATCAATGCAAAAGGCTAATTTCAACATACGCCTTGCCGATGATTCACGGACTAAACCCTTGGGAGTAGTGAATGGCGTGTCCACAAAGATCGCAGGAGTCCGCTTTTCCCTTCAATTCACAATCTTGGATCTCCCGAAAAAATCCTATCAAATCTTACTGGGACGTCCTTGGTTACGGGAAGCATCAGTCCTCCATGACTGGGGCACTAATAGATTGACAATCCAGAATCGAGACACTGCAGTCAGGGTAAATGTGGAGACAGGAGTTATTAAACCAATTGTTCCTAGAGCATTGGATGACACATCTTCCACGACACTCTCCAGCAAATCAGCTCCCTTGCAACAGCATGCCATAGCAGGTGACTCACAAAGCAATGTCAATAACTGGATACAAACATTGGCAACCATCGACAACTGCCATTCATTAGACCCCATCTTCTCACAGATAGATGTTAACGCACTACAGGTCGAGACGCATGAAGAACCAATCGATCTAGAGATGCCTTTCTTTATGGCAGACCTCGAATGGGATAATGAACCTGAAGAAGGTACCCATACCAATGATGACTCAGATTTTCCTTGGGACCTTGAAACAGAGGCTGCAAATGTTGAAATTGAAGATCAAATCTTTGAAAATGACCTAGCCATTCTCCATGCCCTAATGGCAGTTGAGCTCCCAAAAGTTGAACCTCCACAGTTGCATAACAGCAGAAGATCCCGCAAGAAAGCTATAGGAGGAAATCGCAGAAAAGCCAAGGCCGAGCACTTCAATGAATTCGAACAAGTCCCAACACGGATTGTGGAATTATATCTTGCAAAGGCAGTCCCCTCAAAGTCAAAACCACCACCTCTTGAATGGTCCCCTGAGGGACTGGAAGGAGTATGTGCAGCACATGAACCCTTACTTGGACACACTTTACCAGTGGAAAAGTTACCCCACAGTTCCCAACGTAAGAAGTTTCGGAAATATAAGCCACATGTGCGGATGAAGCTCGATCCAGAGACTTCAGAAAAAGAAAGAAAAGAAGAGCCTAACAAATTTATCAATGCAACTATGCCACCCAGTACACATGACACATGTCAGGCTAGTTCAACCCCATCAGAGGCCGATCTTCGAGAAGTGCTGGAATACTTTAAGAATTATACAAGTGGCAGTGCACCAATAGCAATGCCAAGACCAATCAGAGAATCTGAAGTTCAAGAAACCGATAGCATTGGAGAAACTCCAATCTATGAGGGACCGGCAAAAACACGCACAATAAACCTCGCCCTTGAAGGGGAGGAAGAAAAGTTGGTTTTCATTGGGAAACAGCTCCGTCAAGAAGATGAAATCAAACTCAAAGACCTCCTAATGGAATACCGTGACTGCCTAGCATGGTCATACAAAGAGATGAAAGGCATTTCACCAGACGTGGCAGTTCACACGATCCCTATAAGGGAAGGTGCTCGCCCTAAGGTATGTGGACCTTATCGCACAAATCCTAAATATGGCACCATGGTTTATGACGAGCTGGAAAAACTCCTAGATGCCGGATTCATCTACGAGATAGAGCACACTGATTGGGTTTCACCCATTGTCATTGTGCCTAAACGCAACAAGAAGCTCAGAATATGCGTGAACTTGAAAAATGTGAATGCCGCCACAATTAGGGATCACTACCCCCTACCCTTAACAAAAACAGTGTTGGAAAAGGTGGTAGGATCCGAAATTTATAGCTTCTTGGATGGCTTCAGTGGCTATAACCAAGTGCAAATTGCTCCTCAAGACCAATCAAAAACAGCATTTGCTACAGAATGGGGTATTTTTGCATATAGAGTCATGCCATTCGGCCTTTGTAATGCCCCAGCCACATTCCAGCGAGTCATGTTCACAGCTTTCAAGTCATTCTTGAATAAGTTTTTACAGGTGTTCTTGGATGATTTGTGCATCCATTCAACCAAACAGGACCACTTCAAATGTCTGGAAGAAGTACTAATCAAATGCAGGGAGTATGGCATCTCCCTAAATCCAACGAAATGCCAGTTCATGGTCACCCACGGAGTTGTTTTGGGACACATCGTCTCTCAACATGGGATTGCAACTGACATGGACAAAATCAAAATCATCATGGAATTGCCTCCTCCTACAAATTCCAAAGGTGTACAGGTCTTTATGGGACATGCCGGCTATTATAGAAGATTTATATTGCGGTATGCCATGATAGCTAGACCACTTTACAAATTATTAGTGGAGTTCTTATGGACCGAAGAGTGCGACCAAGCCTTTGAGCTTTTAAAGTGGCGCCTAATCACAGCACCCATCCTTATATCTCCCAATTGGGGTATTGATTTTCATGTTCATACTGATGGATCCCAGTATGCAATTGGGAGTGTGCTTTGTCAACCTGGTGAACATAAGAAGGACTACCCTGTCTACTTTGCCAGTCGACAACTCAATGATGCAGAGATCAACTATACAACCACAGAAAGAGAAGCCCTAGCAATGGTGTATAGTGTAAAGAAATTTCGGCACTATCTACTCGCAAATGATTTTGTCTTCTACACCGACCATCAAGCCTTGCTTTATCTTGTGAACCGTCCGTGTACCACAGGAAGAATAACCAGATGGCTCCTCTTGCTGCAAGAATTCAACTTCAAAATTGTGGTCCGCAAAGGTGCCCAACACTACATTGCCGATCACATGTCTCGAGTCAAGACAAGAGAAGAAGGCACTGGAGTAGAAGATGACTTACCAGATGCCACACTATTTCAAATAGATGCTGTTCCAGAATGGTGTAGAGATATCATTGGGTACTTGATGGCAGGAAGACCACCCCCTGACATGAAAGCAGTAGATGCCAGAAAATTGATTCTAAAAGCTGCACCCTATCAACTCATTGCAGGACAACTATACAAGATGGGCAAGGACCAGATATTAAGAAGATGTGTAATGCCTCATGAGATCCTACCAATCCTGAGTGAAGTCCATGAAGGCATTGCAGGAGGACACTTCCAAGGGGAAGCCACAGCAAGAAAAGTTCTCCTCGCAGGCTACTGGTGGCCAACACTGTGGGCAGATGCCTATGAATATGTAAAAGGCTGTGATGTATGCCAACGGACTATTAAACCACAACACAAAGACTTCAATCCCCTAACAACAGTTATTGCACAACAACCATTTGAAAAATGGGGGATTGACTATGTGGGTCCCATACATCCAGCAGCAAAAGGAACACAGGCACGCTACATCATTGTGGCCACTGATGACTTTACAAAATGGGCTGAAGCTAAAGCAGTCAGAAAGGCAGATGCCAAAAGCACAGCAAGATTCTTATACGAACACGATTCGGATGCCCCCTTGAAATTGTGTCGGATAGAGGCACACATTTTGTCAATGAGGTAATCCAAGAACTCTTGTCTGGCTTCATGGTCATCCATAGAAAAAGCACACCCTACTACCCCCAAGGGAATGGACTAGCAGAATCCACAAACAAAATCATATGCAATATCCTCACCAAGGTAGTAGAACCACAGCGTTCTGATTGGGCAGAGAAATTGAATGCAGCCTTATGGGCATACAGAACCACATTCAAGGTTAGTACAGGGAACACACCTTTTCAATTGGTGTACGGCCTTGAAGCCGTGGTTCCACTTGAATTTGTAATACCAAGTCTACGCATCGCAGTACAGGAACGAATGGGTGATCATGAGTCCTTGAAAGAAAGGCTCTGTCAGTTGGAAAAGCATACAGAGACAAGACTAGTCGCTTATCATGCCATGACAATAGAAAAACGTCGAAGAAAGGCATGGTTTGACAGGAATCTGAAAGCTAAAGACATCAAGGAAGGCGACTTAGTCTTGTTATACAATGCCAAAGTACACAAGGGAAAACTGAAGTATCTAGGTCAAGGACCCTACCGAGTACGAAAGATGAATCCCATTGGAGCTGTGCTACTTGCAACACTAGATGGAGTCCAATTCAATACAACAATAAACGGGAGCCGACTGAAGCGCTACTACATCAACATGCGAGCCATCCCCGACAAAAACAAAGATTTGGGAAACCAAGTCTTCCTTAGTTAGGATTAGATTGTATCACAAGCACTCACTCGCATATGCACATTTTTGCACATATAGTTTGCACTAGATTGTTTTACGCACACTCACTGCATACGCACGTTTTTTGCACATTAGGGAGGTTTGAGTCTTAGTTTCCCTATCAAATCCCACAACTAAGCATATAGTTAGACACATCACATGCACTCACATGATTTTGCATAGGCACATAATAGATTGCATAAAAAATAGTATCACACACTTTCATTCCATACTCTCAAAGCATGCAATGAATTCACACGCAGTACACGAAGCTATGCCAAAACTCAAGATGAATTGGCAACAGAGTCTGCAGCCTCCGCAACGAGACCCCCGCCAAAGTCACAGCCGTCTCCTATATGCAAAAATATCAAACTTGCATACTAATTATCTACAAGCTCAATGCTACGGGTGCAATCGCATCCAACATGTATGCAAGATAGCAAGAAATGACAGCCTCAACAACGAGACCCCCGCCAAACCTCTTTCCAAGAAGATTCGATGGCAGAGTCCGCAACCTCAGCAACGACATCCCCTCCGATATTCACAGTCATCTGCCCCTCCTTAAGAGGAGATAAGCTTCTTGACCAACATCCTTTTATACCAATCCTCAACAACGAGACCCCCGCCAAACATCAAAGCTGTCTTCTATATGCAAAAATATCAGAGTTGCATACTACTTCTCTACATGCTCAATGATAAGGGTGCAATCGCATCCAACATGTATGCAAGATAGCAAGAAGTGCCAGCCTCAACAACGAGACCCCCGCCAAACCTCTTCCCAAGAAGATTCGATGACAGAGTCTGCAACCTCAGCAACGAGAACCCCTCTGAAATTCAAAGCCATCTACCCCTCCTTAAGAGAAGATAAGCTTCTTAACTACAGACTACGCAGATATGGTGCAAAAGCATTACAGCAGGACCGACTCGCATAACACAAGCTAAATAGCCACTGAATTACGCACATGGCATCCCAACTCTGAAATCAAAATAAGCCATAACCCGAGGACGGGTAATAAAATGGATCCGGGAGTATGTTGACTCTGTGCCAACATGAACTTATGAAGAAAGAGAAGGTGATACAACTTTGTGATACAACTTTGTGTTACAACTTTGTGTTATAACTTCTAGACACAACTTTATGTTACGACTTTGTGTAACAACTTTGTGTTACAAGTTTGTGTTACAACTTCTACATGAAGAGAGAGAATGTGTTACGACTTTGTGACACAACTTTGTGTTACAACTTTGTGTTACAACTTTGTGACACAACTTTGTGTAACAACTTTGTGTTACAACTTTGTGTTACAACTTCTACATGTAGAGAGAGAAGGTGTTACAACTTTGTGTTACAACTTTGTGATACGACTTTGTGTTACATGCAGAGAGAGAAGCTCTCCAACTTGTATAAATACCCCATAATGGAATGAAGCCCACACTCTTGGGGCATTGTGTTGAGTCTACATTGGTATTCCAAGCATTTGTCTCACAAGTGTCCATGCTTCCTTGCACTGCACGTCCAAAAGCATGTCCTAACCTTGCAACCCTTCTCCCCTCTCCTCCAACCCTGCAACCCACCCTCTCCCTCTCCTCCTCCCTCCTCCTCCTTCCTCCTCCTCCTCCTCCTCCCTCCTCCTCCTCCTCCTCTCTCCTCTCCCTCCCTTCTCCTCTTCCCTCCTCCTCCTTCCTCCGCTCTCTTCTTTCACCCATGCTCTTACACCTTCTTCCTCTCCCACTCCTATGCTTTCCTAAACCCTTAAACTCCATGATCTACGAGGGAGACGAGTTCTCCATGTACTCTACTCTGAACCTTGGATCCTCCTTCTAACCCTGGACTCCTTCTAAACCTTGGAACCTCCTTCTAAACCCTGGAACTCTTTGTGAACCCTGGAACCTCCTTCTGAACCCTAGAACTTCTCCTAAACCCTTGAACTCTTTCTAAACCCTACAACCTCCTTCTGAACCCTTAAACTCCTCCTAAACCCTACAACCCCCAATGAAGGCGAAAGCCTTCATTACCCCAACAACAATGGTTTACGTGCCTTTTACACATGCTTGCATTTTGTTTACTCACCACACTTAAGCCTACGTCTCTCACCGGAACACGACTCGAGGTCCTAAGCTACACATATACTACAACGACAATCCCAATATATCTGTAGGTGACAAAAAGCCTCGGAACCCTGCAACATAGAATACCCAGCTCTTCCTACGAAAGCAGTAGGAAAGAGCTAACAACTATCTATACCTCCCCCACATGGGCCTATCCTATATGGAGGGAATAACCCAATATAATATCCAGCTCCACCTATTTTATATTACTTCTCCCATGGACTTTGAGCCATATCTCACTAAATGCAGCCTAGGTGGAGGGGTGGCACATGGAGGAGCCATGCCACCTTACATTTTATAATATTACTACCATGGATCACACCTTATGGGCCCTCTTACGTGGAAGGGTGGCACATGGTCATGCCCTGCCACCTCAACCCTAGGCCCTATGCACACCATATTTTATTATACTATTGCCACACATACAAACACACACACATATTAATGCCTTTTTCCTTAGACAAATTTATCCATAACAGTACTTCATGTTGATTGTTATCCATGAAATTCCTAAGGTCTTGCAGTGTGCTCCATCCATAAATGTATTCATTTGGTTCCTTTCCAGCCATGTTTGCGAGACGCATTTGAGCTGTATACAAGAAATAATTTTGTCCCTTTGTTCTTTTTGTTGATTTCTCTTGATCTTGTTGAGCCAATCAGGCTTTACTTTTGAATTGATTAAAGATCTGCGAAATAGTAATCTATTATGAATTAGAATATAAACTAATGTGAAGAAATACTACAATGCTTAATATTGAAAACGTACCTCATCTGATGTTGCCATATTTTATTGTTGGTTGTTCTTCAAATAAGTTTTTTGATAGATTTTGCATATTAGTTTGTATATCAAAAGTTTCTTTTCTCTTATATTGATGAATATTTAATAAAAGGATTTTCTATTGATTACTATTTTTTTTAAGTTCATGTAAGCATTGGAATGAAGTCAGATGGATTGATTTTATTTAAGATTCTTAAGTTGTTTCGAGTGGGGACTCGTGAAAGCATGACATATGTTAGTCCTGGTGCAAATGATTTTTGTATTACTACAAGAGCATTTCCTTTGAGTGTGCATCCTTGTGACTTGTGTCCCGTAATTGCATATGCTAGTGTGATTGGAAAAGTTGTTTTGTGATACCATATTGAATTTAATACCTTCCGTTTATGTTTTGATCAACTTAGTGTGATGTTTTTATTTGTTGATAAGATCTTGGCATGAATTTTTAAAATGTTGTTTGTGTTATTATCTATTTCTAGTAATATGACACTTGCAATAGCGCCATTTGTAGCTCCGATTGTGAGATCTATATTTTTTGTGATCATCACTTTTGCTCCTATTACTATTTGTTGTATGGAGTGGAAATCTGGATCCATTATCCATTCTTTTAATTCTAAGATTTGATATGCATTGGATGTCACAGTGACGCTTTTAATTTGATGCTCTTTGAATTTCTTATGTAGTATGAGCTCATTATAGTATCGTGTGTCTTTTTTATGGGTGCACAGTATAGTTGTGTCCTTGTCAATGAAATCGTTTGCTTCACTATCACTTATGATTAAATTACCTAGGTAATACTGAATCTCTTCTACCATTGGTTGTCTTATTCTGATTATGTTTAAGAATTCTATGTATGTTGGATCTTCTAGGTGACGTATTGATGTGTGAAGTAATGAAAAGGTTGCAGTTGTCTAGAAACCCGAGTTTCCAATAAAGCATTTTCTACAAAATTCATTTTCTTGCACCATGCATTTACATACTGGAGACAACTAGGACATATCTCCGAATAAGAGCATATTTTTATTTTCAAAAGACTGCAAGATTGTTTGCTTGCAAGTTTCGCACAGTTGTCTAATTACTGTGTTTAATATTTGGCATGTCATCATTGAGATCTCATCAATTATTATGATTTCTGCATTTTGCAATTCTATGTATCATTCGTCTGACACTGGTAAGGAGGCACAAAACATATCGTGTCTCTTTGGTAGAGCAAACTGATGATGGATAGTAGTTACTAATCGACTTAGTCTCATTGCAGCTGCTCCTCTTGTTGCTGCTAGAACAATCGATTTTCCTTGCTTTACATAATTATAAGTAATGTACTTGATCATAAATGTCTTTCCTGAACCAGGAGTACCACAAATGACATGAAGTCCTGTGGGTGATCCATTAATCTTTTCATAAATTTCTTGTTCTTCAAAAGAAAGAGTTGTATTTTCGAAATCCTTGAACTCGTTCATCATTTGAAGTAATTTTGTGTGTGATGTGTTATGTATATTGGTATCTTCATGAAGGTCGGTTGAAGCCATGAAGGAGTTTTGAATAACACGTAATGGGCTTTTTTGGAGTATCATGTTTGTTAGTTAGTGGCAATTTTGATCTATTAGCAAGTGCACTTTGCAATATTGATCGATAAGAGATTCAATGTCTTCTTTTGTTTTTACGAGGTCTCGGATATGGCATTCTAATAAGTAAGATTTTGTATGATTGTTTTCAGAAATGAGCTCATTCTCATTTCTAAAATTTATGTTCTTTAGTAGAAGGCTGTAAAAAAATCCTTCAAAATGATGAGCAGGGTGGTAATCTGTGAAACGTACAATCCGTGTTGATGGATATACATAATTTTTGAAAGAATCTATGATAGTTATGTTATCTTTGTTTTTTTTCTTTGACTTTTGGACATTGTATTTTTTCCAGAATTCATAGAAGGTCAAGTTCTCCATGACACTTGGACGATCGCAATATGTATCTATAGGATGCATTACAGAAACACAATGTTCACGAAGGTATTTTTGGTGCATAGATGGGGGAGAGGAGTCAATGAAATGCACAGATTCGCTTCTTTGAATGGTAGATATTTGTAAGCATGACAATGCTACCTCTGTTGGAGATGTTGGCTTTGAAAGAATGTATGCAGATATCAGTTTTAATTTAATTGGATCTAGATTATCTAGTCCTAGAAGTTTCGCATCACCAGGATTCAAGTTCATGTGTCCCATGGGTTCGGTTTTCATAGCATATTTTAGAAGGTAATATGATAGGCTTGTGTTTGTTATTTTCTGAATATTCATATGTGCTTGCCACAAGAGTAATATTCCTGCATGGTATGGAACGACATTACGATGTTCTAGTGATGGACGGAAGTAGATCCATCTTTGTGTGAGAGGATCTATAGTAGGTTTAGTATCTAAATATATTGGATATGAAAATCCGTATTTGCATTTGTGGTTTGTGCTTGAGTCAAATAGATTGCATGTTGGCCTACATGTGTGGATTTGTTTTCTCTTTACCATATAGTTAAGCTTTCTTTGAATTGAATTCTCTGGCCAGTTATTAAAATCATTCATGTAAGGGATATGTGCATCTATCTGGTTTGATACAATATCTATAACTTGTTCATCTATCCATAACATCATGTGTGCATGCATAGATCCTCGATTTTGTACCTCATATCTTATGATGTGATGGTTGACTCTACCTAGTAGTCCTTTATCACACAGAATATATCTTGCTTAGAATTGTTGCAGTCTAACATGGAAGAGCACTGTGCATTCAACTGGACAATCTCTCCATGTGAAGTTTTTATTGAATTGTTTAGCAATGGTTTCTATTTGACCGATTTCACACCATCTCGTGGTTGATACCTAATCTGCAGTAAGTGTAAGGAATGTATTGGGAAGGCCCCATGTGTCAACCATTGCCATTAGATCTTTTAAGTTTCTACGGTGCCATGAAGGAGATCCAGGAATAGAACTTGGTATCTGAAACTTAAGAATACATCTAATTATCTCTTGTTCAAATATTCTTGGATCTTGTCATCTTTGTTGGTCAATATCTCTTTGTAATACTGTAGTTTGAGTAGAGTTTGCTATTAAAATAGATTGACGTATTTGGTACATCAATAACAAGTATGGTTTGTAAAGAGTGAACACGGAGAACAATGTTGATATTCTCATTTTTAAATATACGTTGAAGAACATCTTGCCATCATGAGCACCATATCCGAAAGGATAGAGGAATGGGAATAATGCATACTCTAGTGTTAATTCGTCACATTGTGACAGACCTTCTATAGATGTTATGAGCTGACGCTCAATAATTTTTGTTGAATCATGAAGTACAATTGTCCCGACTTCATGCGATGTATTTTTTTTGAATTGATGAGTTGTAGGTAGCATGTTGATTTGTTCTAGTAATGACAAGTAGTTGTCCTCATGTGCAATTTTCATAAGATCGAATGGTGAGTCAACAGAGTGTCTTTCAAGAATATCAAAAATAACTTCTAAAGAAAGAACACTTACTCCTAGTTTTGGATGCAGTCGTTCATACATTGTCAAGTATTTTTTAAATATGGGGTTTGTTCTAGAGTTATAAACGCTAGAACGTGTTTTGTTGTTGATAGTAAGTTTGTTGAGTTACTACATAATCTTTGTTGGCGATTCCAACATATTAGTGGATTATCCAACATCGATCTCCTTTGTAGTATACATGTTGCTAAAGATGTAATACCTTTAGAAACGTTTAGGGATATATCGATTATAGAAAGCATTTGCATTTGAAATATGTCCGCACTTAATACATTCTGTAAATAGTCTGGATCATAGGGAACCGAGTACAACTTTTTGAATGGACTATCTATGCATGCTTTACAAGCCATTTTTTAACTATGTCCTAGGCCATTTTCTACATGCAAACTTATGAACGTATTGGATAAGTCATATGGTGTTATACTTGATTCTAGTAGTGATATTACTTATTTTAACTTTGTAAAAGAACCTGTGTTAAATTCTATTCTACCACAATATACACAATATTGCATCTTCGAAATATATTGAGAACTGATTTGATTCCATTATTTTAGAAATTTATTGATGAATAGCCATAAAGAGAAACTCATTCGTAATCGTCTTTTCTTGTTTTCTATGCTAATGTAGGAAGCACGTTCTCTCCTTTCAATAAGAGACCTTTTCATATTTGTAAAGTAAATTATATGTTGAAGTAGAAGCACCTACTTTATTTTCCCGTTATGGATGAGAGCGTTGAAAATGACTTGAAATTCACCAATTCGAATAATTTGCAAACAAAATATCAAGGTTGTTAACACTTTATATTTTTCACTCAAAATTTATAATGTCTCTGGTTTATGTTGACACCAATTTGAATATAGCATATAGGAATTTGAATGTAGCATATAGCATTTCGAATATAGAACATGGTATATAGCTCTTTCTTTTTGCACATAGGAGTTTGTGTTTATCATATATTTTTATGCATATATTTTGTAGCTATTTGAATTTGGGATATAGCTGTTTTCATGCACTTAGCATTGATCAACTAGCATTTTTGCATTTAGCATATAGCACTTTGTATCCAACACATAAACAAAAAAACTTAACCACACATTCATGTGGGGGGAGAGTCAGCACATTTCCTCTCCAAAAATTATAAGACCAAGGAACGTGCCCTTCCTTGGGTTCATATCATTTTGCATTTTGCACATAGTATTTTGCATATAGTATGTAGCAATTTGAGTTTGGGATATAGAACATAGCACTTTGCATTTTGCACATGGTACTTTGTTTTTAGAACTGTATGATTTTGTATTTTGTACATAGTATTTTGCATTTAGCACATACCATTGAGCAACTAGCATTTTTGCATTTAGCACATAGCACTTTTTATCGAACACATAAATTAATAAACTTAACCACACATTCGTGTGGGGAGAGAGTCGGCACATTTCCTCTCCAAAAATTATAAGACCAAGGAACGTGCCCTTCCTTGGGTTCATATCATTTTTCATTTTGCACTTAGTATTTTGCATTTTGCACTTAGTGAGTTTGTGATATAGAACATAGCACTTTGCATTTTGCACATGGTACTTTGCATTTAGGAATGTATGATTTTGTATTTTGCACATAGTATTTTGCATATAGCATTTTGCATATAGCATGTAGCAATTTGAGTTTGGGATATAGAACTTTGCATTTAGTATATAGCAATTTTCATTTAGGTATTAGTGTTAAAATGGCTAACATGCCATATCAACATCTTGGGTGGTCGTTGTTCTAGGTATATGTGCATTGAGCTATATGGTGCGTTGAGCTCCATTAATGATCCTCGTACTGCATGAAGAGGGAAAAGCTATGAAAGGAAGCATTAGCCCTGTTTCTATATACAATGAAACATCTAGTGTAGCTTCTAATATCTACAATTATATTGGAAACTTGCAAAGAGGTTAGCTTTACGAAATTCCTATTGGAGTAGAGGGTTTCATAGTCTTACCTATAAGCTACCAATACGAGGAGAGCAAAGGGCCATGGAATCTACATAGGATTGGGAGGCATGAGAGACAGCCCTGTGTGCATGAGGTATGCATGTCACATGGGCAAATGATCATGGATCTAGCCCAACTCAAGGACTGCCATGTGAACAATTAAAGGGTTGACACACGGGCAATCACATGGGCTAGAATGGGCCATTTACAGGCACACAAGTGGTGGGTAGTGGCCAATCTATAACATCGTTTCACAAGTCAATGGGAGTAAAAAGGGTTGCCAGACTAGTCGAAAAAAGTTAAGCACTCGTTGGCAGTAGTACATTGATAAGGTGCTTAGATTAGATGATAGTGGACTCAAGTGATGTAAAACTTGGCACTAAAGATCGTATCCATATAGTCCATTCACTCAAGATATGTAAAACTTGGCACTAAAGCTCGTATGCCTATAGTCCATTCACTCATCATGCATGAGAGGAGTATATACACTAGGGATGCACTGATAATGGCATTTCAAGAACCCACGTTTTGATGTAGTATTTCTACAAACAGTGCCCTTACATCGTCTAAGGCTATCACATTTTGCATACACTACAACTCGTATCCCTATAGTCCATTCATTCATCATGCATGAGGAGTATATGCACTAGGGATGCATTGATAATGGCATTTCAAGAAACCTCATTTTGATGTAGTATTTCTACAAACACTGGCCTTGCATCGTCTAAGGCTCCCACACTTGTCATACACATTGATAAGGGCATTTCTCACAATAATATCTAACTCAACAATAGAGGCTTGAATCATTGAATTTGTTCTAGGGATGCCACACTCACAGATGCATCCACATCACAAATGAAGATGATCTTGTATAGCTATTGGCAATGGATGGGGGTTTGTTGTTGTTGCAAGGAATGCCCTCGTCAAGATGTATATAAAGTGTAGGAGCCTAGTGATTCAAGGGCTATGTTTGCAAAGATGTCATGATGGGATCAGGTTTCCTTGAATATGGATACATGTGTTGCTACCTTTTGAGGAGTTGCACCCAAACCAAGGTCTTATGTGATGGTGAGCTTATGCATGACTACATGTCTAAACGTGGATACATAGGAATAGTTTTCTGAGTAACCTTCTTGCTCAGATGTATATAGCAAGTGTGGGAATTTGGGGGTTGCACGTGCTGTGTTGGATAAAATGCTCCATTGGAATGTGTACTCTTGGACGATTATGATTGCTGCAAGTGCTCAGAATAAGTGTGGTAAACAATCCCTAAATTTGCTTGGTCAAATGCAAACAAAAGGCTTTGAGCCATACAATTTTATTTTCATATGCGCTTTGGATGCATGTGGCAGTTCAACAACCCTACAAGATGGTCAACATATACATTCTACTATTGATGGCATGGGATGGGAGTCAAAACTTGTGGTGGGAACCCCAACATTCCATTTAACTAGCAATAGATGGGAATTAGACGTAGTTGTGGGGATAGCACTTGCAATTATGTATGCCAATTCTAGGATCTTAGATTATGTGAAGGTAGTATTTCCTAGATGTAGCATCCTAGAATGCAATGAACACTGCATGTGTCTAGAATGGGCATTGCAAGGGGGCCTTACAAAGTGATGCCATAACAAAATTTGGTCTCTTGGAGTGCCATGATCATTGCATGTTCCCAAAATGGCCATGGCAAAGAGGCGCAACAACTATTTGGCAAAATGTAGATTAAAAGCTTCCAACTACAAAAGATCACTTTCATTTGTGGTGTGGATGCATCTGCTAGTGTGGCATTACTAAAAGATCTCTAATGATTCATCTGTGTATGTGCTCAGAATGGACATGGCAAGGAGGCCTTGCAACTATTTGCTCAAATGGAGATTGAAGGTTTTCAATCAAACAAGGTCACCTATGTCTTTTTTGTGAATGTCAAGGTAGTACTTGCAGAGCAGCTACAATTAGATGGCACATCTTGGAATGCAATTATCACTGCATGTGCCTATCGTGGGCATGGCAAGGAGGGATTGTAACTATTTATAAAAATGCATGCTTGAGGCTTTGACCCAAACATGCCCCTTTAACATTATTGAGTTTGCTTTCTCATGCAGAATTCATGGTGATGCAGATTGGGCTTTGCGTACTACTAATTTTGTTTTGGAGTTGTATCCAATGAATGGTTTTACGAGTAGTAGGTGGAGACAAGCTACTCTCAAATCTTATGGAAGTAAACCATAGGGGATGAATGGTAGGGTGGCACGGATATTGAAGAGGATAGCTTTGGGTGGAAGTTGAGTAGAAGTAGAAGGTGATGATAAAACTAATGAATGGAGGTCAAAGAGATGATAAAAGTGCATGGAAAAGTGTGACTAACATGGATGAAGAGAATGAAATAAGATCCTCTCTAGAGCTTAGTGGGACAAGGATGTACAGGTTTTCTAACACATTAGTTAGATAGAGTATGGTAGGTAATGTATGACCAATCTGGAAGTCCCTTCTTTCCTCATGCCAATTTCAAATGTATTTCATGCAGAATAGGAGTCTGAATGTAATGTAGGGTGCTCCTCAGTTCAACATCATCCCCTAAACTCCATTGGTACTCCATTCTTGACAACGCAAGAGGAGGATGGCCCTTTGCATAAGCTGGCATGAATGATGTAACTCGAGAGGGGATTTCACGGATTGTTCAAGACCTTCCAAAAGAAATAGTCTGCATGCCAACGTGCTAGAAGAGAGAACGGACATTCACGATGTCCATAATACTAGCCTAGACATTCAAGAGTGAAGTATGATCCATGCTATTGTTACAAGCTATGGATGGGAAAGTGATGTTGTCATTTGTTCTACCCTCATCAATATGTATGGCAAGAGTAGGAGCCTAGATGATGCAAGGGTAGTGTTTCACAGAGATGTCACAATGGGATGTGGTCTCCTAGAATTCTATGATCACATTGCCTGTGCTCAGAATAGGCATGGCAAGGAAGCCATACATATTATCTTGGTCAAGGGTTCTAGGATATACAAAATAACCTTCATCTGCATTATGGATGCAGTTGCTACTGTGGTAGCCTTAGTAGAGGTCCACTGATCCATGCATAGCATCCATAGACAAGGGACGAGAAATACATGTTGAGATTGCTAGAAAGGGGTTTGAAAGAGATCTACTTGATGGTAACACATTGTTGGATATATATTGCAATGCCTGTGCTCTGGATGTATCTGCAAGCTTGTCAGCACTTGAGAATGGAAAATTGATCCATGCTGCCATTGTTGGTAGCATCCATGAGTATGAAGTTGTTGCAATTGCATTGGTCAATATGTATGGAAAGTGAGGGAGCGTATGTGATGCAAAACTTGTGTTTGACACTATGCCTTCTAGGGATATTGTATCTTGGAATGCCCTGATTACAACATTTATTCAGAATAGACATTGCCAGGAAGCTCTGTATACCTTGCACTTGATGCAGCTTACATGTGTTGAGCCAAACAATATCACCTTTATTGCACCCTTGATGCTTGCACTAGCCTAACAGCCCTTCAAGGGGGTAGTAAGTTCATTGTGCCATGATTGATACTGGGCATAAGTTCAATGTATGGTTGGGAGTACCTTATCCACATATATGGCAAATGTGGCACTCTGTAGCCTGTGTCCCACCAAAATTAGTGCTAGCTTTGGTGGAAAAGCTGATAATCAAACAAGGGAGTTTTAAATGCCTTCCTATGTTTCTGTGTCCGGGTTTCTCTTTTAGTTAAGTTCTATGGTAAGTTGTCACTCCTTAGACCCAAAGAAGATTATAATGGCACCTTTTTCTCTCCATATACCCAAAATGCTCGAAAGGTACAAAGTAGGCAGAGGCAGAGGAGATGGAATTGCGGCAGGGAAGAGGGGACAGAGAGAGCTTTTTTGTGGCTTGAGAGAGAGATATACCCATCATTCTTCCAAGAGGTGGGGGTGCTCAAGCTGTTACTTTGGATGAATCTGCCAAAAGATGGGGGTCCTTTGCATGATGCCTGCAATTTTTCCTCTTTTCATGTTATGGTAGGCTCATTTTCCATTTGATAAGTCACTACATAGATCTTGTACTTGTTTTAAATGACTTCTTTCTAAAGCCCATGATTGTTTGTCATGGGCATCTGTAGTCCATGGCATTACTCAACTCCCTATGTGGCAGCCATAGCAGGAAAGGAGCAGATGCAGCAGCTCTAGGAGCTAGGCAGGCGGCCTGTGTGGCAGCAGATGCAGTAGCTCTAGGAGCTAGGCAGGCAGCCTGTGTGGCAGCCCCGTGGGCAGCTGACAGCAGTAGAGATGGAAAGGCTAACAGCACCAGTTTGGGCCATTTAGAGGGCCCATAACAGGCCGGGCCAGGTGGCCACCGGGTCACATCAGCAGAAGGTGGCAGCCAATTGACTGCTGCCACGTGTCAGTTGGCACAGATGGATCCACAGGTCCCCAGCCTGGTCAGCCAGTCTGTCCTTCCCCAGTGGTTCAGCATCCAGGATGAGCTATAAAAGAAGCCTAGCTCTCATTCTTCATCAGCCAGGGCCCAGCAGCAGAGGCAACACTTGAGTCCTCAGCTCCAGTAACGCCTCAGCAGCCCTTGCAGTCAGCATAGCTCTCATTGGCACGGTTTCCTCACCCCCAAAGTTAGCCGCAGTCCATGTGTCAGCCAGTGTAGCCCGAGCCTTATACACCCAGACCAAGATGAAACACATCAGTAAGAACCAACACTTTTTATAGGTATTTGGTGATTCTAGGCCCCATTATAAGAATCAACATAGTAGTTACCATAACTCTCTATGTAACCATGTATCCCATGTGTGTCTACAGTATATATCTCTCTTTTTTCATTTAGCAGGCACCATTAGTGAGAGAGTGATGAAGCACCTTGCGTGTTATATTGGTATCGGATATTCAAAGCTCTTCTTCCTTAAGTTTGTTAGTAGTCAGAGTGCAAGTAGGACACTCCGGATTTGTCTTCTACCTTAGGTAGCCTCTCTACGACTCCCCTCCATCCATCAGGAGATCTGCCAGATCCAGCAGGACTAGCCGGATTATCGGCAAGGTCACCTTGTGCTTGACAGTTCAAGTGACGAGGAGATGGTGTCCACATCTTTACACCAGCTGGTGAGGAGTGCAAGTAGGACACTCCGGATTTGTCTGCTACCTTAGGTAGCCTCTCTACGACTCCCCTCCATCCATCATCCTCAGTGGGAGATCTGCCAGATATTAGCAGGATTGAACAGAGTATTGTGATGACCCTCTCTGGCAAGGTCACCATGTGCCTGACAGTTCAAGTGACGAGGAGAGGAGATGGTGTCCACATCTGAAGCATTCATTACACCAGCTGGTTGCCCACAGAAGAGCATCAGGATAGAGAAGTGCGCAGATAGGGAACGGGACCAAAAGGTGAGCAAACTAACTAAATAGAATTCTCTGGTCTGTGGTTAAATACTAACAATGGAATTGGGAGGCTCTAGATACCAGATATGAGGGGGGTCAAGCATTAATTGGTTCTTTGATCTAATTCAGAGTGAGTAACTAACTAGTTCCAGCTCTGTTATAGTCACTTCCAAGGAAGCTCAATTTAGAGGTATAATGGAAAAACAGAACCATTAGTACTCTTGTCTTGGCTCAACCAGCTCAGGAGTTTATTTTCTGTTGTGCAAAGACACGCCAACTAAACCTGCATCCTCACTTTCCATGCCTTGATAAGAGAAGCCGTCACTTGGTTGCACAAGCGGTGCACAGAGCACTGCACTGCCTATGTGGACGTAACCAAGTATGATTGGGAAGAGTTCATCACGTACGGTCGAGCCTGATTCTTGCCACTATAATACATGGACTGTCCGAACGCCTAGTTTGTTGAGCTGACACAACAGACCACGGAATCAATCAACCTCATGCCACGCAAGTGGCTATACAGTTGCAGGTAGCAGACAGGGACTAGATCAACAATTTTTTTGCATGGTGTTCGTTCATATATCGAATGGTATGCCCAAAACCTTTTCGGCCAAAGATGTGTGACATTGCTTATGAGCTTGCATAAAAGATTTTAGCGCCTCTCACAGTATACACTAGAATCTTCCATTGGGGCTGGTCTTGCGCTGCCTCTCACCAGGAAGACAAAATCTTCCACCGCCTCTCACAATGGTGCCTAGAATCCTCCGTCCCAACTATAAAAACCTGAGGCAGAGTAGAGGCCTAAGCAGTAGAGCAGAGGCAGCACGCTAGAGAGAGGGAACCCAGAGAGAACAGGCGCAGGGCAGGAGGTGAGAGAGGGCACAAAGATATCACTACAAGAGAGCACATCTGTATTGAATTGTTGCACAAGGAACACAGATTCTAGACCATTGTAAAAGAACACAACCGCGCAAAGATGCGAGCCTCCTATCAAATTACTGTCTAAGAATTCATATGAATAGAAAAGCACAAACGATGCAAAAGATTATCATGCCTCTGTCAAACCTGGAATACAAATAAGTGTCTTCTCATGCCTTGTCTGTCTCCTGAAGATTACAATGCGATAGATTATGATGCCTCTGTCGAACCTGGAATACGCATAAAGGTCTTCTCATGCCATGTTTGTCAACAAAGGATTACAGTGTTTTTGACAAGAAGATGTACGCAGCATTTTCAGTAGCCACTCGTAATTGTTGGAAGGGAATTTCCTTTACTCCTACGATTTCTCTACGAGTTTGAATCCAAGATCTATAGAAGTACAAAGCAAGATGGAGATGGATGGAGACTAGCTAGAGCGAGATGAAATGCAAGACATGTATAGAGGACTGGGGAGACGTTTTGAACCGCAGAGGAGACATTTTGACGATTAAGCATCTTCTTGTCATTCCCTAAAAATCAGATTTAATAATATAATTTTGATTTGTAAATTTACACGTGGCTCAACGAGAGGAGAGAATTTCTTTTCATCCCACAATGCTACCTGCCTGACGAATATGAATGGAAATCCATTATGCTGACGACTTGCAAAATAATAATCAAGGAACCAAAAGACTCCATTAGTATTTAGAGGAAAAGCAAGCTTAGATTATTTTCGTGAGCCACTGCAGACTACGTGAGCTAAAAACCTCCTAGAGGAAAAGACTCCTTTAGCATTTAGAAGAAAAGCGATCGTAAGCTTGATAATTTTCCTGAGCCACTGCAGACTGTCGGTGAGCAACACTAACGCCATCAAACATGATAAGACTTAAAACGTAGAATGCAAGAACAGTAGCTCATAGCAGTCATGCCAACGTCATGGTCAGCCTTTCAAGCCTATCAGCAGCACTTTTAAAAATGCCGCTAGGGGAACTAACTCTGCTCAATTATGCCAACTATGCAAAGATCACATAATAGCTAAGCATATCTAGAAATCGTCTCAGCAATTGAAAGGAAAGGTACATCTTTCAGCCCACTAAATGGGCTTGCTAGATAAACGTTATGGCCTATGCAATTTGGATCAGTCTGCTTAGTGTAGAATTGCAGAAGTTTCAATATCCCCACAATAGATACATTAGTTCCTATGAAGCAGAGCGATCGACATGCCATCTGAAGACTGCAAAAGTAAAAGCAACTAAAGCCCAGCGAGATAGTTGCTAACACTCGGGACTACTGTATTACGCCAAGACCATAGCCCATTTCAAACTCTGCAGAGAAAACAATGGAAATATTGCAAATCCAAAATAGCAAGGCTCGTAGAGTCTTTGGCCATTGAAATTGGGGGGAGAAGTAAATGAAAACAGCCAAAAAGTCATTACAATCGGTAAAGTTCTGCGCTGGGCACAAGAAAGTATAACTGAATACTAAAAACTCCATTACCTTAACTCGATAGCCATCTCCCTGATTACAAATTCATCAAACATAAACTTGTCCAGCAATTTTCAAATGAAATTTCTAGTCATACGAAACCAAGTTTCGTCACTGATTGATGACTAACAGACCCCAAGGCCTGCTCAATCCTTTTCAAACTTTGAGCAGTTTGTCCAATCCACCGTTTTATTGTTTCTCCAAACCTGCAAAAACAGGATCGAAGAAAGGAAATTGACGATGGAATACAGGATAATTCTTTTTCAAAAGCACACAATACGAAGTTTTTGTAATTCTAGAAGACTGAATTCACAGCGCAAATTGCACGCGATCTTCCTTTTGGGCACTCTAGTTTACTTGTTAGCGAGTAAGAAACAACATTTGGACAGTGAATGCCTCAATAGTTCTCTTGTACCTCATTGGGTAACTCACTCAGCAGGCTCGTAGGATTTCTGCCCAGAGAAAAGGGGACAGCTCTCCCCCATTTTTGGAGGCTTACGCTTTTTCAAGTACCGAATGATGGCTTGGAAGATAGCTCGGGGGATGCTAGTCATTGAATTGAGAAACCATAAGAGGACGATATCCCTGATACGACCTCTCCGAGAACGCATAGGATCTCGCATCGCCTTTGTGCGGGGGACATTAAGAGAAAGATTAACGCTTGATGCTTCCATGAGCTATTGATTTGCCTCTTCAAGGGAGAGATGCAGGAAATAAAAGACAAAAGGGTGAAGGGGAAGACGCAGGCAGGCGGATGAGACAGAGAAAAATATCCAAATTGCGGCTTAGGCATATGAAGTGGGTGACACGAGGAAATTTCTGGGCATGATCGATAAGCCTTTGAAGACCTACAAGGAAGCTGCGATGGCAGCGATTCAGGGCGATAAATATCGACGTCTCTGTGTTTACCCGTTTGCACTCTTACCGTTCCCATCGCCAGGAATTCGGTTAACCATATGGGGATACGGGAAAGAGAGGAAAACTGCGAAGGATACCCGAAAGGGATGAGAAGAAGACGTACCTGCTGTCAGCAACGCGCATCACTGAGGTAATCTGTCGAATTTGGCTTTCGGAAGTCTGGATGAGCCGGACTTCGGGTACGGAGGCTTGCAAAACTTCGACGTATTAGCACAGAATCATGAATGGATAGATCATTATGGTTTTTTGAATTTCAAATTGGGCTGACGTGTCCTTTCAAGTTTAAATCTCCACCGTCCAATTTTAAGGCTCGTTTCACACACTGCCACACACAAGCACAAAAGGGTTCGAGAGCCCATGCACCTTCATTTCACCCATCATCACCCTAGACCGTCACTGATAAATCTCGCGTTGCAGCTCGAGCACTCACGTATGCTTTTCAAGGAGAACACATCCGACAGCCCAAGGCCGCCCGCAAGTATGTCCACGCGACCCAAACCAATAAAAAATGCACTCCGATTGACAAAAGAGAATGAAATGCACTCAGCACGATTCTTCACCTCTCCAACTACAAACGTCGTACTTACCACCCAGCCACCAAGCCATTGGTGTCGTGACTTGTGCATTAAATGAATATATTCTTTTATCATCCGTCCGTATGTGAATTGAATTGCGGACGGGTGCCCATTCTTTGCACGAACACTCCTTGCCTAGCCTCTAGCCTCATGCTACGAGGACTTCCCCCAAGATTGCTGAACTACCAAAGTGTAGAGAGACCAGGGAATGGCATGCTCCCTATTTTCCCTAGTTTTGCACGAGGGAACGGCCGAATTTTAGGTGATTCAGAGCATCATGATTTTGTTGTACTAGTGAAGTGAAAATGGCACAGCTCCTTGTTGTACGGTTCACATCGCCTTTCTTCCCGATGTTAACAGGAGGGATTTTTAATCCTACAAACCTAGCGAGAAGGTCTCCACCTACCTTTTGTGGCAATCTTGGAATGGTGGAATGACAAAAAACCCCTTGCGGGAATGTCCTCTAAGAGGGTGCCATATTCTCACAAAGTGTTTTGAAATTTCAAATTAGTTTACATTGTACCTTCCAACATTTGCGACGTCGTTCCGAGAGCAAGCATTAACATCGAAAAATTTTATGAGAATAAGCATCAAAGTCAATTTTCCTCCATCTTTGCTCCATTGAAGCCACACAAAAAATTCAAGTTCACCTCAAATGTAGCTACTATTTCCAAGAAATTTGTACATTTGTGGTCTTGCAACTAAAAACTCTCTGACCTTTCGGGCATTGTAGGAATGCCCTCTAATCTACACATTAGCTGATTTTTCGTGAGGTTATCCTCACCTCCCCAAGGCCAGCAAAGTGGGAAAGGCAGCCTCCCCCCCTCCTAAGGGCTCCTCCCCCACTTTAATTACTCCTTCATGGAGTCTTCACACTAAGAGCGCAGTCCCACAAGGGGATTTTCTACCCTCCATCGTTTTAAGGGTGCCAAAAAAGAGGAATTTCCAAGCTTCTCGCCACCTATTCAAGAGATACGCCAACATCCAAAAACTGGGCAACAATAAGCGTGGTTCCACTATCTTCACCTCCTGAAAGTAAATTATCCTCCTGTATACAAGGCTGTCGGAATGTGAAGGAATAGGAGAAAGGCAATAGACATCATGTTCCCTTGTCTAGCATGATTTTGCAGCCTAAAGTTCCTATAGAAATAGATTCTTTTGCCATGTCATGTAGCAACTCCTTCATAATCCTATGTTGCATGACTAAGTGTATATATATATATATGTATATATATATATACATATATATATATATATATACATATATATATATATATACATACATACATACATACATACATACATACATACATACACATATACCCCCCATCCTCCGACATGGTCTCAGAGCCACACTTCTCTATCCATTGTGAGAGAGTGAAAGCCCTTGCTTTTTCAAGGCACAAGCATTTGCTCCTTGCTTTGTCAAGGCACAAGCCTTTGCTTTTTCAAGGCATAAGCATTCTTTCTTAAGGCACCTTCATCTCTTGTCTAGCTCACCTTGTAGAGGGCATTTCCCTCTATAACTACAAAATAGAGAAGCAGAAAACAAGGTACTGCAATGCCAACATCTAAGCACTACTCTAAATGGAAAATTGACTAGCAAAGTAGGACACCCACAACTCGATGGATGACTCCGACAATTGCCTTCAACACAACATAAATGACCAAAAGCAAGAGTCGCAACTCTACTCCAAAGAGACAACATCAACACTCAAGCACACAGCCAATTGACGGATATCTATTACACAATATGTAGACAATAGTCTACAACAACACTCACCAGTAGGGTGCCTTCAATGCAAACTAGCACAACCACATGACGACCATATCATCAAACACAATGGACAGCCAGAGCTTAGACCACAAACAAGGGTGCATGTATGCACGAAAGCACTTGGCTCCAACTTATGGGTTTTACGGGTCTTTAAACACTGCCGATTGTTTAGTAAGAAATAATAAAAAAGAAATGACTCGCAAGATCCATTAGGCTTTGCCAAGGTTCTATAGTTATTTGCATGCTCTCACACTGACTGCAAAGCCACTGCCTTTTTAAAAAGAAAAACTATAATTTAAAACTGAAGGGTAAATTGGCGTTATTTTTTCTTGAAGGTTTTACAACTGATACCTGCAAAGTTTTGATGTCTACTTTCTGGGGGTTTTTTTTGCTTTGTTTTTATAAACAGATCCAGTAGACAACAATCTCTTCACCAGTAGGCATTAAACCCATTAGGCAGGCATAAAGCCCTTTCAACAAGAAAATGAAATTTTTTTTAACAGGTGAACCTGCTTTTCTGGCAAATGGCTTTATGGATAGCAAATTTTTTTTTAAAGGCGCGGCTCCAACAGCTAACAGGTGAATCGGCTTTAGCGCCTTCCTCACAAACAAACATGCAAGACCTGGATGAGTGATCGAAAAGCTTGAAGTGACTTGAAGACTTGTAGCTGGAGGAAGCCAAGGCAATCATTCTAGGGAGAGCTCAAGAATGGAGGGAGAGTGTTACAGAATTGTATTTCTGATATTTCTTGCTATGGAAATTATTTTATTTTAGTCGTGTGACTATGGCAAAGTATTCCATAGGAGCGCACCGGATGCAGCGGGGGTCCTAGTGGATGCTTTGTAGGGTTTAGTTCGGGACACCTAACTACCTATGTTTTGCCAGGCTAGATGGTTAGTATTGTGGGTGATTCCATGTTAATACTAATGTCACTAGTGTTACTGGTGTTATTGCAATTGGTCGCAAGGTGTGTATTTTGATGTTTGTATATCAAGCATACAATTGTGTTGGGATTAGTTGGTGTGATGATTCATCAATTGATTGTAATAAGATGGGAATATCCATATGAAATGGATTATAGTTGTTGACAGGCAAAAATTGAAGCCAACTGATGCAGTGTGTGAAAATGGATTCTATAGAAGCAAATCACATAGCGACTCGTGTAGGAACGGGAGGAAGCTGGTGGGTGCCTTGAGCCCCCAACAAGATATGTAGACCATGTTGATACAAGTGGGAGAGAGAAAAGAAAGAGAGAGCGACACTGCGTGGGGTCCAATCTGCCCCCCCTAGATGGTGGTTCTTGGTTCCCATCTAGTATTTATAATTGCAATTCCAATAAGCAAAGAGCCAATAATAGTACATCCAAAAGCATCCCTTGTCCATAATTAGAGGGATTGCTCAACATAGCTCCACGAGCTTAAAATATCACAAGGCTTAATATGCCCTCATCCACAATTATTAAAATAAATTAGCCCACGGCTTAAAATTCATTACTTTACAATATGGCGCATGGCCTTTGACAGCCATTAGATACTTTGATCAATCCAAATCACCTTCACCATCTCTGTTCCTCATTATCCAACTCATCATCTGTACTCTAGCCGCCAATTGTGTTAAAATTCCTAATGAGAATTCCTAAGAAACTAAGAATAATCACAAAACTCCCACTCAACTCAATCCTAAAGCACTGTCTCTAGGAGAGCTAGGGTTAATAAAAACAAGCAACTACTCAACACAAAGCACCTCCGATAGGCTCCAACAACCATGCAAAATGACTTTTGGAATACAACAAAAGCTAGAAGCCATGAGTATAGCTTATGCAAGCAAGCAACACGACCGCAAGCCTTCACCATTATGTAGATGTCTAAAGCAACAGCCAATGAAAACTCACTGACAAACTTGACATAGTGCAACAAAGCACCAACCACTAGTTTCATTGATGCATTTTCTCTTCTTCTTCTTCTTCTTCTTCTTCTTCTTCTTCTTCTTCCTCCTCTTCCCTATCGACGTTTCCTTCATGGCTCACAGTAGACCTTAGCCCTTCACAAGTGCCTCATACACAAGCCATGTGGCCATGCTATGCACAGTGCCATGTCAATATTTTTATCTCACATGCCACATCAATATACCACTTCATAAGTACTACATCATCATGCTCTATCAAGATGCCAAGTTAGCATGTGCCACCTAAGCACATTAATGTGCCACAAAAGAACATTTTTATAAGAAGCATGCGAGCACATAGTGCCACATCCCCACATACCACATCATCATTTTGATCATTCCTTGGACAAAGTTTTAGCGAATTTTCTAATGGCCATAACTTTTCAGCTCTATAAAAAGGAAAAATGCTCACTATAACTCATGCTCTATGTGTTGAGTACACTAAGTTTGATGTTTGACTTACACACAATTAATCTAGCATATAAAATGAACAAGATAACATCCTTTGCTGAATTTTACTTATCAATTCGTAGTCTAGTTGTAGACTAGCATAGCCTTAGAGGAGATTGGACTTTACTAATTCAACCAAATGATCAATTGTCTGAATCACCTCAAACCTGGTTAGTTCCCACCATGTTAGTCCATTTGGTTCTATCATCAATACTCATACTCATACATCTTCAGAGCTACAATGATAAGGATTACATTCTAATGCGCCTTTCATAGAATAGCTTCTCAGTCCGTAATGACTTATGACATGTTTAACTTCAACTTGGCTATCCGCTAGCAAGAAGTCACCTTTTGATTGACAAATATTTCATCCAGGAAGCTTCTTTCTTTCTTGCATATTTACCTCTTCCCTTTGACCTCCATAGTTTTAGTGTTTTGTTCCCAAATCCAAAGGATGACCTACAACTTAAGAGAGGGGAATCCACATTAATATAGAGGACCTACTAGGTGTACTCATTGTACAAACTTCCGATGCATAGTCACTTTACACATGCATACACTTCTATTGACATCTTCAATTGTCCTTTTCAATTTTCGTTATCGTATGTACCAAAGAAAATCCAAAAAGAGATCTTATACATGCACCCTCTAATTATCCAATGCAATTTAAGAGGGGTTGTTAAGGATGGTGTAAATTGAACCATACCATTGTGCATAGTGTCAAATCCTAACGCTAACCTCAATCTCCACCAGCACCGACACTCGTCTCCAAGGTTAAGGATATGATCACAAGTCAAGTGAGCTCAGTCAAGCAAGATATGGCAGTTGATGCTAGCAACAAAGTCAATAGAGGGGATCTCTATACCGAAGGAAAAGAGCCAGAATCCGTAGCACAAAATAAGACACTCCTGGGCATTGGAGGTTGAAATATGGGTGCCTCCATGATGATGAGGAGAAAGCCATTGATGATATAATCATATGTCTTAAGAAGGAAATACCATAGGTTGAATGGGATAAAAATGATATTTGCAATATCTATCAAATTGGCACACAAGCACAAGTCTAATTCAGAGGGAAGGCAGCAAGAGTTAAGATTCTCAGACAAACACATAAGCTAAGGGTACAAAGATTTGGATATGTGAGGAGCTTGCTTCGACCTAGCTAAAACAAAGAAACAATGAACTCACCAAAGTAAAGGAAGCACACAAAGTAAGCAAACGGGCGGTTTATCGAGATGGACAAGCACTGATTAGGGATATCAAATCCAATACAAAGACTAACAGTCTTAAAATGATGTTATAAGGGTCACTTTATGATAGTATTAGAATGGAGCTATGCCCTATAATAACTCGGGAGGAGCTAGCCTTAAGCATTCACCCGATTCTCTGGCTATCCACATGTAGTAAGTCACTCTTTGGTATTGTACTTTGTCTCATAGACCCGTGAGGTCTTCTACAGACGTTAGTAGATCTCTCTCTCTCTCTCTCTCTCTCTCTCTCTCTCTCTCTCTCTCTCTCTCTCAAAGTGATGAACTTGGAACATCATGGATGAGTGAATCTCAATGTTTTGAATGCCAAATGCTAATGCAAGTTCAACAACAATGCTCAAGGGGTGCACTACTAAGAAACCCTAGGTATCACGTGCATTCAAGGGGCATTTAAAAAACCCCTCAACTAAATTTTTTTCGTCAATAAAAACATCCCTCTTTACTTATGAACTAATGATTTTTTTCTAAAGTTGAATTTAAAAACCCCTCCTGTTATTGTAATCCTATTAAAATTTTTCAAAAGGTTGAATTAAAACACCCCTCCTTTTGAATGCACGTGGTACACTAAAATTTTGTAAGGTGAACCCCCCAAACAACAATGTTAGTGTTGACGAGCCATCAATAGCAAGTTTGTGAAGCTCATTTAGCATTCAAAAAACACCAAGTATTTCAAATTCACAAGAGCAATATTGAAATTATGGCTGATGTAATTAGGAACATGAGAGAGAGAGAGAGAGAGAGAGAGAGAGATGCACATGAAATAAGGGAGGAATGAGAAGCAAAGCACAATGAGGGATGTGTGCGTTTCACCTATCGAAGCTCAACATGATAAACTTGGAACATAATGGGTGTGTTCACAAAGCTCAACATGATGAACTTGGAAGAATCTAGGGACAACAACATACATGTTAGACATTTAAACTATGTCCCTCATGGATTAAAATGGACTCATGTCATGTAGCTCCCTATCGTAGGAACTGTTTCTTAAAAGAGGATGCACTATATGTCACTGGTTCCACAAGTTGAAGGATCTCCCAACTTAATGTATTGGAATACTGCTTGTGGCTTCCTCAAAGCTATCTAATGAGTTGATTGGTTACTATTCCACCATTTGGATCATTGTCCCACACACTGCTGCACCTAATGCACCATTTGGATGATTGTCCTACACATTGCTACACCTAATGCACCAACCACACATGCTGCACCTAATGTACCATTTGGTTCATTGTCCCACACATGATGCACCTAATGCACTAACCACACCTAATAGAACTTAAGCTCTGATAGTGGTTGACCAACACCTAAAGTAATTGCATCTACAACAAAGAAGATGGAATACTTGTGATACCAAAGCTCTGGCCTTTATTTCTTTATTAATAAAAAGATCTAGTATTCCTCACATCAGGTCTTGTAGAATCTCTTTGAGTGCATGGAATGTCTTTATAGATAATGTATCAAGTTAAGAATGAGGCAAGGGTTTCACTTCTCACAAAGGAGCTTGAGAATTTATTGGAAAATACTTGATCTTTGGAGATATTGCAAATTGTTGTTTGAATCCTACTTGAGCTTCCACAATTCACTCAATTTGTCTTTGAGGGGCAATGCTCAGCCTCTTCACTTTGAGGAGGTTGTGGGTTTGTTATTGCGAGTTTAGTGCAAGCGAAAAGACATGGAATAATAAGCTTTCTCTTCTTGTAGTAGTAATCAAGCACTTGGGCTGCATTGTAGGAGTAAAGGCAAGCCGAAAGGTGGTTTAGAGTCTATGGCTACAAGCAAGTCAACCACCCAACTTAGATCAGGCTCGATCGCCCCATCGACCACTCAACTGTGAAGAGCCTAGTCATCACAAGCACAATGAGAGGCTAGTCAAGGGCCTAGTCATCACAAGCACAACGAGAGGCTAGCTAATTTGATTGGCTTAAGAGCTTTGTCAACAATGCTAGATCATATTGGATAATGAGAGAGAGAGAGACAGAGACAGAGACAGAGACAAAGACAGAGAGGGGGGGGGAGGGAGGGAGGGAGGGAGGGAATACTCTCAGGGGTCACATAGAAAAAAAGTGACCATCACGTGCATCCAATAGAAGGGCATTTTTAAATCATAATTTTAACATAAATATATTTAATAGAGGGTTTTCATAAAAAACATTTTGAAAAACACAAAAAATTAATGTGTCTGAAACATAGGTATAAAAGATTTTCCTGTGCTTAAAATAAATTAATATATGCACGAACATAGGTTAATTGCCTCAATGGGCCCAAAACATTTGGCCACTTACCTTTTTAAAATCTTTACCCAAAGGGCTAAAATCGAGTAGTAGTTAGCTAGACCTCTTTTCTAGGGACACTTGTCTCACCCACAAACCTCCTCAGTGCCTTAGAAGCTAGAGCATAGCTGGTTCCACCCCCGTCAAAGCGACCCACTTTTCATGAGTGAACATCCTCTTAGAGTAGCTCTCGACACCAATCGTGCTCTAGTAGCCCCACTAGCAAGCTAAAGTCAATACCCCATGCATGGCCAAGGTTGGGTAGATTATTCAAGCATTGTGGCTCTAGCCCAACATACATCATTTTCCCAAAGCCAACCTAGTATTGAAGCACTAAATGGCCACATGGAGACCTCCAAACATCAAAAAAGGATGTAATACGTTGTAATCTATTGTGCACCATTGATAGCTGTTCAAAGGCTCTCTGCTGCTAACATGGCAAACTGTGGAAGTGGATGGCAGAGTTCAAATGGGTAGACAACAGGAGGAGCTGCCACCTTCCAGAACCTGCACACTTGAACGTAAGGAGCTAAAACTTTTTTTGAAATGGAGGTTGAATGGAGGGGGGTGTTGGGGCCTCTCATTTCAGTAGCATGCCTCCATTCCACCATCAAATGTCAACACACAATCTGTTGTCCAAACCACCTCCATTCACAAGTGCTTGTGGACTTGCATCCAAACCTCCATACATCCAACGCACCTCCAAACGGCCATGCATATGGCTACTCTCTAGCTCACAGAAGAGGTGGCAACTTGCAAACGGTGAGGGGGGGGGGCATTTCACCCAAGCAGGGAGTTACCCATTCAGTAGGGAGTTCCTAGCCCTAGAGAAGTACTACTAGTGGGGATGGCTAGACAGCCACATGATTAAGCCCAACAATAAACTCTATAGCATTTTTGCATCCTTGTGTTGGAATGCTAGGGTCCGGGCAATCAAATGGAGTGGAGACTTCTGCTTCAAGTCGATATGAAGCATTGATGAAGACCCTGTGCTCCATGTCCATTGCCAACAACATGACAAAAGATTCCAATGGCTAATCACTAGGCTAGAATTGTGAAAATCAAAAACTTTGGGTTGGCACTACAATGCTAGACCAGTAGGGTAGCTAGCCATAGGGACATTGCAAAAGTTATTGGAAAGGTCACCTCCCCATCTGTAAGCCCCCAAATGAGGAGAGCGTGGGGGAGGGAGACCTGGGGCAGCAGGATGTGCCCAAGAGAGAAGAAAGAGAGGGGGCTGCCACATGGGCAGCACCTCACATCAAAGACCATGAAAAGTACCCAGAGCTAGGATGGATCTACAGCAACAAAAGGCGAAGTAGTAGCCAGCACAAGGGACCCAGAATAGGAGGCGATCACATGGCGCTGACATCTGCAAGATGTATGGCTCTGTACACTGCTGGAGAAGATCCTAGTAGAGGCGCAATGATGGCAGGATGTGCAGGATTTATAAGCGCAGATGTGAAGCAGGTTTTGGGACTGTTTGGAGGCCCTAGTTTAGGGCTGGAGAGTGGGCACCCAGGTGTCCAGAAGCAGCAGCAAATAGGGCTGCAAGGGACTAACCCTGGGGGGCATATCTTATCACGTACGGTCGAGCCTGATTCTTGCCACTATAATACATGGACTGTCCGAACGCCTAGTTTGTTGAGCTGACACAACAGACCACGGAATCAATCAACCTCATGCCACGCAAGTGGCTATACAGTTGCAGGTAGCAGACAGGGACTAGATCAACAATTTTTTTGCATGGTGTTCGTTCATATATCGAATGGTATGCCCAAAACCTTTTCGGCCAAAGATGTGTGACATTGCTTATGAGCTTGCATAAAAGATTTTGCCATAATCTTCCAACGCCTCTCACAGTATACACTAGAATCTTCCATTGGGGCTGGTCTTGCGCTGCCTCTCACCACGAAGACAAAATCGTCCACCGCCTCTCACAATGGTGTCTAGAATCCTCCATCCCAACTATAAAAACCTGAGGCAGAGTAGAGGCCTAAGCAGTAGAGCAAAGGCAGCACGCTAGAGAGAGGGAACCCAAAGAGGACAGGAGCAGGGCAGGAGGTGAGTGAGGGCACAAAGATATCACTACAAGAGAGCACATCTGTATTGAATTGTTGCACAAGGAACACAGATTCTAGACCATTGTAAAAGAACACAACCGCACAAAGATGCGAGCCTCCTATCAAATTACTATCTAAGAATTCATATGAATAGAAAAGCACAAACGATGCGAAAGATTATCATGCCTCTGTCGAACCTGGAATACGAATAAATGTCTTCTCATGCCTTGTCTGTCTCATAAAAATTACAATGCGATAGATTATGATGCCTCTGTTGAACCTGGAATACGAATAAAGGTCTTCTCATGCCATGTTTATCAACAAAGAATTACAGTGTTTTTGACAAGAAGATGTACGCAGGATTTTCAGTAGCCACTCGTAATTGTTGGAAGGGAATTTCCTTTACTCCTACGATTTCTCTAAGAGTTTGAATCCAAGATCTATAGAAGTACAAAGCAAGATGGAGATGGATGGAGACTAGCTAGAGCGAGATGAAATGCAAGACATGTATAGAGGACTCCGGAGACGTTTTGAACTGCAGAGAAGACATTTTGACGGTTAAGCATCTTCTTGTCATTCCCTAAAAATCAGATTTAATAATATAATTTTGAATTGTAAATTTACACGTGGCTCAACGAGAGGAGAGAATTTCTTTTCATCCCACAATGCTACCTGCCTAACGAATATGAATGGAAATCCATTATGCTGACGACTTGCAAAATAATAATCAAGGAACCAAGACTCCTTTAGTATTTAGAGGAAAAGCAAGCTTAGTTTATTTTCGTGAGCCACTGCAGACTACGTGAGCAAAAAACCTCCTAGAGGAAAAGACTCCTTTAGCATTTAGAAGAAAAGCCATCGTAAGCTTGATAATTTTCCTGAGCCACTGAGGCTGTCGGTGAGCAACACTAACGCCATCAAACATGATAAGACTTGAAACGTAGAATGCAAGAACAGTAGCTCGTCGCAGTATGTCAGCCTTTCAAGCCTATCAGCAGCACTTTTAAAAATGCCGCTAGGGGAACTAACTCTGCTCAATCATGCCAACTATTCAAAGATCACATAATAGCTAAGCATATCTAGAAATCGTCTCAGCAATTGAAAGGAAAGGTACATCTTTCAGCCCACTAAATGGGCTTGCTAGATAAACGTTATAGCCTATGCAATTTGGATGTCTGCTTAGTGTAGAATTGCAGAAGTTTCAATATCCCCACAATAGATACATTAGTTCCTATGAAGCAGAGCGATCGACATGCCATCTGAAGACTGCAAAAGTAAAAGCAACTAAAGCCCAGCTAGATAGTTGCTAACACTCGGGACTACTGTATTACGCCAAGACCATAGCCCATTTCAAACTCTGCAGAGAAAACAATGGTAATAATGCAAATCCAAAATAGCAAGGCTCGTAGAGTCTTTGGCCATTGAAATTGGGGGGAGAAGTAAATGAAAACAGCCAAAAAGTCATTACAATCAGTAAAGTTCTGCGCTGGGCACAAGAAAGTATAACTGAATACTAAAAGCTCCATTAATTTAACTCGATAGCCATCTCCCTGATTACAAATTCATCAAACATAAACTTGTCCAGCAATTTTGAAGTGAAATTTCTAGTCATACGAAACCAAGTTTCGTCACTGATTGATGACTAACAGACCCCAAGGCCTGCTCAATCCTTTTCAAACTTTGAGCAGTTTGTCCAATCCACCGTTTTATTGTTTCTCCAAACCTGCAAAAACAGGATCGAAGAAAGGAAATTGACGATGGAATACAGGATAATTCTTTTTCAAAAGCACACAATACGCAGTTTTTGTAATTTTAGAAGACTGAATTCACATCGCAAATTGCACGCGATCTTCCTTTCGGGCACTCTCGTTTACTTGTTAGCGAGTAAGAAACAACATTTGGACAGTGAATGCCTCAATAGTTCTCTTGTACCTCATTGGGTAACTCACTCAGCAGGCTCGTAGGATTTCTGCCCAGAGAAAAGGGGACAGCTCTCCCCCATTTTTGGAGGCTTACGCTTTTTCAAGTACCGAATGATGGCTTGGAAGATAGCTCGGGGGATGCTAGTCATTGAATTGAGAAACCATAAGAGGACGATATCCCTGATACGACCTCTCCGAGAACGCATAGGATCTCGCATCGCCTTTGTGCGGGGGACATTAAGAGAAAGATTAACGCTTGATGCTTCCATGAGCTATTGATTTGCCTCTTCAAGGGAGAGATGCAGGAAATAAAAGACAAAAGGGTGAAGGGGAAGACGCAGGCAGGCGGATGAGACACAGAAAAATATCCAAATTGCGGCTTAGGCATATGAAGTGGGTGACACGAGGAAATTTCTGGGCATGATCGATAAGCCTTTGAAGACCTACAAGGAAGCTGCGATGGCAGCGATTCAGGGCGATAAATATCGACGTCTCTGTGTTTACCCGTTTGCACTCTTAGCGTTCCCATCGCCAGGAATTCGGTTAACCATATGGGGATACGGGAAAGAGAGGAAAACTGCGAAGGATACCCGAAAGGGATGAGAAGAAGACGTACCTGCTGTCAGCAACGCGCATCACTGAGGTAATCCGTCGAATTGGTTTTTGGAAGTCTGGATGAGCCGGACTTCGCGTACGGAGGCTTGCAAAACTTCGAGCACAGAATCATGAATGGATAGATCATTATGGTTTTTTCAATTTCAAATTGGGCTGACGTGTCCTTTCAAGTTTAAATCTCCACCGTCCAATTTTAAGGCTCGTTTCACACACGGCCACACACAAGCACAGAAGGGTTCGAGAGCCCATGCACCTTCATTTCACCCATCATCACCCTGGACCGTCGGTGATAAATCTGGCGTGGCAGCTCGAGCTCTCACGGATGCTTTTCAAGGAGAACACATCCGACAGCCCAAGGCCGCCCGCAAGTATGTCCACGCGACCCAAACCAATAAAAAATGCACTCCGATTGACAAAAGAGAATGAAATGCACTCAGCACGATTCTTCACCTCTCCAACTACAAACGTCGTACTTACCACCCAGCCACCAAGCCATTGGTGTCGTGACTTGTGCATTAAATGAATATATTCTTTTATCATCCGTCCGTATGTGAATTGAATTGCGGACGGGTGCCCATTCTTTGCACGAACACTCCTTGCCTAGCCTCTAGCCTCATGCTACGAGGACTTCCCCCAAGATTGCTGAACTACCAAAGTGTAGAGAGACCAGGGAATGGCATGCTCCCTATTTTCCCTAGTTTTGCACGAGGGAACGGTCGAATTTTAGGTGATTCAGAGCATCGTGATTTTGTTGTACTCGTGAAGTGAAAATGGCACAGCTCCTTGTACGCTTCACGTCGCCTTTCTTCCTGATGTTAACAGGAGGGATTTTTAATCCTACAAACCTAGCGAGAAGGTCTCCACCTGCCTTTTGTGGCAATCTTGGAATGGTGGAATGACAAAAAACCCCTTGCGGGAATGTCCTCTAAGAGGGTGCCATATTCTCACAAAGTGTTTTGAAATTTCAGATTAGTTTACATTGTACCTTCCAACATTTGCGACGTCGTTCCGAGAGCAAGCATTAACATCGAAAAATTTTATGAGAATAAGCATCAAAGTCAATTTTCCTCCATCTTTGCTACATTGAAGCCACACAAAAAATTCAAGTTCACCTCAAATGTAGCTACTATTGCCAAGAAATTTGTACATTTGTGGTCTTGCAACTAAAAACTCTCTGACCTTTCGGGCATTGTAGGAATGCCCTCTAATCTACACATTAGCTGATTTTTCGTGAGGTTATCCTCACCTCCCCAAGGCCAGCAAAGTGGGAAAGGCAGCCTCCCCCCCTCCTAAGGGCTCCTCCCCCACTTTAATTACTCCTTCATGGAGTCTTCACACTAAGAGCGCAGTCCCACAAGGGGATTTTCTACCCTCCATCGTTTTAAGGGTGCCAAAAAAGAGGAATTTCCAAGCTTCTCGCCACCTATTCAAGAGATACGCCAACATCCAAAAACTGGGCAACAATAAGCGTGGTTCCACTATCTTCACCTCCTGAAAGTAAATTATCCTCCTGTATACAAGGCTGTCGGAATGTGAAGGAATAGGAGAAAGGCAATAGACATCATGTTCCCTTGTCTAGCATGATTTTGCAGCCTAAAGTTCCTATAGAAATAGATTCTTTTGCCATGTCATGTAGCAACTCCTTCATAATCCTATGTTGCATGACTAAGTGTATATATATATATATACATATATATATATATATATACATATATATATATATATATACATACATACATACATACATACATACATACATACATACATATATATATACACATATACCCCCCATCCTCCGACATGGTCTCAGAGCCACACTTCTCTATCCATTGTGAGAGAGTGAAAGCCCTTGCTTTTTCAAGGCACAAGCATTTGCTCCTTGCTTTGTCAAGGCACAAGCCTTTGCTTTTTCAAGGCATAAGCATTCTTTCTTAAGGCACCTTCATCTCTTGTCTAGCTCACCTTGTAGAGGGCATTTCCCTCTATAACTACAAAATAGAGAAGCAGAAAACAAGGTACTGCAATGCCAACATCTAAGCACTACTCTAAATGGAAAATTGACTAGCAAAGTAGGACACCCACAACTCGATGGATGACTCCGACAATTGCCTTCAACACAACATAAATGACCAAAAGCAAGAGTCGCAACTCTACTCCAAAGAGACAACATCAACACTCAAGCACACAGCCAATTGACGGATATCTATTACACAATATGTAGACAATAGTCTACAACAACACTCACCAATAGGGTGCCTTCAATGCAAACTAGCACAACCACATGACGACCATATCATCAAACACAATGGACAGCCAGAGCTTAGACCACAAACAAGGGTGCATGTATGCACGAAAGCACTTGGCTCCAACTTATGGGTTTTACGGGTCTTTAAACACTGCCGATTGTTTAGTAAGAAATAATAAAAAAGAAATGACTCGCAAGATCCATTAGGCTTTGCCAAGGTTCTATAGTTATTTGCATGCTCTCACACTGACTGCAAAGCCACTGCCTTTTTAAAAAGAAAAACTATAATTTAAAACTGAAGGGTAAATTGGCGTTATTTTTTCTTGAAGGTTTTACAACTGATACCTGCAAAGTTTTGATGTCTACTTTCTGGGGGTTTTTTTTGCTTTGTTTTTATAAACAGATCCAATAGACAACAATTCTTCACCGGTAGGCATTAAACCCATTAGGCAGGCATAAAGCCCTTTCAACAAGAAAATGAAATTTTTTTTTAACAGGTGAACCTGCTTTTCTGGCAAATGGCTTTATGGATAGCAAATTTTTTTTTAAAGGCGCGGCTTCAATAGTTAACAGGTGAATCGGCTTTAGCGCCTTCCTCACAAACAAACATGCAAGACCTGGATGAGTGATCGAAAAGCTTGAAGTGACTTGAAGACTTGTAGCTGGAGGAAGCCAAGGCAATCATTCTAGGGAGAGCTCAAGAATGGAGGGAGAGTGTTACAGAATTGTATTTCTGATATTTCTTGCTATGGAAATTATTTTATTTTAGTCGTGTGACTATGGCAAAGTATTCCATAGGAGCGCACCGGATGCAGCGGGGGTCCTAGTGGATGCTTTGTAGGGTTTAGTTCGGGACACCTAACTACCTATGTTTTGCCAGGCTAGATGGTTAGTATTGTGGGTGATTCCATGTTAATACTAATGTCACTAGTGTTACTGGTGTTATTGCAATTGGTCGCAAGGTGTGTATTTTGATGTCTGTATATCAAGCATACAATTGTGTTGGGATTAGTTGGTGTGATGATTCATCAATTGATTGTAATAAGATGGGAATATCCATATGAAATGGATTATAGTTGTTGACAGGCAAAAATTGAAGCCAACTGATGCAGTGTGTGAAAATGGATTCTATAGAAGCAAATCACATAGCGACTCGTGTAGGAACGGGAGGAAGCTGGTGGGTGCCTTGAGCCCCCAACAAGATATGTAGACCATGTTGATACAAGTGGGAGAGAGAAAAGAAAGAGAGAGCGACACTGCGTGGGGTCCAATCTGCCCCCCCTAGATGGTGGTTCTTGGTTCCCATCTAGTATTTATAATTGCAATTCCAATAAGCAAAGAGCCAATAATAGTACATCCAAAAGCATCCCTTGTCCATAATTAGAGGGATTGCTCAACATAGCTCCACGAGCTTAAAATATCACAAGGCTTAATATGCCCTCATCCACAATTATTAAAATAAATTAGCCCACGGCTTAAAATTCATTACTTTACAATATGGCGCATGGCCTTTGACAGCCATTAGATACTTTGATCAATCCAAATCACCTTCACCATCTCTGTTCCTCATTATCCAACTCATCATCTGTACTCTAGCCGCCAATTGTGTTAAAATTCCTAATGAAAATTCCTAAGAAACTAAGAATAATCACAAAACTCCCACTCAACTCGATCCTAAAGCACTGTCTCTAGGAGAGCTAGGGTTAATAAAAACAAGCAACTACTCAACACAAAGCACCTCCGATAGGCTCCAACTTATGGGTTTTACGGGTCTTTAAACACTGCCGATTGTTTAGTAAGAAATAATAAAAAAGAAATGACTCGCAAGATCCATTAGGCTTTGCCAAGGTTTCATAGTTATTCGCATGCTCTCACACTGACTGCAAAGCCGACTGCAAAGCCACTGCCTTTTTAAAAAGAAAAATTATAATTTAAAAGTGAAGGGTAAATTGGCGTTATTTTTTCTTGAAGGTTTTACGACTGATACCTGCAAAGTTTTGATGTCTACTTTTTGGGGGTTTTTTTTGCTTTGTTTTTATAAACAGATCCAATAGACAACAATCTCTTCACTGGCAGGCATTAAACCCGTTAGGCAGGCATAAAGCCCTTTCAACAGGAAAATTAATTTTTTTTTAACAGGTGAACCTGCTTTTCTGGCAAATGGCTTTATGGATAGCAATTTTTGTTTTAAAGGCGCGGCTTCAACAGTTAACAAGTGAATCAGCTTTAGTGCCTTTCTCACAAACAAACATGCAAGACCTGGATAAGTGATCGAAAAGCTTGAAGTGACTTGAAGACTTGTAGCTAGAGGAAGCCAAGGCAATCATTCTACGGAGAGCTCAAGAATGGAGGGAGAGTGTTACAGAATTGTATTTCTGATATTTCTTGCTATGGAAATTATTTTATTTTAGTCATGTGACTGTGGCAAAGTATTCCATAAGAGCGCACCGGATGCAGCGGGGGTCCTAATGGATGCTTTGTAGGGTTTAGTTCAGGACACCTAACTACCTATGTTTTGCCAAGCTAGATGGTTAGTATTGTGGGTGATTCCATGTTATACTAATGTCACTAGTGTTACTGGTGTTATTGCAATTGGTCGCAAGGTGTGTATTTTGATGTCTGTATATCAAGCATACAATTGTGTTGGGATTAGTTGGTGTGATGATTCATCAATTGATTGTAATAAGATGGGAATATCCATATGAAATGGATTACAGTTGTTGACAGGCAAAAATTGAAGCCAACTGATGCAGTGTGTGAAAATGGATTCTATAGAAGCAAATCACATAGCGACTCGTGTAGGAAATGGAGGAAGCTGGTGGGTGCCTTGAGCCCCCAACAAGATATGTAGACCGTGTTGATACAAGTGGGAGAGAGAAAAGAAAGAGAGAGCGACACTACATGGGGTCCAATTTGCCCCCCCTAGATTGTGGTTCTTGGTTCCCATCTAGTATTTATAATTGTAATTCCAAAAAGCAAAGAGCCAATAATAGTACATCCAAAAGCATCCCTTGTCCATAATTAGAGGGATTGCTCAACATAGCTCCACAAGCTTAAAATATCACAAGGCTTAATATGCCCTCATCCACAATTATTAAAATAAATTAGCCCACGGCTTAAAATTCATTACTTTACAATATGGCCCATGGCCATTGACAGCCATAAGATACTTCGATCAATCCAAATCACCTTCACCATCTCTGTTCCTCATTATCCAACTCATCATCTGTACTCCAGCCACCAATTGTGTTAAGCCCCTGAATTGATTTATAGCCATGTTGAAGGGGGGTAAAAAACACACACAAGCTAAAAGTTGAAAAGCCAACAACCACACACAAGCTAAAAGCTAAAAAGCCAAGAGCCATCTAAACGTGAGGTTAAGAATTTTAGAAATTCCTAATAAAAATTCCTAAGAAACTAAGAATAATCACAAAACTCCCACTCAACTCAATCCTAAAGCACTGTCTCTAGGAGAGCTAGGGCTAATAAAAACAAGCAACTACTCAACACAAAGCACCTCTGATAGGCTCCAACAACCATGCAAAATGACTTTTGGAATACAACAAAAGCTAGAAGCCTTGAGTATAGCTTATGCAAGCAAGCAACACGACTGCAAGCCTTCACCATTGTGCAGATGTCTAAAGCAACAGCCAATGAAAACTCACTGACAAACTTGACATAGTGCAACAAAGCACCAACCACCAGTTTCATTGATGCATTTTCTCTTCTTCTTCTTCTTCTTCTTCTTCCTCCTCTTCCCTATCGACGTTTCCTTCATGGCTCACAGTAGACCTTAGCCCTTCACAAGTGCCTCATATGCAAGCCATGTGGCCATGCTATGCACAGTGCCATGTTAATATTTTTATCTCACATGCCACATCAATATACCACTTCATAAGTACTACATCATCATGCTCTATCAAGATGCCAAGTTAGCATGTGCCACCTAAGCACATTAATGTGCCACAAAAGAACATTTTTATAAGAAGCATGCGAGCACTTAGTGCCACATCCCCACATACCACATCATCATTTTGATCATTCCTTGGACAAAGTTTTAGCGAATTTTCTAATGGCCATAACTTTTCAGCTCTATAAAAAGGAAAAATGCTCACTATAACTCATGCTCTATGTGTTGAGTACACTAAGTTTGATGTTTGACTTACACACAATTAATCTAGCATGTAAAATGAACAAGATAACATCCTTTGCTGAATTTTACTTATCAATTCGTAGTCTAGTTGTAGACTAGCATAGCCTTAGAGGAGATTGGACTTTACCAATTCATCCAAATGATCAATTGTCCGAATCACCTCAAACCTAGTTAGTTCCCACCATGTTAGTCCATTCAGTTCTATCATCAATACTCATACTCATACATCTTCAGAGCTACAATGATAAGGATTACATTCTAATGCACCTTTCATAGAATAGCTTCTCAGTCCGTAATGACTTATGACATGTTTAACTTCAACTTGGCTATCCGCCAGCAAGAAGTCACCTTTTGATTGACAGATATTTCATCCAGGAAGCTTCTTTCTTTTTTGCATATTTCCCTCTTCCCTTCGACCTCCATATTTTTAGTGTTTTGTTCCCAAATCTAAAGGATGACCTACAACTTAAGAGAGGGGAACCCACATTAATATAGAGGACCTACTAGGTGTACTCATTGTACAAACTTCTGATGCATAGTCACTTTACACATGATCCATTGCAACGCATCCAGCACCTAAAATGAATCCAAATAAAATTCATTTGCTGCATTTTGCGATTCGATGTGTAGTCTAGCTGTAGACTAGCACCGCCATAAAGGAGATCCAACTCCACCAAGCCAAGTCAGCCATTGCCACATTACCCAATTAGTTCCTAGCAACGTCAGTCCCATCGAATCTATCATCGATATACACATTCACACACTAACACCAGTTCAGTTCTCTTGGCGTTCGGCAGTTCATCACGATTGGTGACACTTGGCAGAGTTCTCCTCCTTAAATTCAGGATTGTTGCACCTTTGCATGCACACATGCCACCCATGTACCGTCATATTTGTTGACTATTTTTGGCATTGGTTTCCACACACATACATCAGCCTTGTATAGCCTCTTGGCTATGCCCGACACTCAATTAACATCATTCGATTACAGGCTTGATCCTTGGCACACATACATTCTCACGTGACTTGGTTTTGACAGTTTAGCATAAGCCCTCCCCAGTGGCAGCTCTCACACAGTGTTCTCATGGGGGTAGACACTCTCATCGGTACATGGGTAAGCCTCTTACACAGCACCAGACTGCCTCAAGCATGGAGTTATTCACCTCATCACAGAGTTGATGATACACCAGTTATGACTCTGGACGAGATCCGTGAGTGGAAAGAGAACCTTCTTCGACCATTCATTGCCACAGGGTATGTACCCGTCTATGATGCACCTTGACAGATCAGATGCAGATGCTTTGGATGTTAGCATGGATCAGCCCGCAGTTTCTAATCATGCACATTCCTCAGTAGGCCCTTAGCATGAGGCACACTTGTTGGTAAGCCCTCAGCATGAGGCACACTTCTCGGTAAGCCCTCAGCACGAGGCACATTTGACAGTAAGTCCTCAATATGAGGTAGTCCCATTGACATCAAATCAGACTAATTCTTGTGATGCACAACCATCATTCTCATGCATGGATTTGACTCCATTTACTGTCACATCAGATGTAGATACTTAGCAAGAGTTTAGTTATGATCATGCAGTTATATAGCAGGTAAGTCCTCAATACAAGGCACTCACATCTTCTGCCACATGCACAGAGAGATACATGTCACAGCGCATTCAGCTCTTTAGGTGATTCCATTCTAGCATCCATCACTGATGCTTTCACCTTTGACATAGAGCATACCTTGGGCTCAGTTCCCTTCAGTAGTTCTGATCAGTACATCAATCTTCAGGACATTCCAGCATTGGCTCAGTCATGCCGCATTGCACCCTTGGATCTAGTGATCACCACCTCTTTCGATCAGCAGATCATTCCTCAGCATGAGGATACCTATGCATCAGTGTGGTCCTGCCCCAGTGCAGTGGACATCATCAAGTTCAACCATAGCGCAACCTGGGGAGACTCTATGTTTCATCATGCACTATTGTCATATACAATCCATACTTGATGCATATCAGTGGTTGGATCCACAATTACAAATCAGTCCCTACATCAACATTCGGCACCACATATGCCTCAGGGACATCTTATGATTTTTCAGTTGTATTTTAGGCTTCTAGGCCTTTACACTGTCACCTCTTTCTTGACGAGCCTATGATAGCCACTACATGCCATGCCGATGGATGTTTAGCTATGCACACATTAGACGACCTTCATCTCATGACAGGTGAGCATACAGGTTTGACAGGTTGCCATAGCTTGTCATTTGTACAGGCCTCTTCATCAGCAAAGCAGTGTATCACACTTGCTCCTTCAGCCCTAGATTTTCAACCCCTGGATCACTCTGTCCACATCAACTATGCAGTCTTCTACGACCCTGCATCATTTGACAAAGATTATTCTACTGCAGTATACCTCGCACATTGCTGTCAATTCTTTTGGGTTGGTGACACTCTCGTATGTCACAACCTATCAAATCACATCAACTAGCTTTCTCTTCCACAAAGCACTTGCACAGTCCACGGTGAATCATGACATGTTCAGCTTTGACATGTTCAGTACGCAGCCATACACACCGTTATTCACGCAGTCATCTTTTGATCGTGATCCAGGTGGACTAGACTTTTTGCATATTTCCTTCCTCTTCCCTTCGGCCTATCTTCTGGGTTTTATTCCCAAAGGCAAAAAATGACCCACAACTTAAGAGGGGGAAATCCACGATATGTATAGGATCATAAGTTGTACTCATTGTACATGCTTCCGCTAAGTAGTCACTATGCTCACATACGCACAGACTACTCTGATTTCCTTTCAATTTTCTTTTTAGTTTTGGATGCTATCATATGCACCAAACGAAATCCATAAACAAGTCTTGTACATGCACCCTCTGCTCACCCAGTGCAATTTAAGAGGGGGTGTTATTCCCAAGGCAAAAAATGACCCACAACTTAAGAGGGGGAAATCCACGATATGTACAGGATCATAAGTTGTACTCATTGTACATGCTTCCGCTATGTAGTCACTATGCTCACATACGCACATACTACTCTGATTTCCTTTCAATTTTCTTTTTAGTTTTGGATGCTATCATATGCACCAAACGAAATCCACAAATAGGTCTTGTACATGCACCCTCTGCTCACCCAGTGCAATTTAAGAGGGGGTGTTAAAGATAGTGTAAATTGCACTATCCACATAGGGCATAGGGGCAAACCCTAACCCTATCCCTAAGGGGTTCACATGTATATCTTCATGTTCATTGTCAATACACTTAGTGCATAGGTAGCTATATGGTGTGCACTCCTCTCTCTCTCCCTCTCTCACTTGCTATCAAGAAAGGGGGTGGGAAGAATGGAGTAACCTATGGCACAAATATTGGCCTTAGGGTGTTGTTGCTATCGAAGCTTTTGTGATTACATTGATTTTATTAGACTTATTAGGAAGGCCTCACCATTGCCATTAAGCCTTTCAAAAAACTATGTTTGATTATGATGGCATAGTTACATAATAGTCATGAAACTTGGAAAGTTTCTTTACAACCCTTAAGCTTGGCTTAGATGAAACTTGGAAAGTTTAATACAACCCTTAAGCTTGGATGGCACTCCAATATTCTATGCACACACACGTGCACACACACACACACACAGACTATCCTCTTCTTCCTTTTGACCATACTAATTAATTTCTCCTTATTCTTTCTTCGTATTTTTCATAACCTTCACTTTTTTCTTAAAATTGAAACTCATTCACAACTTTTTATATTATTTATAAATTTTTCATATCGATTTTCTTACATTTTTCCTAAGCTTTATTGCTTCCTTTCTCCTAATTATTAATTCTAAATTTTATCCCTTTATTATTCAATTTAGTTATCCCTAAACAATCTACCCCCCCCCCCACCCCCACACACACACACACGTGACCCATCCAACTTCTTTTACCTCTAGACCCTCCCACTCCCATGACTTTTTCACTCCTGATTACTCTTCCCCGCCCTAACTACACACCCTATTTAAACCCTCTTTTCACTCCTCTATCCTCACCTCCTACTCCATAGTCATCATCACTCACCCATATTGGCCCTCCCTCAAACCCAAGTCCCCTATTCCTCTCTGCTCCCCCCCCCCACACACAATCTGCCTGCACTGTATTGTCCCCTAGCCTACCTCTGCTCTAGCCCCCCCTATAGCTGCTTGTGCTATCCCCTCTACTACAACGCAGTTCCTACGACCTCTACGGTTTTCGTAAAGCGTGCGCCTCTCCTTTTCATGCATGCCACTCCAAACGATGGTGGCCAGCCCCTGGCCATTACTTTGGCACTGTATCCACTTCTTGCCAAAGTTGACACAACACCTCGACCCTCATGCAATTCCACACACAGCTCCGAACCACGTGTCGCCTCGTCCAAAAGCATGCACTCACAGGTCTCGTCGGTTTTCATTCTGGCTCCTTGTTTTTGCACATGGGTCTTTATTTCCTCATCACTACCTTCTAGATTATTTATTTATCCCTACCTTCCGATTTACAGCATTAACCATTGTTAAAACTATGCTTTACCCCCCTCTCTACTGCATTCATTAAAACTACTCTTTCTCTATTTTTTCATTAAATTCAAACCCCCTCTCCCTCTCCCTCTATTGTATATAGTCCCTTTATATTTTCCTCTCTTAGCCCCCCCCCCCCCCCCCCGCCTCCCCTCTCCCTCTACTTCATTCAATAAATCCACTCTTCTTTTCTTAAACCCCCCTCTCTATTTATATAAATTCCATGTATATCTCCCCCCGCCCTTTTTCTATATATATATAATTGTCCCAAATACTCACAGTTTGGCATAAAGTGATTGCACTTTGGCTACTCTATAGAAAGCCACAAAATAGAAGCATGTACGCTTCCGTAATATAGCTACAGTATATACACAGAAAGCAAACTCCTCCGTAATAAGCTTGCTCCCCACTCAAATTTCGTGTGCTCAGAATACTGTGAATTACAAGTGTTAGCTATAGCTTTCCTTTTCTTCCTTCATCTTCCCCAAAGCTCGTCTACGAAGTAAAAATCCGAGAAGGTAGCATGGGAGAAGGGCGAGCTACTTGTTTTTTGTTTAAAAGAGGTAGTGAGAATACATGGCAGAAGCGCACGCAGGGTTCGTATTACAGACTCACATGGTTCCCAAATTCCATCTCCTGTATTGTTTGTCCCTTGAGTGCGCCATGCAGTTGACGATAGAGGAACGAGAGTCGGGCTTGGGAGCTCAGCCTGCGGAATCATCATCGAGTTGTAGTTGAAGTAGCAACAATATATCTCTATCTCATAGAAGGTGTTGAAGGCAGTCTAAGCATGCGACCAAAAATATCAGAGCTTCATGAGTGAAGCAACAAGCTTGTGAAGGACGTTTTGTGCACTCACATGCATGCATTAAGAGCACACTCTTGCCACCTCATCGTGGGTGTGGTCCAAGCCCCTCTCCTTTTTTACTAAATAAAATAAAAAGTGCTAAACCTTGCACTAGTAGAGGTCCAAAGGAGGGTACTTCAAGTCTCCCATATCTTCCCATGTCCAGGGGATCATAGATAGATGTCAGCCTTAGGGCATCAATTACTCATCCACTTCACCTTATGCCATGGCCACTCCAATTACTCATCCACTTCACCTTATGCAGTGTTTATCAAACGTCAATAATAATATCAAGGTCACCAAAACGTTGATCAAGTGCCAAGGGTCCCCAAGAAAAGTCTAAGTGGGTGTCAATTTATAGACACATCCCCAAACTGCTACAAGGATCCTCGAGGGAAAGTGTGTGTGTGTGTGTGTGTGTGTGTGTGTGTGTGTGTGTGTGAGAGAGAGAGAGAGAGAGAGAGCATGTGAGCGAGCATGCATGCGTGTGTATGTGTGTGCATGCATGCGTGCTTGCATGTGAGTGTGTGTGTGTGTGCGCGCGCATGCGTGCATGCGTGCATGCGTGTGTGTGTGTGTGTGTGTGTGTGTGTGTGTGTGTGTGTGTGAGTGAGTGAGAGAGAGAGAGAGAGAGAGAGAGAGAGAGAGAGAGAGAGATTATTTTGAATGTGACATGTGTGGGACATTCCATGATGTAAATCAAGTAGAGATCAAGCATTAGAGAGTGAGGAGAATCATACATGTGATAGTGATATAGATACAGAGTTTGTGTATTAGAGAGGGAAACTGATAGTTCAGTGCTGTTGGAAACAATACAAATGTTGTGTGTTCTCATTTGCAACACAAGCATGGGCCCAAGTGCTTTATCTTTTGAAAGTGGTTTGTTTGCGGTTGCGAGAAAGGGAGAGGACTTGAGATCAGCTCCATATTCTACGTTAGAATAAGCTACCTCCTTTGACACTGCCCTTAGCTAAAACATGGCATGCAAAGGAAGATTCACTGAATTCTGTGGCATTGTTTCTTTGCCTTGCCTCCCATAACATTAATGCATTCTGAATTCCAAACGTGTAGGAGAAGCCAACCTCCAAGCATGAGGGTGAAGCCAAGAACCTACTATTTTTCAAACCCAAGAAAAACTTTTTGTCCTTCACAAACAAAAGGTCAAGCCCTATGCCTTGATCGACCTCCTCATGAATGCTACTAGAAAGAAGGTTGGTGGATAGACCAAGCTCTATGAGGCTTGAGAGGCCATGCAATTCTGCAAAGATGTTGCCTTTGAGATTGTTAGTATAGAGAGTGCAAGGCTTTGCAAGTTGTGAAGATGTACTAAGTGGGGAAAAATATTGCCTTCCATCCTAACCCCCTGAACCTCCCGTCTGCTTTTCTTGAACCAAATCAATTGCTGATCAAAGATGCCAAGCACTTCTCACAACATTCTATGACAAATTCAAAAACACATTTGCAATAATCAACGTATACACGCCACCACAAACTCCAACTACAACATTGATAGCAATGTTGAATGTACTTTTACAAAGATTGGAGACCAATGCAAATACAACTATTCTTGGTGACTTCAACATCAACTACAACACCAATAATACAAGCACTCAAAAACTTCATGAGTTCATGAACAATTACAAAATGACACAATTAATAAAAACTCCAACAACTACACATGGATCCATATTTCGGTGAGCAACAATGTACACAATTTCAGTGGAACTATACTCGTCTGACCACTCCGTTGTTTACACAACACTAGATCTACCCAATTGGCAGACCTTCTAAATGAAATTCACCTTGTTTTTCCTTGAAGCGAAAGCTGAGCGAAGCGCCCCAAGCGTGCAGCCGAAAACCACCGAGCCGGCCGAACCTCCCGCTTGCTTTTCCCGAACCTCCACAATGTCTCCTGCCTCTAGACGGATCTAAAACGGCGAATTTGTTTCCGGATGGATCAAAAGGCGTATCTTATCTCTGGCTCCTCCAAAGCTCTCCGAACCTCCGCGAGCCTCAACCCGAACCTCCAGAACTGCTCCCCAAGCCAAACCTTAAGAGATAGAAGATAGCATAGAAGGCAAACTATGATCCCAAATTCGAGAAATAGGCGAGCGGGTCTCTAAACTGTCATAGACGGGTAATGCTAACCATTCAAACGAGGGCCTTAAAGGCCTTAAGAGTGGTGACATATGTACCATATGCATCAAGTACGTGGAGAGAGTGTCCGATCGAAAACGGTCGTGATTTTATTCACCGACGAATAAAACGTATTCTACAATGCTAAATCTCTGTCCTCCACATCCTTTTATTCGCTTTAACCGACTTCCTCGCCATTTGAAAGACGAGTAACCTGACCCGTCTACGACGGGCTAGCGACCCACTCCGCCGGGTCTCAAGATGCTAAAATGTCTGAAACCAGCAACATATTCTAACCAAAAAAAAAGTCTATGACATAGTACTTCAAAATATTACATCCGAAAGTAAAACCAGAGAACTCATTGATATGTCCAAATACACATCCGCATACAACGTCATAACTGAACATACAAAATCTACAATAGACACACAAACATCCCTAAAGGGAAAAGTCTGCGGCCATGTACTATAGGGAAAAACTTGCATCAGCCATGTACTCCACATCCGCCATGTCCAAAAAAAAATTATGTATGACAGAGTACTTCAAAATATCACATCCAAAAGTGCAGTCACATGTCTGAACATGCAATAGCTACATCAAAGAACTGATTGATATATCCAAATACACAGCCGCAAATAAAGTCATAACTGAACATACAAAATCTACAATACACACACAAACATCCCTAAGGGAAAAGTCTGCGGCCATGTACTGCAGGGAAAAGCCTGCGACGGCCATTCAATGTACGTCCACCACATCCGCCGCGTCCACCGCGGCTACGAACATACAACGGAGTACCAACAATCGTATCTGGACCAGCATCACATAGAAAGATAATTTAGGAACTATAATTATTGAGCCATAAAACTTTTATACATGTATGTTGGTAAAACTCAACTCATTCTTTAGAGTACTTACTCAGACGCAAAGGGCTGTCAACAACACTAACAAAGGTATACGTGTAGTCCCCATTTTTCCCTCGATAGAAAATTCGTGTCCGCACACATTCATAGTATCCCAGCCAGCGAACAGTGATGGTCTATGGTCCATCATCCCTATGAAGCCGGCAAGCCAGGACAACGTAATATCCCAAATGGACTCGTCCATCCAAAGGATTGTGGACGTGGAGATTCATTAGAAACCTTGAATCGGGAATAGTCCTAAAAGACAAACAATAGCATGTTTTCCCACTCGAATATAATCCAAAAAAACTTTTGTTTTAACAAAAATAAAGCATTAAACAATGTACACAGTTCTTACCAAAGGTAGCTCTCCAGCTCAAGCAAATCCAACAACAGTTGCGCGCTCTCCAGAGATCCCCAGCCCGCAGGATCTACAATTTTCTAAAAAGTGAGTGACTATACTATTAAACGTGTCAACATAAAACGTGGTTGTCAAGCAACTATGTACCTTGCACCTGTGCTCTTGTTTCGATGATAAACGTGAACTGCCTAGACATCCTATCACATTGCAAAAAAAGAATGCACGTGTCAATCTACATATACTGGAAAAAAACTATAGGCTTTGAAGAGAAAATAGCCTGTAGTGTATTGCAAACCCATAACTCAAATGAAAAATGAAATCCAAACATTATCAAGGACAAAGTCATGAAATATTACGTCTCACTTCATCTTTGTATAAATAGCCAACATTCCCAGAGACCTATGATAGTTGGAATATTGAAAGAACTTAAAAAAAGCTATACAAAGATTACCGAAATGAAGATTTTCCACCCAAGAAAGTCTGAGGAGGGCTTGAAAGAGCAATGTCATACTCCTAGGCTCTTGCTGTTGCCAATTGCAAAACTTCCTTGTACACAACATTTGTGGTAGAAGTATTATCCATCTCCTCACCCCTGGCATCAAACGCACTCTGCGAAATGAAAACCTTAACAGCATTTGATGCTTGGATACGTGAAAATGCCACATATAATTGGCCATGACTGAATACCGGTGTCGCCAAGTACAGCCCCAAAATTGACAATGTTTGGCCCTGTGACTTATTGATTGTCATGCCAAATGCCAATCGGATAGGAAATTGCCGTCTCCTCATGTTGAATGGAAGTTTAAGGTTGGTCGGAATGAATGTTATCCTTGGAATAAATGTTCTATCACCAACATTGTTACCAGTAATGATTTCAGCTTCTAACACTTTTGTGTGAAACTCTTTGCATATCAACCGTGTCCCATTGCACAAACCCTGGCGAGGATTCAAATTACGCAACAAAATTATAGGAGCATTCCTTTTCAAAACCAACCGATGTGGGGGATATCCACCACCAAAATCAAGACTGTTCAAATACTCGACTGCAAACAAAAAGGAATCTCCCCCTAAGTTGTCCACTGAGTCTGCACTTAGGTACTCCCTTTCCTCACCGGGCATTGCCTTCAATGCCATAGCATTAATTGCATCAACCTCGATGTTTCGAGGTGCAAGAATAGCGCGCTCTCGAAAGTATGGTGCACAATCCAAAACAGTTGCAAGCCCTCGATACACCCATCCAATGAGGCCTTCCATGGACTTTGTCTCTAAAAGCATATGCGATGGAATCACAATAGTATCTTTTTTTGTACATCTATTTATCCCATTGCCAATGTCCAGAACCCATTGCATGAACTCTTGCTCAGCACAATTATCACCATTCCGAAGGACCCGCATATTCTGCGTCAACTTCAATACTGTAGTGTGACCCCAAATCCTTGAGTGACATAAGGTAGCATTGACAATGTCCTCTCGTCCTGCCTTTGGAAGAACTGGTAAGACTTGCCTAAAATCCCCCCCCAACAATACCACCTTCCCACCAAAAAGTTGCTCATTGGACATGATATCTCGCAAAGTTATGTCTAGTGCCTCGAAAGCAAACCGGTGAGTCATGGGTGCCTCATCCCATATTATCAGCCTAGCCATCTTCAAAACATTTGCGAGTTGACTATTAACCTTAATATTGCAACTGCTAGTACCATCCAGCTCCAACGGTATCTTGAATCGTGAGTGTGCCGTGCGTCCATTGGCTAGTAGCAATGCAGCAATCCCAGAAGATGCACATGCCAAAGCGATGAGCCCCTCCCCACGCAATCGAGAGAGCAAGCAATTGTAGAGAAAGGTCTTTCTAGACCCTCCTATACCATCGAGAAAAAAGACCTCACCACCATGGATCTCCATAGACCCTTGCCAAAATCCGATCGAATGCAGCACGTTGACAGTGATTCAAGGACATTTCCATTTGCTGGGCAGTCTGTGCTTCTTTCACACAATCAAACATTCTTTCTTCTTGCAATAAGCCATTTCCAGCTTCTGACAAAGATGTTCTATCTACAACAGGCATTCCATCAAACTCAGCCAACCTTCGCCCATGTTGTTGAAGAATGTGCTCCAAGTGCAATACAGCCTTCTTTATTGCTAGTTCACGACGACCAATTAAATTCCCCATACTTGATTCCAATATATTAAAAAAATCATCCGAAAGCTCAAGGGAAAATTTTTCCCACAAAAGTCGAGGAGATGTTGGCTCACAAAAAACCAATATTGTGACAAATAGGTGTCTCAGTTGTGCACTATTTTGATAAAACACAGCCTCTTGCATACACACAAACCATTCATCATCACTCTCCAACAATCCCCGTGCTATGCATGCTGCCTTGAAAGTAGGGTACACTTGGCTGTCAAAAGTACGTAGGTCATCAAAGGACTTGCATCCCGTGCACACATTAAGAAGCATACGCATGAAGTAGAGCTCACCAGCTGAGGGGGAAATATTGTACCTCCGACCTGTGGTATTCCCCTTTTGTCTTCTAGTCCACCGCTTATTGGTTTTGTTCCAAACCAACTTGTCTGGCAAGTCACCATACAGCAAGTTGCTTGCGTCATATTGCAACTGATTATAAGTGAACCATTCTATGAGGGTGGTCTTTTGATTTTGTTCCCTGCCTACAACATTTTGCAAATCATCATCATCTCGAAAGATGACGTTATTGCGCATCGGAAGATGAACCTGCAATCTTTGCACATCGGGTTTTTCATCATGCGTGGCATACTCATAAATCCGCCAACATGCTTCTGATGCTGACACATAACGTGCATCTAAGTAACTACTAATCTCATCATTGCCACCGTCAACTATGTTGTGCAAATGCCCTTGCTCTCCTGCATTATTTAGCTGCATCTTGATAATGGCTCTGTCATGACCTTTGTATACATATTTATACAAATACTTAACTGCAGTGATTGTGGAGCATATTTCAACATTTATGTGTGCCTTGTACTTCACGGAGAGGAAAGGATTAAATGGCACAATCCAACGATTATCAATCACACCCCCTTTCACTTGTATCTTTCTACCATCATCACGACACATGTAAACTGGATAGCCATCATTGCCAATAGTAGTCGTCTGTGAGAATCCACGTGGATAATGACGAATGCATTTTCCATCAACCATGCAAGCTGCAGATGGATTTAGTGCACCACACGGACAATGGACATTACATTGCCCAATAATATCATGCAACTCCGGGAACATAGCCTTATCTGGCAACTCTGCACACACTAATCGGTCATAGTGACCGATCTCCACGGGTTTGAAACCACTTTCTAATATCAACAATATGTGTGAGTGTGGCAGACCTCTCTTTTGAAACTCTATGACACTCACATATCCAGCCACCTTCCCAAACAAATTATGTTTTGTAATTGACTACATCATGTCCTTATGCTTTTGGAAAAACACACGGGCTGTCAAATCTGGACGGTCTTGCGCAATTTGCCCCGGCAACAATGCTATAGATATTTCAGGCCATTTGGGATTACAGGTGAATGTTATGAATAAATCAGGTTTGCCCCTTTTTCTGACAATTGCCATAGCATCTTGGTATAGCTGGCACATATACCGAGGCCCTCTCATAAAAGAAGAAGGCAACACCACCCTACGCCCTACAGCATTGCCAAGCACAGTACGTGTCCCATCAGCTGTATTCACCATGTCCATCAACCCTTGATAGACTTCAGCACGTAGGGAAGCTTGGTTGTTTCGTATCCACACCAACCTAGACTCTTCCATGCTACTGTAGGCATCAACCATGTATTGCTGCAGCAATCTACCCCCACGCAAAAGACATGCATTTGTATCATATCTCACTTGCAAAAGATATGCATAGTATTGTCTCTGGGTGACACAACTCTGTCCACGTATCTCGTGCAATGGTGTGTGATTAGGAACATCACTATATGGGATATATGGATGCCAACCATCTTCCCCCCGAGGGAACAAAAGAACATACATGAGAGGCATGTATGATCGGTGCAAATTAGATATTCTACGCACAAACCCATTGCGGCTAAAAATCTGAATGTCCCAATTTCCAATATCGAAGTCATCCCCTTGTCCTGGCATGATTGCAGCAACCTCGCTAGCCATAGGAGCCAAGTACTGCCTTGAGGTGGAGCGGCTCTCACAAATAACCATCCTCAGGTTTGTATGTGGATTTGTTCTTAGCACTTGCCCAATAGCCATCAATGCACTGGCATATGGATTGCACTCGTGCACATCCTCTACAACAACTCCAAAATGCCTGGATCCAAACCAGGCATCCCATGTAAACGGTGTTCTAGTTCATGATCAGTGTCATACACGTACAACTGTGCAAAACGTGGCATCTCTTGCCTAGCCTCATTGGGCAACAAATTTCCAACCCGATGATACACACTACCATGGACCCGAAAGTTTTGTATACCCCCATTCCCATGGAACATTTGATCAACATGGGCTCCCAATGAAACAAATGCCATGGCACTATTATAAGCCCTAATGTTTTTCTTAAACAGTCTGCTTCTAGCATCATGTCCGTGTAGTAGAACTCTCAAAATCTCTGGTGGTTCTTCTAACGGCAACGATGACACACGACCAACTTTGCAACAGTGCTTGCCCACAACTTGATGCATATGCATTTGCGTCTCTTGTTTCCACAGTTGAGCCTGGCAAAAGTTGCATGTATGATCCATGGATCCGAGTGCATGAACAGAAGGAGCATTGAAGACCAGTGGATACAAAGATGGATGCTCTACATTTTCCCTTAACGGAAAAGTATGCAAGATAGAGAGGCTCCCCCCTGCACCCAAAATCACAGCCCTGTTGTGAACAACACGCCTTCGGGCTCTTAAATGAGTAGCATCCCTGGTTGCATCCATTTGAGTAGTTGTACATACTACTGGAGTAGGTTCATGCTCATTACGTACTATTGGTGCAGTATGGAGGTCCATTGTATTTTCAGCAGTGCATGCTACATTACTGTGCCCATGCATTTGATTCTGTTCTCTACATAGGCCAACTTCTACATCCATAGATTCCATTGCCACCCTCACACTTCTAGCAACTTGTGTTCTCGTCCTGTATAGCATAAACGCGACGGGCCGCCCACGTTGAATCCATTTGAGTAGTTGTACCTATTACTGGAGCATGTTCATGCTCATTATCTACAGTTGGTAAAGTATTGACGTCCATTGTATTTTCAGCAATGCACGCTACATTACTGTGCCCATACATTTGGTCCTGTTGTCTGCAAAGGCCGTCTTCTACATCCATAGATTCCACAGCCACCCTCACGCTTCTAACTCCTTGTGTTTTCGACCTTGTTCTTTGTATAGCATAGCTACAACGGGCCGCCCGCGTTGAATCCATTTGAGTAGGTGTACCTATCACTGAAGCATGTTGATGCACTCTACCTACTGTTACGAAAGTATTGAGGTCCATTGTATTTTCAGCCACAATGCACGCTACATTACTGCATCCATGTATCTGATTATGTTGACTGCAAACTCCTACTTCTACACCCATAGATTCCACAGCCACCCTCATGCTTCTAGCACCTTGTGTTTTAGACCTTGTTCTTTGTATAGCATAAGCACGACGGGCCGCCCGCGTTGAATCCAACAATCTTCTCCTATGAGAACGTATTGAATGTAGCCTCTCTTCTATTTGTCTTGCCATCTTCTGTATCCACTCAACCAACTACATAAATATCTATTCCTCAAAGGGAAAAATAGCTTAATCAAATAACTTATGCATCATCCCTAACCATGACAAAATTGATGGATCTCAACAAATGTGCCCTAGGAAGAAAATAATTTAGAAAAGCAAGAAGCAAGGTTAATTAGCAAATCCATCCCTTTCCCATCTATCTAAAATTGAGAGCGGACCATCTATGCATTGAACTCATAGTGTCCCATGACCAAGTTTCAGTGTCTCACTATCTTTGGTAAGAGTAATCCTCATATTTTTTCAACATGTGAGCAAAATACAATACCATATGTGCAACCATCATTTGAAACATAAAAACCAAAGCTAACATATCTAAAAAAACTCAAAGTTGACCATCTCAAAAAAAGTATAAGCATTGCATCAGCATTTATGCGAATACATGATGCAAAAAAATTACAAATATTTGAGTATATCTTAAATAAAACAAAAATGGGAAGGAACAATAGGCAATTCAAATATTGAATTAAATTAGCTTCCATTGCCATATATACGTCAAATGAAAGTAAATATAATCATTTGCAAAAAACTTGTCTTGCCAAATAACATAAGGGCAACCCAACTACATGAATCCCATAGAAGCATTTGGGATTCCAGTACAAAAAGTGACATAAAAGTCTCAGGAGTCAAACTTGTCTTGCCAAATAACATAAGGGCAACCCAAGTACATGAATCCCATAGAAGCATTTGGGATTCCAGTACAAAAGGTGACATAAAAGTCTCAGGAGTCAAACTTGTCTTGCCAAATAACATAAGGGCAACCCAAGTACATGAATCCCATAGAAGCATTTGGGATTCCAGTACAAAAAGTGACATAAAAGTCTCAGGAGTCTCTTAATTGTCACGGGTTGCGACCTGCTCTAGTTTACGGCTCATCCTAGTCATCAAAGCAGTTAGCCTATTTAAACCAACTTTGAACATTGACACCTCAGTGGACAGTAGCTGAACTTGTTCTTTCAGCTTATCAACTTGTAGTCTACACCCATTCTCACATACAACTGCCCCTTCTCCACCTCTCCCCAAAATCTGCTGCATCCATTGATTAGAGTCCTTAACGCTATTCTCAATTTGAGAAATCCTTGCAATGAGAGTTCCAGGGAATTCTGCCATGCCTTGCGCTATTACTGCAGCACCATCTGAATGGATTTCTCCCCACAAAGAGCCCAAATATCGTGTGTTCATGGCACATGCATCCTTATTATTCTCGCACATGGCTTGAATGGACTTTAAAAGATTGTAATGACTTGAATGCTCAGTTGCATGGGTTGAAGCTCTCCCCCTTGTAAGTCGTTTCATTATATTAGCAGTGCGACGTTCGCGGCTAGACTTAAAACGCTTTGAAGGCAACTTGGGACCGTGATTTGCTCCATGGGTTGAAGTCTCGGCCCTTGCCAAAACTTGATTTATCACATGAAGGCTATCTGGCTCAGGAAAAGATGACAACACAATGTCAGAAATTGCAGAGCCCTCCAACCTTGCAGCTCGCTTCATTGCCCGAAGGCTTTGTCGCCCATGGAAACCCAACTCCCCAAGATTTGGAACAATTGTAGAAGCCATTTCTGGAGCTGCATCCATAACAAAATACAAAAACCTTTTCAGGTATGTATTGGCTCAATTGTATAATTGGATCACACAGATTCCATAGAACAAACATGAGCAGAAATCAATTGGCATAGGAGGTAGATATCCGAAGATTGTAGCCCATCTCCTCTCAGCAAAGAATTTGGAATCAAGTTGGATGGATTGAGATATTTGTGAATGAGCTCTTGCCAAGCACTCGTGCAAATATTTTCCAATTCAAAGGCGGTAAGTTGCTTAGAGTGACCAAGGATATGGTGGTAGGAAGTAGAAATCATAGGACATGTTAAAAGGAGAAATCGACATGGAAGGCACATGGCCCTAGCGTCTATTTCAAAAATCAAATCCCCCTAACCTCCCCTTGCCATGCATTAGCCTCCTCTACCCAACCCTAAATCTGAGACCTTAGTCCTATGATCATCACCAAGCAATCTTACTGCAATCTTACTGTCTGCTCATGAAGGTGCTCCTGGGAAAGATACAATTAACTTTGGACCTTTCGTATCCAACCACATCATGGACTTATTTCACTTCTGTCCACCATTATATTTTGCTCTGTGTGTGTGTGTGTGTGTGTGTGTGTAGCCCCATCTATCATCCAATCGCCTCACCTCTCGAGCTTAGTTCTCATGGCTATAAAGCACATGACGTGAAACACACTTAATCCTTTACTCTCCTTGAGAAGCAAGGCTAAGTTCTGAAAGAGGTTAGATTAGATCACTTAGGGAAGAGGATGCTAGCTTATCTCTAGACATACTGCCAGCTCGATGCTCCTAAGAAAAATACAAATACCTTTAATGATTACTAGTCCAAACACATCATGGCCTTGTCTTATTTCACTTCTGGCCTACAATTATATTTTTTCGTCCCCTCTCTCTCTCTCTCTCTCTCTCGGTGTAGCCCCACCTATCATCCAATCGCCTCACGTCTCAAGCTTAGTTTTCATGGCTATAGTCCACATGACATGAAACATATTTGATGCTTTACTCTCATTGAGAAGCAAGGCTAGCTTCTCAAAATGAAGGTTAGATTAGATCACTTAGGGTAGAGGGTGCAAGCTTATCTCTAGACATATTGCCAGGTCATCAAGATGCTCCTACGAAAAATACAATCACATTTAATGATTATTGGTCCAACCACATCATGGCCTTGTCTTATTTCACTTGGCCTACCATTATATTCTTTCGTCCCTCTCTCTCTCTCTCTCTCTCTCTCTCTCTCTCTCTCTCTCTCTCTCTCTCTCTCTCTCTCTTTGTGTAGCCCCACCTATCATCCAATCGCCTCACGTCTCGAGCTTAGTTCTCATGCCTATAGTCCACATGACATGAAACATATTTGATGCTTTACTCTCATTGAGAAGCAAGGCTAGCTTCTCAAAACGAAGGTTAGATTAGATCACTTAGGGTAGAGGGTGCAAGCTTATCTCTAGACATATTGCCAGGTCATCAAGATGCTCCTAGGAAAGATACAATTACATTTAATGATTACTGATATCCAATCGCCTCACCTCTGGAGGTTACTTCTCATGGCTATAATGTAGATGACATGAAACATACATAATCCTTTACTCTCCTTGAGAGGTTGATTAGATCACTTAGGGTCCAACCACATCATCGCCTTGTCTCTAACTAATACACTAACTTAATTCACTTCTGTCCATCAATATATTTTCCCTCTCTCTCTCTCTCCCTCTCTCTCTCTCTCTCTCTCTCTCGCCTCTATTATCTTTTAGTTCTTCCGTCTCAATAATATAATCATCTAGAAACTATAAGATCATAATGGTTTGGATGATTTTAAAAATGTAGCTTACATTTAATGATTACTGGTCCAACCACATCATCGCCTCCATTATCTTTTAGTTCTTCCATCTCAATAATATAATCATCTACAAACTTAATTCATTTCTGTCCACCATTATATTTTCCCTCTCTCTCTCTCTCTCTCCCTCTCTCTCTCTCTCTCTCCCTCTCTCTCTCTCTCTCGCCTCTCCTAAGAGATATACACAGACAAAGCAGGCATTGAGGTATGAGACTCTACACACAGAGCAGCACAGCAAGGTCCACAATAGAAGAGATCATGCTGAGCCAATAGAAAAGGATTGTAGAAAAGGCTGGTAGTTTAGCGTGCAACTGTGTTGTAGGTTGGGCTACTGTAGGTTGGGCGAGAGAGAGAGAGAGAGAGATGTACCATGTTTTTGAAAAAACATGGTTCTTAGTTCAGTTTTCCCCTCCCAAGAATCTAAGCATCCATGAATTATAAGATCAGAATGGTTTCAATGAATGTACCTTGTCTCAAACGATGCAAACTCACACACACACACACAATGTGTCCTAAGGAAGCAAAGAATTCATGGATTATCAGATCGGAATGGTTTCAATGATTTTGAAAATGTAGCTTGTCTTAAACACACAAACACGCACTCTCTCTCTCACACACACATATAATCTCTCTCTCTCTCTCTCTCTCTCTCTCTCTCTCTCTCTCTCACTACTGCACATGCTTAAAAACCGTCTTGAGGGATGATCCAATGCAAGAGAAAGATAAGTGGAAGAGGGGGGGGAGAGAGAGAGAGAGAGAGAGAGAGAGAGAGAGAGAAAGAGATTGCAACACGTCCACTATCTCTCGGAATGCAAAATAAACCCGCTTAGCAGACCGATCAACTAAAAGTAAACCATAGCAAATCGACCTGGCAATACAAATGGTTGTTGAAGGAATCGTCCACCAAGACGTGGAGCTGAGGATGTCTACTTCAAGTCTGCACACAGGAGCAGAGGATGTTTGCTGGAGCCTACTGGTGTACGTGAACTGAGGACATGAAGTCCTTGGAGCTGGCTGCTGGTCGATGGAACTGGCTTTACACTGCTGGAGGTCGAGATATGGAGCGGATCGAGGTCGAGGTAGGAGCTGCTAGTAGCTCAGAATGGTCGTTATATGCGTAGAGGTACAAAAGGAAACTTGGGGTGGTTCCGTTATATGGGTAGAAGAGAACTTGGGGTGGTTCCGATCTTCCAGTCGGCTACCGTCATACTGGGATGAGCTAGAATCCTTGCTTGCGTCTGTAGCCGAGGATGCCCGTGGGCATTTGAAGATCAGGCTCCTTAATTTTGAAGAGGACGATGCAACTGAGTATCCATGGGTTTCATTCACAAAAATCGCTCCATTGGTCTTCGAAATCGAGCATGCAGACAAAAGGCTGCCCAGGCAGGAGCTGCTAGAGAATGCGGCTGGGCAGATGAACAACTGGAGGTGGTGACAAAGATGAATAGTTGGAGGTGGAGACAAAGATGGAGAGCAACAGAACAGCTAGAGGTGGTGATCGTCGATATGGAGAAGCTGGACGGTGGATGAACAGTTGGAGAGGCCGAAGATGGAGTTGCTCAGCGGGAGGAAGCTGGAGAGGTGCGATGGAGGCTGGAGGAGACGGGAGGCGCAGGTGGGAGAATTCATGGCATTGAAGGCGTGACGGCTCCTGACGGCTCCTCTGCATTCAATTCTTTCCTTCAACCCTCCTGAGATCTCCCTCCCATCGTCGATGACGGCTCCTCTTCTGCATTCAATTCTTCCTTCAACCCTCCTGAGATCTCCCTCCCAGCTCCTCCTCTCGTGATGACATGTGGCAAGGTCTCGTGATGACATGTGGTAAGGTTGGCTCTCTCCCTCCTTAATAGATAGTATAGATAGATACGTAATGACATACACCCCCACGTATAAATTAAGCTAATGCCTTACACCTTTATCCCCCCCTCCCCATTTCCTTTATATTTGATTTAATCCATATTCTTTTGTTTTCAGCGCATGCAATGAAATAGTCATTGCACCCCTTCGCCTCACTACATGGGCCCTCCATGGTCTAGATTCCATAAACTGAATCACACTCCCTCACCTTTTTCTTTATGCCACAAACCTCCAAGGTACCTCCATGAGTGAGGGGATACTTTTCCTTCACTTTTGGGCCGATGATGCTCAGTTACGTCTCAAAGTGGATGTTTGAAGTGATTTTTGTTATGTGCTGTGGAGGAGCATGGGATGAGGCAAGGAAGGGAAGGCAATAGATAGAAGATAGATGCTCAAGGGCACTCGTATGTCTGCACTCTGCATGCCTTTGCCCCCTCCAGATTTGCATTCGGGTCCTCACACACACACCGTCTCGCTCTCTCTCTCTGACCTTGCTCGGCTCCCTTTGCTGCAGACCGTAGTAGCAAGCTGCAAAGGCAAGGAGTAGGCAGAGGGTAGGGCACTGAGAGAAGGAGGAGTGGGTTGGCACCGCAGGAGCTGGAGGTCGTGGTGGAGCTGCAGGAGATGGAGGGTGGCGTCGAAGAGCGACGGAGGTGGTGGAGGCTGGAGCTCGAGCAACGGAGGGTGGTGGAGCTGCAAGAGACGAAGGTTGGTGGAGGGTGGTGGAGGTGCAGGAGATGGAGCTCGAGCAACGGAGGATACAACTTCTATATGCAAGTTCTACATGTAGAGAGAGAATGTCTTACAGTTCCTACATGCAGAGAGAGAAGCCCTCGTACACCTGTCTGAACCTCGGCGTCCCTTGAAAGGGTACCGTCCTTCAGACATCAAAGTAGATTCCCCCAAGCTTTGAATCAAGGTCGTCCTTTAGCAAGGTCATTGCCTTCAAGCTTCACTTCTTGTGAGCTTCCGTCATCAGAGCCCTGATACCATGTTAGTAAAAAGATACGCAGCAAAAAGACTTATAGAGCCTAGGAAATTCACACAAAAGAGGTTGTGTAAGTGGAATCTAAAACTTCTTTACTTTGTGTATTTAATATACATGTGCAGTGAGTGAATGAGCAGATGCACAGGGGAGATATAGAACCAACAAAGCTTTATATTTTCGTCCAAAGATAGATACAATACCAAAATGGATGTCTTCAATGTGCCACCCTCTACCAGCAAAATGCTTGGCTAGACGTGCGTCGTGAATACACAAAACAGTGTTGTCCTCCTACATCCGTGGCACTCTCCAAAAACTCAGCCTGTGTGCTCCCTTATGAGCTTTGGTGGGCCTCGTTGTTGTGCCCTACAAACACACCTTTAAGCTATCCTTCCTGAAAGCATAGGTAAGGCAATGTCTGACCTTTAATCTTGACCTCCTTGCTGCCCTGACGTGCAACAAATGGTGAGGCCCAAGCTTCTCCTGATGATCTAAATGAGTATTGAGCCCAAGGGGCTCCCTCTTTATAGGGCAGGATGCCCCGTCTTGCTAGCTGACCCATTGGGTTGGTTGGCCGAAGCCCTACTGGCCGACCCAGTAGGCCTACTTGGCTAACCTTGTTGGTCTGTCCAGCACACCATTAGGCAGCCTTTTTGCTACCCCTTTTTGGCTCGCATGGCCATGTGGAATTGTGCCACTGGCCCAAGCTTTCTCAGCTCCTTACCCCGACCTATAGGGCATCTCTTCCCCAGAACCTGCCAACCTAACAGTTGCCCCATGCTGCATCTGTTCACCATTTGCTTGGGCCTGTTTCAACCCTGATCTCTGGCACTTGGTCTGCTCCTACCAGGCACCTATTAGCTCTAGACTTCTCTAGCCCTAGATCTGTCATACCAACCTCATACATGCTATTGCAGACACCTGTCATGAAGGCGCCTACAGATCGATGCACTCTCGGCCTATACCATCTCTTCCAAGCCATCCAATCTCGACCCGACTGCTCTAGGATGTCCACGCAGTCTTGCACAGGCCTCCATGCTCTAGTCGACATCTTCCAGGCTCCAGATCTTACCCAACACTGCTGCAAACTATTCCACCTTGTCACATGTCAGCTCCATACAAAATCTCTGCACCAAGAGCTCCACTCATGGCCAGGTAATTCTCTGGTTGAGCTGCCCACATGGCAGCCTATGTGCTGCCATCCTGTGTTCCTTTTCCTGATTGGTTATATGCTGCCCACATGGCAGCCTAGATGCTGCCCATATAGCAGCCCCCTCTTCTTTGTTTTCCCTCTTGAGTTTGCCACCCACATGGCAGCCAATAAGCTGCCCATGTGGCAAACGGTTGCTGCGAACTGTTCCACCTTGTCACATGTCACCTCCATACAAAATCTCTGCACCAAGAGCTCCACTCATGGCCGGGTAGTTCTCTGGTTGAGCTGCCCACATGGCAGCCTATGTGCTGCCATCCTATGTTCCTTTTCCTGATTGGTTATATGCTGCCCACATGGCAGCCTAGATGCTGCCCATATGGTAGCCCCCTCTTCTTTGTTTTCCCTCTTGAGTTTGCCACCCACATGGCAGCTAATAAGCTGCCCATGTGGCAAATGGTGGCATCCCTAAACCTAAGTCCCCCCCCCCCACCCATGCTCTCCTCAGATGGGGCCTTACAAATGGGGAGATGACTTTTCCAACATCTCCTATAAGCCACATGGCACTCTCCTCCTGCAAGCCTTCTCCAACTGAGCTGAGTTGAGCCTTCTCCTGCAAGCCACGTGGCACTCCCCTGCAGAGGAGAAAAAAAATACAAAGCTCCTTGCGTGTGTTGCCACTTATGCAAATGCATGTATTTACTGGCAACCTCAAATCCCCTTCAATCATATGCATTTTGAGCCTGCAACTTCAATCTGTTCCTGAGGTGATCTCTCGTGAGCACTCTCTCTGCTGCCCAAAAGCTACTCCAGTATGTTCATTTATTAGGATATGTACCGGCCACCTTGCTGCCCTTAAAACATAGCAAAAATGACACCCTTGTGAGCTCTTTGTTAGCCAGCTCCCTTACTGCACCTGCTGTGCTCCTGAAGAGCCTTCGAGGCAGGCAGCATCAGCTCCAATCTACTTTGGATTCCTTGGTGCTTCTCCTGCTGCTATGGGCTAGGGTCTAAGCCCCAATCTAAATGAGTATTGAGCCCAAGGGGCTCCCTCTTTATAGGGCAGGATGCCCCCTCTTGCTGGCTGACCCATTGGGTTGGTTGGCCGAAGCCCTACTGGTCGACCCAGTAAGCCTACTTGGCTAACCTTGTTGGTCTGTCCAGCACACCATTAGGCAGCCTTTTTGCTACCCCTTTTTGGCTCGCATGGCCATGTGGAATTGTGCCACTAGCCCAAGCTTTCTCAGCTCCTTGCCCCGACCTATAGGGCATCTCTTCCCCAGATCCTGCCAACCTAACAGTTGCCCCATGCTGCATCTGTTCACCATTTGCTTGGGCCTGTTTCAACCCTGATCTCTGGCACTTGGTCTGCTCCTACCAGGCACCTATTAGCTCTAGCCTTCTCTAGCCCTAGATCTTTCATACCAACCTCATACATGCTATTGCAGACACCTGTCATGAAGGCGTCTACATATCGATGCACTCTTGGCCTATACCATCTCTTCCAAGCCATCCAATCTCGACCCGACTGCTCTAGGATGTCCACGCAGTCTTGCACGGGCCTCCATGCTCTAGTCGACATCTTCCAGGCTCTAGATCTTACCCAACACTGCTGCGAACTATTCCACCTTGTCACATGTAACCTCCATACAAAATCTCTGCACCAAGAGCTCCACTCATGGCCGGGTAATTCTCTGGTTGAGCTGCCCACATGGCAGCCTATGTGCTGCCATCCTGTGTTCCTTTTCCTGATTGGTTATATGCTGCCCACATGGCAGCCTAGATGCTGGCCATATGGCAGCCCCCTCTTCTTTCTTTTCCCTCTTGAGTTTGCCACATATCATCAGAGCGTCTGAGGCTGATGAAACCTATGGGGGTATTTTAGGTACCCGACCACCTTTTTCTCGACCCTTTTGGAGTAGACGTAAGCGAACCGATGCTTTGGATTTCGATCTCCAATCAAAAAGCTGAGTGTCACCATCCCTGTTGCGTAGTGGGCTTCTCTTGCTTTGAACCTCACTTGAATTGGATAATTGGCCATAGTTTTACTTGCAGAGTCAAGAGACTTGCATAACGTTTCAGCTTTGTATATGTGCAAGGAGGGATGAATTGTGTCGAATGGCGATGGAGGCCATGGTTGTTGAAAGGATTCCAAGCCTGGATCTAGTTGAACACCACGGTTGCAATTTGCAGCGTAAAGATGCCACATTCAAGGCAATGTAGGTGAAGAATTTCTAAATGCTTCCTCAAGGCGTTTCAAACTTGTGCCTTTGCTCCATCCCTTGCATTGTGCCTTTCTTCTTCCTCCTGAGTCCTCTTCTTTGCTTAGACTTCATCTTTGCATCCACCCACTTGTGCACAATACACAAAATATAGCAAAAAGGTTTGGTGTCTAGATCTTGGGGGTGGCCGAAATGGTTTGCTGCTGGAGGGTTTGCCATCACAGCTTTGGTTCTAGCCCGCGAATGCAGCAACAACAAATCTAAGGGTTGGAACTTGGTTTCGTGATTGTTGCCATGTTTTCTCATGGCTCAAGACTCCCCCTCAAATGCGAACAGATCTCAAAATGCAGCGGAGTGCAAAGTATACGCATCATTTTGATCGTCTTCATTTTGATCATCTTCTGAACCTGTTGATTTGGAAGCTATGGCAGAACGCACGTCTGCATAGCTTCAGTCGGAGATCTGGCTATGTAATTAAGTATGCTCGTCTTCATCATCTTCTAAACCTGCGCAGCTTCGTGCATTTGAATTTCGAGATTTGTTTGCCTTCATCTTCCCTCATACTTTGCACTCCGGTGCATTGGATCTAACATCTTCAGAAACCCACAGCGCGGGTAACTTTCTTTCAGCCGTTCCTTTTCATCTTTCCAATTTGCATGTGTCTCTCTGTTCGCTTAGCACTACTCCACTTGAAGGCTTGCAACAATCGTGCCATCACGACACCTCCATGCATCATCGCTAGCTCTTTCTCCATCGACACCTTCCTCCTTCCTTGCAACTACCTCCTAGCCCCCCCTTCCCTCTCTACCTCTTCCCCAGCATCCTCTACCATAGACGCAACTGTGATCCTCAAATGTTCGGAGGCGAAGGCAGCATGGGTGAGAAGAAAGCACACATGGGTGAACGAACGAACCATCCAATCCAAAATTTTATTACAAAAGAAAAGCGACTTACCTGAGATCGCTCGTCAAGTCAAATCACTTGGCCCCGTCTTTCGTAGCTGCGTTGTTGCTCCTCCAGCCTTGACACCTGCTAGGACTTCCTCAGGGAATTCCTCAGGTCTGTTGCAGCATCATTTTCAGTGAGCAGAAACTCTCACAATGTAACTCGAGCATCCGCTATTCTACTAACGTTGGAAGCCCTCGACGATCCAGCAAGAGCTCCTGGTTTAATTGAAGCTCGACGATCTAGCAAGAGATCCTGGTCTGATTGAAGCTACTCAACGATCTAGCAATGATCTTTCTCTGGACATCTATTCCCTTCTATTCCCTTAAGGAGGGATCTACCAAAGCTACAAGGTGGCGTGAGGCTGGAGGATGAAGAACGTTCAAACTTCGAATTGTGCCGTCTTGTGAATGTGGCGCGATGGAGGCGTTGTGAAGTGAAGGCGTGACGGCTCCACATTATGGGATGACCGCGTTGTGAAGGCGTGACGGCTCGTCGACATCCCATCGAAGATCGTTAGCTTTCTCCCTCCTTGACACGTGGCGGTTGGCCTCGCTGGACACGTGGCGGTTGGCCCCGTCGACACGTGGCACGTTGGCTTCATCCCTCCTTAAGGAATAGAATAGAGGGTATTGGAGGCGTTGTGAAGGCGTGACGGCTCCACATTATGGGGTGACAGTGTTGTGAAGGCGTGACGGCTCGTCGACATCCCATCGAAGATCGTTGGCTTCCTCCCTCCTCGACACGTGGCGGTTGGCCTCGCTGGACACGTGGCGGTTGGCCTCGTCGACACGTGGCACGTTGGCTTCGTCCCTCCTTAAGGAATAGAAGAATAGATAGAATAGATAAGGAATAGAATAGAAATAGAAGATGTGAAGGGTGAAAGAGTCTCCACAGTCAAGCTGGCAGCTTCCTCGAACGCCTTTGAGGGCTTGTCGATCATGCCTATAATAAATTTCCTCTTTCTATGCCCAATCCTTAAATTTGGGCGTGGGCGTTCTTCTCTATAATAAATTTCCTCTTCATATGCCCAATCCTTAAATTTGGGCGTTCTTCTCTGTCGGATCCGCCTCCCTGCGTAGCTTCAGCTGCTTCTTTTGTCTTTTGTTTCCTGCATCTCTCCGTTTAAGAGGCGAATCCACAGCTCATGGAAGCGCCAAGCGGTAGTCTTGCTCTGAATTTCCCTCACACACAGGCGATGCGAGATCCCATGCGTTCTCGGAGGGGTCGTGTCAGGGCTGCCGTGCTCTTATGGTTTCTTCTTTCAATGACCAGCATTCCTCAAGCTCTCGTCCGAGCCATCATTCAATACTTGGAAAAGCGTAAGCTTCCAAAAATGGGGGAGAGCTATCCCCTTTTTTCTGGGCAGAAATCCTACGAGCCCACGCCTCTCACGGATGAGTGAGTCAACCAATGAGGTACAAGAGAATTATTGAGGCACTCACTGTCAAAATGTTTTTTCTTACTGGCATAACAAGTAAACGAGAGTGCCCAAAAGGAAGATCACGTGCAATTTGCGCTGTGAGTTAGGATTACCGAAACTTCGTAAATTGGTCGTGGTATTCTGTGCTTTTGAAAAAGAATCATCCTGAATTCCATCGTCAATTTTCTTTCTTCCATCCTGGTTTTGCAGGTTTCGAGAAACAATTCAGCCAGCTGTGGATTGGACAAACTGCTCGGAGTATGAAAAGGATTGAGGAGGCCTTGGGGTCTGTTAGTCATCAATCAGTGTCGGAACTTCATTTTGTTAAATTAGAGTAGTGGAGGTTTCTCACTAGGAATTTTGATTTTGTAAGTTGAGGTTTCCAAAAGAGGGGGCACACTTTGTGTGTCCGACAACGCTTTTCTATGATCCTTACCATCCATATTCTAGTGCAAATTAAGCTGCATTCCTCACTTGTGACATTTCGTTTAATTTCATACTACATCGGCATATTATGCTTATGTGGAAGAACAACGGAATAAATTTATAGCAATAGTTTGTCCTTCGAAAAGACTTCATTAGCCTCCTGTTTAGAAGCAAATTTGTAACAACTATATTACAAGAGCGTGCCCCACCAATAACTGAATTACCAATAATTGCGTCCCAAGATACCTCTGTATATGCGGTATGGAATGCAAAACCGTCGTAGCATGGACAATCGTTGCAATATAAGATGGAGAGCCATTTCACTGAGGGCTGGCAAAATAATAATCAAGGAACCAAAAGCATCCTTTTAGTATTTTAAAGGAAAAGTGATCCTTTAAGCTTAAATGATTTTCCTAAACTACAACAGTAGGTGGGCAACATGAACACCGTCAAACCAAATGATAAAGATTTACAAAGTAGAATGTGAGACAGTATTTCATAACAGCTCATTGCAATCATCATGGTCAGCCTTTAGAGCCCTTAAAACCCTCTTACATATCATATCAGAAACCTTTTTAAAATGGCCCTTTAAAAACTAAGGGGTACTTGCTCTGCTCAATGGTACCAATTATGCAAAATTACGTAATCTCTAGGCATAAATCCTCTCGGCCCATGAAATTCGCTTACTAGATAAGTTATTGTCTATGCCGATTGGATCATATCGACGTACCCAAAAGGCATCTGAGATCGCTTTGCTTCATATGGCCTTAATATGTCTATCATGGAGAAATTCTGAAACTAGCAATGGACATAAAAGACCAACATGATAAGATGAATATACATTACATTGAGGGCTTGCAAAATAATAATCAATGGAACCAAAAAGCCTCCTTTAATCTTTAAAGGAAAAGCAATCCTAAACTTAGATAATTTTCCTAAGCCTGTAGACTGAAGGTGAGCAACACTAACACCAAAGCAAATGATATGTTGAAAAGTAGAATGCAAGAACAGTAGTTGATAACAGTCATTCCAACATCATGGTCAGCCTTTAAAACCCTAAAACCCCCTTATCCTATTACATCAACAACACTTTCAAAAATACCCCTTTCAAAATGAAGGGGTTGCTTTTGCTAATGCTCAACTATGCCAACTATTCAAAGATCACATAATAGCTAAGCATATCTAGAATTCCTCTCAGCGATAAAAAAGAAAGATAAGACAATTCAGCCCATTAAATGGGCTTGCTAGATAACAACCATCTATCATGGGGAAATTTTGGAACATGTGCAATTGTACATTAAGCAGCCTGTAAAAATAAAAGCAAGCTAGATATTTGCTAATACTTGGTACTGAAGACATAGCACACCATATCTAGCTTCACAAAGCCAACATCATAGCCCACCCCACCCATTTCAAACCTTGGAAATATTGCAAATCCAAAATAGCACGGATCGCAGAGTTTTGGCCATTGGAAATAGGGGGGAAAGTAAATGAAAACAACCAAAAAGGTCTTCCACAAGGAAGAATTTGAAAGCTAGTAAGGCAGAACTGAATGCTAAGAACTCCATTACCTCAACTCCATAGCAATCTCCCTGATTACAAATTCATCAAGCATGGAAAGAACAGCTTGATCCACGCTTAAATAAATTGAAATTATCGATCAATTTTGAAATGTACGTGTGATCTTTTTAGCACTGCCCCTAAAAGGTGCAGACTATAGCATTGATTTCAATGGCCCTTTGAATTCGGTTTTGTTCACACATGGCTTCCATGGACTTGCTAACTTGAATTCAATGATTTTGAATGACCTTCTCTCTTTTTTTTCATTTCATTTCTATTCTCTGTGCCCTCTCTCCTCATACCTCTACTTTGACGAAGCTCCATGGCTATGGCTTTCCTTGCCCTCTTCCTTCTCCCCATTCTTCTTCTTTCCCTCCTGGCATCTCTCTCCTTTGCCTCACCCTTCTCCGAGGACAACTCCACTCCTCACACCAAGCTCTCCTTCCCCATCGGCCTCCTCCCCCCAACACTGTCATCACTTACAACCTCGATCTCGATGGCTAGTTCAAAGTGCTTCTTGATGGTGACTGCCGCTTCTTAATACCCATTGAGAAGTACCCGCTTGCCTATGCGCCACTGATCTCTGATGTCCTCTCGATGGGAAAATTGATAACTTGCAAGGCATCTCTGTGAGGGCATTTTACAAGTGGTGGACAATTACAAGTATTTGTGTTATTCAGGACGATCTAGTCTATAAGGTCGGGCTTGTCACCATGAATTACCCAGTCCTAATTTTGACGAGAGTCTGATTTGTGAGGGTAAGAAGGTGAAAATCTTCCACTCATCTGTATATATCTCATGTAGTTTCTCCTTGTCATTGTGGTATTTTATATGCACAAGTGTGGGTTGCCAATGCATGTGTATGGGGTGCAAATGAATGAAGGAGACCAACCACAAAAAAGGATAACCTTTTGTCTCCTCTCTAGATGTATTCCTTCAGCTTCTATTGTGGGTGTCTAGTCTACACATATGCGAAGGTGAATCTTTACATGGGGGATGCATGACTCTAAGGGATTTATTGTGTTCCCAATCAGCTCACATGTGATCTAGATGTAAAATAGAGTTAAGACGTGATGAAAAAGCTCTGAATTCGATGACAGGGCTATCTCCCTTTTAAAAGGGTAGCATGGGACAAGATGACAAATAAAATTCCAAGTTCACAAGCATAAAAGGATTGGGAGTATGTGTTAATGGCAAGGCCATTACATGAGCATGAACCTCCAGTTGACAAATCTATTAACAAAAACAAGCCTCACTTCTTTTAAAATATAAAAGAGCAAGCACAAAGGGATGCCATGCCATCCAAGAACTGAAGTCTGACAAAACAATAGAGATGTTTGGAAAAAAACAAACACCTAAGAAAGAAGAGATTCATGAAAGAAAATTAGAAAGTAGAGCAGCTCAAGAGGTGCTAGAACAATTCTTTTGAAAATCCTTCTCATAAAGACGTCTAAAAAGTCTCTATGAAATGTATGAGAAGAAAACACTTCACTAAAGCCAAGGATAAGATCACAGCAGTGGAAGATATTTAGAATGGATGGGGAAATTAGCCAATGGAAAGGTACTTATTTACAAGGCTTCCAAAGACAGCTACTGAATGGAGATTACAGTTAAACAAAAACTCACAATGATATTAGAGGAGATAGAACCATCATGTTTTTGCAGTAAACTAACAAATGGTTCCATATTTGAAGGAGATGATGGAGTTTCTGTAAGGGTGCTTCTATAAGGGCACTTCTATAAGGGTGCTTCTGTAAGAGCGCATAATAGTCATTGTGAAGACCCTCATTGATAAGTAGTGCAACAAATCACCATTATGGGTAGGTTCAAACCAAAGCATGCTATAGTTTACCACTTGATCATGATGAGGGCCATAGGAGGAGGGACGAAAGGTGAAAATAATACTCTATTGTCATCTCATAAGATTCAAGAGTAGCAATGGGCACAACTGGAGTAGAGATCCCCGAAGTCATAAGGGAAGCTACATTCAAACTTATATGCTAGAGGCTTGGCTTCCAAGCAAGGCCTATAGTAGATAGCTCATATCATACAAGATAAGCGCTACACATACTGATAGAGATGTCAATGAGGACATTTGTTGTCCTTCATTTTAACTCGCTTGTTTATGGACAAGCTAGAAATATACAAGGGCATCTCACAAGCCACATCCTCCTTTTGTTGCCAAATAAGGGGGCCCTCTTTGTGAAAAATGGTAAATAGGATAGGCCCCCCCAGTTAGTAAAAAATTGCATTCATTTGTGGAGGAGGTAGTAAGAGGGGTGAAAAGGAAGGGCTATAACCTAAGGTGCAAGGCAAAAATTAAAGCTCCATCCAGGACATCTCCAAACCGGCATCGCAATCTTATAAGAGAGCTTGCTCCTTGCTAGCCCACTGATCCCTACTCGCATGCGCTCCTTACACCCCTTGTTGCAAATCCAATCGCTCCTCCCTCCTTGGGCTCCATGCTATGTCGGCCAAATTTCTGAGCTCCACCACTACCAATTGCTTGCCTTGTAGTCCATAATGCCCCCCCTCCAAGAGTGCACTCACTCCCCTTCCCTTGCTTTCGTCCTGCTCCCCAAGACAACATCTCACACTCCTACATCTCCAGCCTCTACATGGACAGCTCCCTCGACCCTTCCCTTGTCCGTGGAAAGATCATCGTCTGCACCCATGGTAGTAACCCGCTTTCATCCCTCTGTTGTCCCCTACCACCTCCACCTCCTGCATCCTCGCACCGTCCCACCCTTGCTGCTTGGAATGAAGGACACTGCCTGTATTTCACAGTTGGAGCTGAGTAGGAGCTACAACGGATGGAGATGGAAGGGGGGTTGGAGCGATGCACGCGCAAGGCTGAGCGCAAGGTGTGAGAGAGGGTGTAGGTAGAGTGAGCGGTGGGAGTGAGGGGGCCGAGCGGAGGGAGGTATAGTACTTATATTACACCCTTGAGACATAGAATATAATTAGATGACCACAAAAAATGGGTTTCCTATATACAATTGTAGCAGGGTCTAGGATTTGTTAGCAGGAGGAAATACGCACTTTGTGCTATCATCAAGCTTGTTGAGCCCCCTAAATATAAGACACGTGGCTTCAATAAAGACCGAGGCCAAACAAAGAATGAAGACCAAGTAGAAAAAGGCGCTAGCAAGGAGTACAAATGATCAGGCCGAGTGAAGTGCAAGGCAAAGTGAGGGGTGATCTATCAACATCTTCACAATCCAAAATAGCCGTTTCTTGAATGTGTTGAATCACTTTGATGGGGGCTGCCTATCTTAGGGGATTCACCACCTATGTCAGGGGATATCATAGCATTTTAGCATCGGCTTGATGGAACTGATTCTTTTGATGCGGAGGTGATGGGAGGTGCTGCGGTGAATGTAAATGCGAATTGCGGGTAGGTGGTACCAACCATGTCTTGTCAGAAGGCCTTGAATATAAGAGAGTAGATGCAGGTAGGTGTACCTACCATGTCTTGTCAGAAGGCCTTCTTATCTTCTTAACTCTTATCTTTTTACTATATATAAAGGAGAGAAATACCAAACCTGCCAGGATAGAGGTTCGCGGGAGGTTTGGCAAAGGAGGAGATTTGAGGTTCAGGATAGCCAGGTGGCATAACTAAAGGAAGTAGGCTAAAATTGCTGGTGGGGTTGCGTGGTAGTGCCACATGGTGCCATAGAGCAAAGGCATAGACTCAGAGTAGGCACACGATCAGCACGTGTGGCAGAGGCGTGGCAACTCTGGACACCACACATGGCAGTTCTGACCTAAATCTCCAGTTTTGATAGTGCAGCAACCAGAGTCTAGGCCTCTCCAGTTCTGACAGCCTAAGGACTCTCAGGTGGGGGCAATAATTGCAAGGCTGCATAATTCAGACTAGGGGACCTATTGTACGAGGTGGTGGTGGATGGGGTACTCAAAAATGATGGTGGAGATGCCTCTCACCACGTGTCACTCACCAGGCCACAGCCAATTAAACCATGGTGCCACATGTCACACACTAACCAAAACGACCATGTGTCATGTGCCAGACTACCAAAAATGACAACATTTCTTTCAGAGGGGGGGAGAGAGAGAGAGAGAGAGAGAGAGAGAATATATGATATAATATTATATTTATATATATATATATATATATATACACATACATACATAGAAAGAGAGAGAGAGAGAGAGAGAGAGAGAGAGAGAGAGAGAGAGACTAACACAGAGAGAGAAAGAGGAGAGAGAGGAAACAAGAGAGAGAGAGAGAGAGAATTTATAATAGATAATATATTATTTAATATATATTATAATATAATATTTTGTATTATATATATATATATATATTATAATGAAAGGGGGACCGAAGAGAGAAAGAGAGAGAGAAGAGCAAGAGACGAGAGAGAGAGAGAGAGAGTATATTATAATATATAATATATAGTATTTTCTATATTTTATATAATATAATATATTAATATATTATAACACACACACACAAATATATATATAGATAGATAGATAGATAGAGAGATAGAGAGATAGAGAGAGAGACAGAGACAGAGAGCAAGAAATACAATATAATATAATAATTATATATATAATAATATATAATATAAATTATATTATATACAATAAATTATATCTTTTATAATATATATATATATATAAAAAGAGAGAGAGATTGACAGAGAGAGCAAAATAGGAGAGAGAGGAAATAACACAGAGAGAGAGAGAGAGTATAAAATATATAATAGATTATTTAATATATATTAAAATATTATATAATATAATATATTGTGTTATATATATATATATATCATATAATAGGTAAGGGGACCAGAGAGCAAAGAGAGAGAGATAGAGAGAAGAGCAAGAGAAAGGAGAGAGAGAGAGGAGAGGACAAAGAGAGAGAGAAAGATAACATATTATAATATATAATATATAGTATATTATACATTTTATTAATATATAATATGTAGTATATTATATATTTTATATAATATACTATATATTAATATATTATATAACACACACACCGGTGTGTGTGTGTGTGTGTGTGTGTATAGAGAGAGAGAGAGAGAATATGTTATGATATATAATATATAGTATATTATATATTTTATATACTATAATATATTAAAATATTATATAACACACACACACACAAAAATAAATAAATTTGATTAGTAAATGTATCTCACACACAGACGCTTATTTCTTTACACACACACGCGCGCGAATACGTCCCTAACTATAAATTATTCTTTTATGTACCACCTTGAAATTTTCTCTGTACACTTTCTTTTTAACCACCCCACATACCAAGCCCACTAATCATTCCATACCTCCTCTAATCCCTTCTTAACCCATGCACTCATTCGCTCCTTACTCGACTTGTGACTTAAACTTCACTTGTGGCTAAATTGTTTTTTTAATTATCTAAGAATCCATATGGTGGTCTATATTCCTATGTAAAGTGATAACAAGCCAGGGAAAATAGGCATTACCTGTCTACCCAAATGTAACTATGATGTTCTAACACCTAGTTTGTTTGGATGGTGGGAGGTAAGTGGACGCCAACCTTGGAACCTGGACTGCCTGAGGATTCGACATCGTTTTTCAATATTATGTTTTTCAAACTCAATTTTATTAAAAATTCTTACTTTGATCAAAAATTTTGCAAACTCTAGATGCATTTTTCAACTTAGATGTCTCAAAACATTTTTTTCTTATATGTTTTCCTTCTTTAACTTTTTATCCAATTGGTGGAATTAATTGTATGGCTCAATTATTAATGGGACTTTTCAATCTAAACAGACACTTTGATTTCCCAACTAGCCTTTGGTCCGGGCTAGTGCCATATTCACATCCATTGGATAATTCTTTAGCATGGATAATCCCTAGTCATGTTGTGATCCACCTTATTTTTTACTAACTTTTATATCTATTTTGCAGAATTGGTTAATGCATTTACTATTGCCATTACTTTTTCATTTTGACACTTATCATACAGATCCACTTTTATTCACTTATTATCAGTAGGTAGGGAGTAAGTTCCACATGGTGTGCTTACTCCCCACGATGTGGTCTTACCCTCTAGGTTGAGGATGTGGGCCACACACACACACAAAAAAAAAAAAATTTGATTAGTGAGTGATTAGTAAATGTATCTCACACACACACACACATGAATACGTCCCTAACTATGAATTATTCTTTTATGTACCCCCTTGAAATCTTCCTTGTACACTTTCTTTTTAACCACCCCACATACCAAGCCCACTAATCGTCCCATACCTCCTCTAATCCCTTCTTAACCCATGCATTCATTCACTCCTACCTCCACTTGTGACTTAAACTTCACTTGTGGCTAAATTGTTTTTTAAATTATCTAAGAATCCATATGGTGGTCTATATTCCTAGGTAAAGCGATAATAAGCCGGGAAAAACAGGCATTACCTATCTACCCAAACGTAACTATGATGTTCTAACACCTAGTTTGTTTGGATGGTGGCAGTTAGGTGGATCCCAACCTCAAAACCTCGACTGCCTGAGGATTCGACATCTTTTTTCAATATTATGTTTGTCAAACTCAATATTATTAAAAATTCTTAATTTGATCAAAATTTTTGTAAACTCTAGTTGCATTTTTCAACTTAGATGTCTCAAAACATTTCTTTCTTATATGTTTTCCTTCTTTAACCTTTTATACAATTGATGGAATTAATTGTATGGCTCAATTATTGATGGGACCTTTTAATCTAAACACACACACACACACACTTTTAGTCGGAAAAGTAATCGAGACCAGAGGCTAGAGGCTAAGTATGGCAACACTCAAAGGCCATAGAGAAAAGGAGATCATGAGGTCGAAGGGATGTCATAGGGGTGAAAAAGGAATTAGAAGTGGAGGGAAGGAAAAGGGAGACTATGACACAAGGAGAAAAGGAGAGGGGGAAGAGAAGCATGTACATAATAGGAGGAGGAATGTTGAGATGTAGACATCAAGGGAAGAGAACCATACTTTATTTGAAAGAAGGGATGAGAGGGAAATATCAAAATACTAGCTAGGTGGCTTTACAAGAATGAGCGTGTCTCATCAAGGAATAGCCCCTTCCTTTTATAGCCAAGAGAGGGGGTCTCTCCTCATTAATCCCACATGCATGGTGTGTGTGGAAAAGTCTCCCATGTGGGCTAGGTGGTTACGCACTCTCAATTGTGTGCGACAACCCTTTGCCTCAATTTTCCACATAAATCAAGCCCCATATCTCAAGTCTATGATACTCCCTTGGTCTCTTTCCAATTTTATAATATGTTCAAACCTCTAGGAGGACAAGTGGAGGGTTGGCACAAGGAATCTTGCCACCTCATCCTACTTTCCCCATTATTTAACTAGCTCTCTTGGTCCTTCTATACCTCCCCCACATGGGCCTATCCCATATGGAGGGAATAACTCAATATAATATCTATCTCCACCTATTTTATATTGCTTCTCCCATGGACTTTGAGCCATATCTCACTAAATGCAGCCTAGGTGGAGGGGTGGCACATGGAGGAGCCATGCCACCTTGCATTTTATAATATTACTATCATGGATTATGTACAACACACCTTATGGGTCCTCTTACATGGAAGGGTGGCACATGGTCATGCCCTGCCACCTCAACCTTGGGCCTTATGCACACCATATTTTATTATACTATTGTCACATATACAAACACACATAGATATTAATGCCTTTTTCCTTAGACAATTTTATCCATAACAGTTCCCCCCCCCAGGCAGGGAATGCACAGCATTTCCATGCCTGGGACCATCACGCACAAAGAAAGGCTTGAGGTAACGCTTGTTGATCACCTTCTTGCCATATGGTTCATATAGCTCCTGAACTTGTACAGACCCATTGCTACGTTCTTTGATGACTTTGTATGGACCAGCCCATAGTGGCAGAAACTTCTTATCCATTTGGTGGTCCAATCTGTTATCAAAGCATAGCACAACATCCCGCTCAACAAAGTGTCTTTCCCATCCCTTGCGAATCTTAGCATCCAATTGGGCCTTTTGTCGATTCTTTTGGATCTCTGTTTGGTGTAGTGCAAGGCGTCGAGTCTCATCTAACTTCTCAAGTTGTACCAATCTGGCCTCTACATGTTCATCTTCTGTCATCCTCTGTTCCTGTGCTAATCTCAAGGCCGGAATCTCTATCTCTAGTGGTAAAACTGCCTCAGTACCATACACCAACTCAAAAGGGGTGTGACCTATAGATGTTTTATGAGTGATGTTGTAAGCCCACATGGCTTCAGTGACCTTCTGATCCCATTGGCTCCTGTTCCCTGCGGCCATTTTTCCCATGGTTTTACAAAGGAGGCCATTGGTCCGCTCTGTTTGACCCATGGATGCTGGATAATAGATGCTAGAACTGTGATGATCAATACCCATGCGATCCATGAGAAACTCCACTGCTTCATTTAAGAATGGACTCCCATGGTCAGAGACTATCTCCATGGGTGTCCCGAACCTTGTGCAGATACGTTCAAATATGAAATTTGAAACTACCTTGCCATTTGCATCAGAGAGGGTGATGGCTTCAGCCCACTTAGTGACGTACTGAGTGGCTACCAAAAGATACTTCTTTTTGCGGGCAGTCATGGGCAAGGGTCCGACAAAATCTATTCCCCACTTCTGAAACGGATGGATGGACATTACTGGGTGATGTTGCCCAGGACGCAAATCCTTCCTACCAAAGAATTGACATGGCTCACAGGTTTTGCAATACAAAGTGACATCCTTGAACAAGGTTGGCCAATAGTATCCAGCATGTAAAATCTTCTTAGCTGTATAGTCACTGGCATAGTGGCCTCCACAAAATCCATCATGATAATGCTTCAATACCTTAGGCACTTCATCTACATCAATGGCCCGTCTGAGTACCCCATCCATGCCTTGACAGTACAACACCCCATCAAGGAGGGTGTAGTGCCTACTATCTCTGCGGATCTTCTTTCTCTCATAGCTAGTACTTTCTGAAGGAAAGGAGAAAGCAGTCAAAAACTTGTAGATACCACCATACCAAGGATCCCCAACTTCTATGGCTGCTACAAGGGTTACATCAAGGCACTCCTCTAAATCAATCAAAGCATTCTTCAAGTTGGAACAACCCCCTTTTACAATTTTGAAAGAAAAATCATATTCTTGTAGAACTGCCAACCATTTGGCCAACCGGCCCATGGGATTTGGTGATTGAAGAACCTGCTTTGCAAGACTAGTGCCAGTGAGTATAAAGAAGGACTTTCCAGCCACATAATGCTTAAATTTCTCAATGCAAAACACCAAAGACAATGCATGCTTTGTCAGCCTCTGAATAGCGTCGCTCAGTGTTGAGCAATTGTCGAGAAGCAAATCGAACGGGGTACATGAACCGATCCTCCCCTTGCTGGAGAAGAATACCTACCAGAGTGTGCTCACGAAACCCACGATTGATATAGAAGGTCTTTGACCAGTCTGGATTGCGTAGAATGGGTTCTGAAGCCAAAGCATTCTTGATTTGTGCAAACCCATGATCACAATCCTCATCCCAAGAGAAATCAACCCCATCTTTTAATAGCATAGTCATGGGCCGTGTCAAAGCAGCATATTGATCAATGAAGCGGCGATAGTATCCTGCTAGATTGACAAATGAGCGTACCTGACGTTTGGTTGTAGGTGGGGAGAGCTTGAGGATGGCTTCTACCTTCTTGGGGTCAGGCTTGATGCCCTCGGATGAGATAACATGTCCCAATAACCTCCCTTGAGTGGCTCCAATGGTGCATTTCTCAGGGTTGAGACTGCCATTTGCATCATTGACCCTTTGGAAGGCCAATCTAACCTTCATGATGTGCTCCTTACGTGACGAGAATCTACAGAAATAATCTAAAAACACCTCCAAGAAATCCCCCAAATAAGGAGCAAACACCATCTACATAAATCTTTGAAAGGTAGCAGGAGCATTGGTGAGGCCAAATGGCATTACTTTGAATGCAAATGTCCCCCAGGGCGTGGCAAATGTGGTTTTAAGCACATCTTCCTCGGCAATTTTGATTTGATAAAACCCAGAGTAACCATCACAGAAAGTATACATCTCATGACCACTTACCTTCTCAAGAATGAGGTCTTGAAAGGGCAGAGGATGATGATCCCTCTTGGTGGCAGCATTGAGCTTCTTATAGTCAATGCAGACCCGCCACTTGTTGTTTTTCTTTGGGATGACTACCACTGGTGAAACCCATTCAGTATTGTGAACTGGAACAATAAACCCCGCCTCTACAAGCTTCTGCAACTCTAAGCGCAAAGCATCGGTCTGCAGGGGCCCTAATCTCCGATACTTCTGAGCCACAGGCTTCGCATCTGGCTTCAGCTCTATCTTGTGCTCTATGGCAGTCACATGGCGAAGGTGGTGGTAGCTAGTTGCAAAGAGGTCAGGGAAATTTTTGAACATTTCAAGAAACTCATCTTTCTCACCTGGAGTGAGGTCTGGAGAAAGCATTGATTCGAGCTATTGAGGACTAGCTGTTATCTTTTCTACAGGTGGCAGGGTCGGAGACACCCCCATCATGTAAACTTCCTCCTCTGAGAATTCCTCCCCCCTGTCTGATTCTTCCATGGACTCAGACACTGAGGATGAGAGAGTATCACTGTCATGCTCCTCTTCTTCTTCCGGTTCCATGGCACCAGGTTGCACCGGGATCTTCTCCTTGGAAGCACCAAAAGACATGTGTCCTGTCTTCCAATAGCTGACTGCATCACTTTTTCTCAACCATGGTCTCCCGAGTATGGCTGGGTAACTTCTGCCTGTATCTTCAATGTCCACTACATAGAAATTGACAGTGGTGGTCAACCCATTGACAGTGATGGGCAAATCCTCAATGACTCCCATGGTGGCGAGTCGTCGACCATCTGCTACCTTGATTCAAGTGGAGGAACGCCTTGTACATTTCAAATTCAATTTCTTCATGATTCGGGGCACCATGATATTACATGCAGCTCTCCCATCAACACACACATTTTTGACACGGCAATTATCTATGATGACATCTACTGTATGCGGGTGCCGATCAATTTCTTCAGAGATAGAAGATACCTCTCGTACCTTTCCCTTTTTCTTGCTCTTCCTTGTTGAGAGACCTTGCTGCAGCTCACGTCTCACCTTAGGCCTTAATGCTATTAGTTGAGGGAGTGTGATGCTCAAAGACCGATGAGCAAGGTCCTGAACGACCGAATAGTCCTCTTGCCCTGAGCCGATGGGAAAATCCGAGGGTGACCACTTACTCCTGCGAGATGTTTTAGTCTTCTCGGTTGGTGGGTCTGCCATCTCAGCATCTGAGGGCTCTGAGAAGGACACCTTCTTCCTGGGGCGGCCCGGTCCACGGTTTGGAGAGGGGTCCGAGGTGGCACGACTTCTTTTCCCGAGATCAAGGATCTCTACATCAGAATCCTCAGTGCCCGACTCACTTAGAAGATTCACCCTTGGAATATTGGGGCATTCTATGCGATAATGACCCTTCTGGTGGCACTCGTAGCATACAACATTAGCACGGTCTCTTGGAGGGCGGTTGGCTTGATTTCTGATGCCCACCATCTCAAGCCGAAGATCATTCAGGGCTTTGGCCAGGTCATTGACTCCAGGTTCTGTTGCAGGGGGGGCTTCTTTAGTTGGAGGGGCCACGGGAGTAGAGAGGAGGGGGGCTCGTGGGCGAGGCTGGGGAAATCTTCGAGGCGGAGGGTGAGGATATCCACCTTGTTGAGGGTAAGCATCTAAGGGAGGACCATACATTTGAGGTGGAGGCGGTGGATACGTCCCTGATGAGGGGTGGGGGTATGCCCCTAAGTTAGACCCCCCAGGTTGTTGTTGCAGGAATTGAGGGGGATGTGGAGGGACAATCGTCTTCTTTGAAGCAGGGTCAGACTGAACTTTATCAAACTTTTGAGCAATCTCATGTGCTAGCACCATAGTTTCTGGATTCTCCCATTTAAGCTTGAGGCAGAATTCATCACTCGCTCCTGCTACAAGGTAGCCCAGCACATGCTGAGTCATTCCAGCTCGAAATCCGGCATTGTCCTCCTGTGTGGCAATCAAACGGTCCAGGAGCATAGCCGCTCGATCCACATATCGACGTGCCGTCTCACCTTCTGCTGAGTCATTCCAGCTCAAAATCGGGCATTGTCCTCCTGTGTGGCAATCAAACGGTCCAGGAGCACAGCCGCTCGATCCACATATCGACGTGCCGTCTCACCTTCTGACTGCTTCAAGTTTGCCACCTGCAGGTACACATTCTCCGGCTCCTCTTCTTTGCCGAAATACTCAATCATTGCTGCTGTCAACCTTGGCCAGCTTTGGCGAACGTCTTCGGTTTGCTTCTCATACCACACTTGAGCCAAACCCTCTAGAAATGTGGGAAGAACCAATAGCCATCTGTCTTCAGTAAGAAAGTTGAGAGAAACACAACGGCGCTTGAAGGCCACAAGATACTCATTTGGATTTTCTTCTACCCGTCCACAAAACACGGGAATGTCAGCCATGCTTGGAAGATGGAAAAGAGGGGCTTATCTATGGACGAACAATAGTAAGAGGAAGCTTGAACTGAAAATCGGGTGAAGATACATCCAAAAAGCACACATAGGCAGGGTAGGGTGTGACTGGTGTAGTGTGAAATATTACACGAGAAGAATCTTCAGCATAGAATAGCACATAGACAATCTTAAAAGGACCAACCCTCATGATATCACATCAATCTTTACAAGCGAGGGTTAGAGGCACGGCATTGCATGAGGTTGTTCATCAGGGCAAACAAGAATGCCATGGCAAATGTCAACAGTTGGAGAGCTTGCACATCACCTTCAGCTTCTTCCAGTTCTTGTAGTCGCCATGCTATTTCTTCAAGGGGTGTGCAGTCTGGCATCCTTCTTTTGAGCAATGTCCTTGAGAACCCTCCTGATGATCTTCCGAAGTCGGTGAACTCGTATCAAGTATGCCCAACACTTAGTTTCATGATGACCACAATGTCCTTGAGAACCCTCCTGATGATCTTCCGAAGTCGGTGAACTCGTATCAAGTATGCCCAACACTTAGTTTCATGATGACCACAACCTTTGCATTCCTTACAAATGATCACCCTCCTTGTGGCTTGCGGTTTTGTTGGTGTGGCGCTTCCACTCGCGTCATGCGTGATTGAAGTACAAGCTTCACGTGCCAAGAAATCAGCAACAAGATTTCGAGCTCGAGGGATATGCTGAATTTTTACCTCTTCAAATTGGTTGCAAAGTTCCAAGGCTTGTTGATGTCGTGGAACCAAGCCTTTGCTCCGCACCTTCCACCTTCCACTAACTTGTTCACACACTAGTTGAGAATCTCCTTGCACCTCCAATTGCTTGGCTTGATGTTCATGTGCCTTTTGTAACCCAAAAATGAGCGCCGAGTACTCAGCTTGATTGCAAGTACTTGCGGGTGAAGACTTGCTGTAACAATACTCCTCACCACCTGGTGAAGTGAGCTTCACACCCACGCCAGCCGCCTTGGTCGAAGGTTTGTAAGCTCCATCAAATTGAAGAATCCAAGATGTCATCACACCAAGACTAAAATTCGGACATCCCAAGTTTCTCGGTAGTCCAAGATAGGTAGGAGGAGACGGTGGGGAGAATTCAACACTTGAGCCAAATGTTCAGCACCAAATAAACTTGCAATCCTTTGTTGATAGTTTATCTTAAGCCCAAAAAGAATTACAATTTGAAGCTCGAAATGAGGCACAAAAGGCTGATTAGGTACAAATGGATTCCTTGGTCAAAACATTACCAACCATAGCCGAGGCCTAGAAACCTTTGTAATGAGATTGTGAATAAACCATTCAGGACGAGCTTATCCACAGGAATCAACAAGCAGATGCGCCAAATCTCCCCCCAAGCTTGGGGAGCATCCCACCCTTCGATGAAGGACACCGTTTTAATTACCTCTGAAGCAGCAAGCAGTTCGATCACCGCACAATGAGTAGAAGTAAAATCAAAATCCTCCCAGCGTATCAGTATTTCTTCACCATGAATCATCCACGGCGTATCATTCCACCCGTCATCTCCTTCAATAATGTACTGGACAATCAGCCGTTGAAGGTCGACATGAAGATCAAGGAATACATCTCATGCATTGGTAGCCGTACGGTGCGGAGGAACAGGCACCAATTCCTTAAACGCGTCGAGAAGTGACATAAATGTCCACCCTTCTCGTGTGGCGTGCGTCCGTGAAGTGAGCTTGGAGAAGTTCTGAATCGGCGATCTAGCAAGAGATGTGGATAGAGCACATAAAATGAAGTATTTTTGTTTTTTTACAGCAAGAGCAAACTCCCTACGGTTAGAGAGTTACAGTTCCCATGATTTCAATATATGAACAAAAATCATTACATTTTTACCACTTCCAACTTGTTGGCCCAATGATAAGACTTTCTTTTGTGAAGGGGGAGGTCTTGGGTTCCAATCCTACTCTTTAATAAAAAGAGAGGAGAGGAGAGGAGAAGGAGAAGAGAAAGAGAAAGAGGAGAAGAGAAGAGAGAGGGGGGCGCGGGATCTGCTGGCGCGGGATCTGCTGTTACAGTTTTGCAGGGGCTCAGAAAACTGTCCGCGACCAGAAGCCGCAGCAGTCCAGAGAACTATCATGCAGGTGAACGCAGAAAACTGTCCGCAACCAGAAGTCGCAGCAGTCCAGAGAACTGTCGCGCGGGTGATCGCAGAAAACTGTCTGCAACCAGAAGTCGCAGCAGTCCAGAGAACTGTCGCGCGAGTGAACGCAGAAAACTGTCCGCAACCAGAAGTCGCAGCAGCCCAAAAAAAACTATCGCACAGGAGACGCACGAATCGAATGCACGCGCAGTAGCTTAGAAAGAGCACAAATGGTATAGTTTTGTAGATGTAACCCGTACGAGTAGAAGATTTGCCACTAGCCATGGAGATTCGTATCCCAGCAGCCACACCAAAACTTTTAGCCGGAAAAGTAATTGAGACTAGAGGCTAGAGGCTAAGTATGGCGACGCTCAAAGGCCATAGAGAAAAGGAGATCATGAGGGCGAAGGGATGTCATAGGGGTGAAAAAGGAATTAGAAGTGGAGGGAAGGAAAAGGGAGACTATGACACAAGGAGAAAAGGAGAGGGGGAAGACAAGCATGTACATAATAGGAGGAGGAATGTTGAGATGTAGACATCAAGGGAAGAGAACCATACTTTATTTGAAAGAAGGGATGAGAGGGAAATATCAAAATACTAGCTAGGTGGCTTTACAAGAATGAGCGTGTCTCATCAAGGAATAGCCCCTTCCTTTTATAGCCAAGAGAGGGGGTCTCTCCTCATTAATGTATCCTCCCACATGCATGGTGTGTGTGGAAAAGTCTCCCATGTGGGCTAGGCGGTTACGCACTCTCAATTGTGTGCGACAACCCTTTGCCTCAATTTTCCACATAAATCAAGCCCCATATCTCAAGTCTATGATACTCCCTTGGTCTCTTTCCAATTTTATAATATGTTCAAACCTCTAGGAGGACAAGTGGAGGGTTGGCACAAGGAATCTTGCCACCTCATCCTACTTTCCCCATTATTTAACTAGCTCTCTTGGTCCTTCTATACCTCCCCCACATGGGCCTATCCCATATGGAGGGAATAACTCAATATAATATCTATCTCCACCTATTTTATATTGCTTCTCCCATGGACTTTGAGCCATATCTCACTAAATGCAGCCTAGGTGGAGGGGTGGCACATGGAGGAGCCATGCCACCTTGCATTTTATAATATTACTATCATGGATTATGTACAACACACCTTATGGGTCCTCTTACATGGAAGGGTGGCACATGGTCATGCCCTGCCACCTCACCCTTGGGCCCTATGCACACCATATTTTATTATACTATTGTCACATATACAAACACACATACATATTAATGCCTTTTTCCTTAGACAATTTTATCCATAACAACACACACACGTATAGAGAGAGAGAGAGAGAGAGAGAATATATTATATATTATACATTACTTAGTATATATTATAATTATGTATGTATGTACACACACACACACACACATATATATATATATATATGTATGTATGTATGTATACACATATATATACATACATATATATATATATATATATATATATATATATATATGTATGTATATATATGTGTATACATACATAGATACATATATATATATATATATGTGTGTGTGTGTGTGTGTAGGGGAGCGAGAGAGATAGAGCGAACAAAGAGAGAAAGATACACAAAAGAGCAAGAGAGAGGAGAGAGAGGAGAGGACACAAAGAGAGAGAGAGAGAGAGAGAGAGAGAGAGAGAGAGAGTCTTGATTTGAACAATACACAAGCTGATATCTTCACATGAACAAGGTGTTATTGCATTTCAAAGTTATTTATGGTTTTAGGAAAGACTTGGTTTTTCCATATCTATAATGTCTATATATCTAACTCTCACTCATTGTAGAGACATATTGAAGTTGAAATCTTCTACCATAAATGGGCTCCTCGAGTAGCTTCCTCAACCAAAGACCTTCGCTTTTAGTAAAGCATGGTTAACTCTTCTATAGTTGAGTGGGAGGCCAATTTTTTCTTTCATAAGAAAGTATTTATTGTATGTGCAAATAATAATGCAATGGGCTGAAGTGAATATCAAGAGATACAAAGAATGCATTCTTATTCACCAATAAATGTAAGAAAATGGAGTAATGTATGCATCTTTGTGTAGGCTATGGTAATATGGATTGAAAATAAAAGCATAGAATCATGCTACATATTAAATTCCTCTAGATGTAGTGTTGTTTCCAATAAATCCTCATATTGTGGATGGTGTGGGTGTTATCTTCCACAAAGACTTTTCATTCCATTATAACCCAAGGCCCTGTGCACTCTCTCACATTTCTTGTAGGGTCTCTCTAAGAACTCCCATCTCTCTCTCTCTCTCTCTCTCTCTCTCTCTCTCTCTCTCCCCCCCCCCCAATAGCAGTTGAATCAAAAGGATGTCTTAGTGTTTCTCTATATGGGAATGTAGCAACAAGTTTGAGGTCTTTGTTTTTTGTGTTGGGGAGGGTGAGGGGGGAAGGGGAGTGACTGATTATGCAATAGAGGTATCTCTTTATCATTGTCTCTCTCTTTGATTGCAAAAGGTAGCTCTATTTTGAATTTAAAATTTTATAAACAAGCACTCCCTTCCTTTGTTAGATCTATTTAAGCTCCTATATCTATCATATTTCTTAAGGAATAGTTGCCATGTGGCAAGAGGAGGTGGAGTGAGGGGAAGCTAGGAGAAAACCACGTGGTAGGAGAAGGTAGAGTGGAGAGGGGATGGGAGAAAAATAGGTGGCAAGAGGAGGTCGGGGGCTCACAGTAGACAAGCTACAATTGGAACAATTTGACGCACGGACTGCTAGGCTACAAGATTTGTCATGTGGTAGGTGGAGGGGGAGCTAAGAGACGTGCCATGTGAACTCAAGGGTTAGTGCTGCATGGCATCCCTCTTTGCTCTATTTACTAGCCATCTTGCCTTCACTAGAGAGCCAGCGAGCTGCCTCCCCTACCACGAATCTACCATGGTTGACTAGCTGCTCCCCCCTCCAATTGGCATTCACCACCTCGCTTTCCCTCCACAAAAATCACTCATCACGGAAGAACCTACCTTTTGTTGTGAGTGACTCTATGTGTGTGTGTGTGGTATAGTTGCAACAAAGAATTTGTTTGCATATGAGAGAGAAGAGAGTTTGTAAAACAAGGATGTGTGCATGTACGTACACGAGAAAGAGAAGGGGGGGTGGGGGGGAGAACTTCTATATTTGAGAGAGTGTGTGTGTGTGTGTGTGTGTATGTATGTATAACACACACACACGCACGCACGCACACACACACAATGTGTGTGTGTGTGTGTGTGTGTGTGTGTGTGTGTGTGTGTGTGTGTGTGTGTGTGTGTGTGAGAGAGAGAGAGAGAGCATGTATGTGTTTTGGGGGGGGGGGAGGGGGAGAGGAGCAGGGAGGTATTTTTTAATGCAAATGCTTGCCCCATGATTGACACCACAAGGGAACTCATCTAGCTGAGTCATTGAGTGAATTGAGCATAGAGCCAAGCTAAGCAGTGCCTCCAATGGAGAGGTGTTGAAATTTGAAATTGTATTTTGTGAAATTAAAGACAATTTAACATCCCACCTAGAGACCCAGTGGAGCGGGTCTATAACCCATCGTAGACCGGTCCTACTAATCGTGAATATAAGAGAGTAAAGAGTAGATGTGAGGAAATTTGCATTGCCTTGTTGCCTGTGCAACTACTAGGTGCATAGAGTTTGGCTGAAGGGCCAATTGTATAATCATTGCTGAAGAGGCCTTATAATAAATAGATTTGCTTGAGTACATTCTCATTTTTTTGTTCATCTGTTTGTAAGTTAACTATTTACCCGCCTTGTGTGTGACATTTATTCATTCGTCACACATGTTAGTACTCATTCCACATTATGTATGCCATCACTTGGCTTCTAGAAATGGCAATATGTCTCAACATACCTAGAACAAGTGCGAATGTACGAAGCACTTCTAGACAAAGCGAATCAATTGCATGCCATGATGATTTATCATAACATCTAAGGATCCTAGGGTACTACCACACTTTCTTGGAAGAAAGATTTGATAGATCTACAAAAATTTGTTCTGCTCCTAGAATCCTTTAGTAAATACGAGGGTGGCATGCTTACTTGATACGGATGATCTCACAATGCAATTCCCCTTTTCTAGACTATAATCAAGAGGACTCCCTTCTTTCCTATCTCTATTACCATAATACATAGCCAGTTAGTAGAGTGGCCATGCCACTACTGACACAACCACCCATCGCTACCTGTCATGCATCATGACCCAAGGCCATCACGCATCAAGACCTCAGTTGAGGACCGTGCACTGCGATCATGAGAGCAACCCTAGAGCCATCAACCACAGTGACTATGGTCCCAAGGACACCATTTTGGACACCTTCTCATGAGGATACCATGTATTTTGTGGATTACATGAGGTAGATGATAGAGGATCTCGTATCATGTCACAGGTGCGATAGATCATGAACACTATCTTTGACAAGGACATATTCAAATATTGGGGAATTTCTTTATTGATAAGAAGAACTATGTCATAGACATTCTTTCAAGAGAGTTTACTATGTTGGAGCACCTACAATTTGTAATGACATAGATGTTAGATTACATGCGAGAGGTCGTTCGTGCCACATATCGAAGATCTAAGATGTGGTGAAGGAAAGATTACCACACCCTCCTCATGTATCTTACAAGGGTTGGTGCTTAGCAAAGGAAGAGCTCAAGAGAGACCCTGAGAGATCCTAGTAGCAAAAGGCAACACTCATTGCGCACACGCTTGACAACAAAAGGTTAGACAATCCTCACCTTGGGAGTGGTAGCAGGTCGCTTAGTAAAGTATTTTGTCATATGCCAACTAAAGATGAGTATAGATTCTACACTAAAATTAATCAAATCTCTATCAATATTCTAAAAATGAGGAGAACTCTGAGCTAGGTTTTCTTAATTTTAGTCAGTACAAAATACACAAAAGGGCATTTTTTTTCTAGCACTGCATGGCATCCCTAATTCATACATCCCTTACACTCCTTGTCTTGTCACACTACATGCCTAATCTTTTGCAATAATTCATCTATCCTCAACTCATCATCGTTCTCTTCATAGAGAATGATATTATTATCATTTAGCAAGGGAAAATTAAGCTCGAGTGGCTGCTCCACTTCTCTTCTAATCAAAAGACTTGTAGACTCTTCCAATGGGTGACCTATGCCCTTTTGTTATAGGTTCTACTAGTGACCCACACCTTCTACTATAGGTTCTAGTGGCTTGCCATGGATGGGCCAATGTGGTCATGCAGGTGAGTCGAATATTTCAAGAGTGTAAAGCTTTAAATAGGCTTTGTACTCTAGAAATGCTTGGTTTGCCTATAGATCAACTCGGTCATCACATCAGAAGCCAAAAAAAACTATAACAAAAGGTGTGGCAAGAGAGTCTATAAGGTGTTTGATTAGAAGAAACTTTCTCCTAAGGATGTCTCATCATTTGACACCTTGTTCAATTTTGGAGAATTGCTAGTCCCTTTATGTCTTGCCTTCTTTTGTGCCTACTTTTGTACATCAAGCACTTGCTCTGTGGACATGAATTTAGAGATGCAAGCCTTCATCAATAATATAGAAATTTTGTGGGCATTCCTTCTTGTTTCTTCTTATGTCTTTGTCATTAGTAGGGCCTTTTGGCCTCCCATTCCCCTCGATGGACCTCTACTATCTTCTTGTGCTTATTGAACCAACACGCTTTAATCATGTGGGCCAAGTGATCACAAATGTTGCACTACTTGCCCAACCCCAACACTCATTCACTATATGGCCATCCAACTTGTGTGTGTGATACCATACTTCACCTTTTTAGGAGTAACTCGTATCCCCATTCTCTATACAAGCTTCTTTAGCTCCTCTTTCTTGAACTTGATGTCTTTCTTGACCCACAAAGTGTCTTCGTTGTCCACCTCATTGGATATAATTTTTTTCCATCTTTTAAATTCATTGATCCCTTTCTCGTTCATAATTTCTTTGTAAACAATTCATTGTATGTCTTTGTTGGATAGATGATCTCCATGTTGCGCAACTCCATGCCATTGATGAGACCACTTGACAACCAGGATTGTATATTGTTTCATCTTGTGTGTTGTTTAGTTGGTTAGCCAGCACCTTCATTTGTTTAATGTTGTTGAGTTTCAACATGACATCCTCCTTGCTGAAATTATGTTGAAACCTCCTAAACTAGGCCTCTTGAATTCATCCCATGTGGACTTGAACATGGTGGGGAAGTACAAGTCTTCTTCCTCCTTATTGACTTGCAATATCATTTAAGCTCGCAAAAGAACTTAGCACATGGGTTCAAGGATTCTCTCTTTATTGTCCCATGTATTTTGGGAAGTCTACCCTTATCTCCTGCTCTCATGTTGCTTCTACTTTGTGTGGACTTTGCAATGACCTTCCATTGAACATCTCCATTATGGCTCACACTAATGAAACTACCTTTGTGAGGTTTGTAACTCTCTTGGTCTTCCCCTTCTCTCTCTCTTCATTTGGGCTCATTAATAGTGAAATGCTTGGTCTCCTCACTTCCCTCCTTGTTCTGGTCTCGTCTTCATTCACACTCCAGAGCCCACTAACTTGAGATTCTATTTTGGCTATCCACTTGTCTCTCTGGTGCTAATATCCTTGTTGATGTTGAGTTCTTATTCTTGATCCTAGCATTCACTTTAACTTGATCCGCATTGGTCTCATCACTAGCTCTCCAACGCAAACCACACTTCACTTGTCGTGCTTGTTTCCCATGCTTTTGATATTGGTGCATCACCCTAGTGCCATGATTATGATTTGCAAATGGTATGAATGATGTGTTGGAAGTCAATGTCCCCCAATTGTGAGCCCTCATATGATGGGGACATAGGGGGCATATGACTATGAGGGGGAGGGATACTAGGGAACAATTTTGGGCTACACACTAGTAGTAAATAGGGGGCGACCTATCAGGCCCATAGCAACACCACCCCGGCTAGCTACTCAAAAGGTGTTAACTGACGAGGCAATACATATTTTGGTGAACGTCCTAGGAAGTGGGGCAACACCACCTCCACCCACCCCAATGTTCCCTGCAGGGATGGCAAATCCATCGAGAAGCCATCCCATAGCCATTTCCAAGCTAATGACTGAATTCCTCGGAGAAGGAGACCCGGTCTCCCATGTGAAAAAGTTCGAGCAGATTTGTGAAGCCTTTGGTGCACCAGGTGACCTTGAGATGGCCAATGCATTCGGCCTTAGCTAAGAAGGCAAGGCATGTCAATGGTATAGGGCTCTCACCCCAGAGGAAAAGATCAACTGGGAGACATTGAGAAAGGCTTTTATTGTGGGATTCGCCCCCAGCGGCCATAAATGGATCCCGATCAACCAATTGTATGGGGTAAAACAAAACGACAAAGAATCCCTGAGGGATTACATTGCGAGGATTAAGCACCTCAATGCCCACTCTGAACCCTATGAGCGAATGAGTGATGAACGATTGTTTTGCTTCCTTATCGGGTTAGCAGACCCAAAGCTCTATGACCACCTCATGGTGATGAACCCCACCTCCTTTGATCTATGCAGCAAGGTGGCCATCCGTATATGTGACAATATGATGGACAAAGTGGATTCAGACAAGGCCTCGGCCCCCTCCAAAGTAGCCCCATCGGTTAGGTCCTCGAGTGTAGAGTCAAGCAAGGAGGCTAACAAGCCTAAAAGTTTGGATGTGAGTGAGCTAGCCTCCAATCTATTGGAGCAGCTACATCAGCAATGGAGAACAGAAACCTCCATAGAGGCACCAAGCAACCCCCACTTGTTTCCACGAAGAGACAATGTCTGGTGTGGGGTATGCAATGGCAACCACCCCTCCAATGAGTGCCCGTGCCTAAGGGCAAGGCTGCCACTTTACTGTGCACACTGCCACAGGCGGTGGAACCATGATACCTCCCAATGTCGATTTTCGAGGTCCTTTCCCCAACCCATGTATCAAATGCGACCCCCATTGGCCCTAACAGCCCCACCCAACCCCTAGATCTCACAAGGTGGCCCTGTGGCTAGCTCTAGCCTGCTACCTTGCATCGCCTCGGTCAACCAAGTGTTGGTTGAAGAGTTGCCCAACGACTGGGAGGAAAAAGATCCTGATCATGGACCTCATGATTATTACCCCAGACCAAGAAGGACAGGAAGCCCTAGTGAGCCCCCTATAAGCCCCTTATATAGGGTGCCCAAGGGAGGCTCTTTGAGGCCAGGAAGGGCTCGACCAAGTTGCAGCCCTTCTAGCCCCCTTTATAAGGGACCCCTTCCCCCCCTCATTTCTCATCAACCCAACATCTACTGAAGTCTACACAAGACCACGTGGAGCAAAAAGAGTAGGAGTGATATTAGACTTTAGGTATCTAACCCCTTGCTGGTCTTTTGTGCTCATCTTGAGCTTGTGTGTTGCCCACAACTTGATGGAGGTATACATCAAAATTTCTCTCTCATATTCTCTCTCTCATATATGATGTCTATACTCTATCTTGTCATGAGGTCCTGGTCTACATCATTGAGTGAGTGAGATGGAGCTATTCCTATTCCGCAAAGGTTGCATCCCTCATTTCCAACATGGTATCAGAGCATGGTTCTTAGCTATAGATGCTCTCACAATGAAGGAAGGAGTTCTTCTTCAGGAAAGTGACTCCAATTCAAACAAGGTTTTGCATAGTTCTATTTCATCTACTACATGCTCTATTTAGAGATTCTTTGTTGTCTGAAATTTGTAGTAGACATGTTGAAGTCATAAGCCTCTTTTGCCACTACTATTCATCACATCCTCAACAGAACCAAGACCAAAAGGCCGTTTTGCAGATATGATGTCGTATGAAGCATACTATGGTAAGATGCCCACTATCTCTCATATGAGGATGTTTAGTTCTAATGCATTCATACATGTGCACAAAGATGATAGGAGCAAGCTAGATTCCAAGTGTATAAAGTGCATCTTTGCCAAGTACTGTGAAGAATCTAAGGGGTACCGTGTCTTTGACCTGGTGAAGAGACAGATATTGATCAGTAGAGATGTGGTCTTTGAGAAAGCAGTGTCCCAAGTAGAAGAAGAGGCCATCAAAGTTCCCAAAGTTTTGATACTCAAGTTGACCATTATAGAGGTACGAACAATTATTGAAGATCTTGAGGAACCAGAGGAAGAGCCAGAAGAACCAAAGCCACCCCAATAGTCAACTTTCGATGATGGGAGTTACCGAAGTGGTATCTGAATACCTTGCAAGATTCTCGTGGCACGAACATTCTCGATTCAACTTTTGGAGTTTGACTGTCAGGATGCAATGTGTCGGCACCCTCAACAAACTTTGCCTTGGTGGCTCAGTTCCACAAGCCGTGGACCTTTGAGGAGTCAAAAGATATACCAAAGTGGCACATCGCCATGGAGGAAGAGATGGATGCCATTCTAAAAAATGACACCTAGGACTTTGTGGCCAAACCCTACAAGTAATAGGTAATAGGTACCAAGTGGGTGTACAAGCTAAACTTCAAGTCTGATTGGAGCTTGGACAAATATAAAGAAATATTGGTGGTAAAGGCTATGCTTAGTTAGAGGGATTGAACTTTGATGAGACCTTTGTCCCCACAGCCTCTGAATGGTCACTATTCAGATGGTGATTGATTCGGTTGCCTGTCATAGATGGTCCATATTCCAAATGGTCATGAAGTTAAAATTTTTAAATGAAACCCTAGTAGAGGAGGTATATATTGATCAACCACCCAGTTTTTAGGGTCCAAGGTCTGCAACAACAAAGGTATGCAAACTAAAGAAGGCATTGAATGGGCTAGAATAGGCCCCAACAGTGTGGTACTAGTGCATTGATGTATTCTTCTTGATGATCCGGTTGAATCAAAGCCCATCGAATTTGAACCTCTATCTGTTTTAAGAGGGGAGTTAAAGGCTGGTTCTAATCCTATACATGGATGATTGGATCCTTACTAGTGACCATACCAAGCCTTCCCATTAGCTAGTTTGCTAATCTTGAGGTTGGAAAAAACTAAAGGGCCTAATGCAAGTGGCCCTTTTTGAGTCCAAAGTTCCCTCAATGTATTAACTACCACATATCATTATATGAATGATTTTTTTAACCTTAGTAAAACAAAGGAAAAGAGATGCATTTACAGGGATTAGACTTGTCGAATCATTGTCACACAAAAGAAGGGAATAGGGTCCCTTCAAAAACCCATGGCTTCTTGTAACCCATAATGTAGTAGGTAATAGCAAGAAATCCATAACCCAATAATAGTTGATTGTTGTTGAAGACAGGGGGTAGAACAATAGGATAAATAGCAACTCCTAGTAGGAAAATGGGGACTAGAAAGTTGAGAACATCTTTTAGAAATAGAGTCTTTAACTATCAATCCTCCAATGCTGAAACCGTCTAGGTAGAGATTAACCATCATATTTTGAGATTTCTACAACTAGGCAGTGTATGGTGACAAAATACACATCAAAAGCTTAGGTTGCAAAGACCTTTGGCGATGATAGAGAAGAAGCAAGATAGAGAAATACCTTGTCTCCCGAGAAATATCTCCCTACTCATGGGTGAAAGCAAGGTAATGTGGAATGCTTTGTCCACTATATAGCATGAAAATATAGCAAAATATAAAGTACTTAGATGAAGAAAAAACAAAAGTAGTTATATTTTTCAATAAAATATAGAGAGTTCGTTGCATGATTACGTGCACCACTACCAAGTAACTAAAAGACTGACGAGATGTTTCGGGTAGTTCTTAGATTCCAACAACAAATTTTGTTCCCTCCTAATCGTGTTGTCAACCATTCCTACAAGCTAAAGAGCTTCATATGTTTCGTCTATGCTATTGCACTATTGTCCAGCTCATGACTTCAGTTGCCCCACAGTGCTCAAGCAAGCCTGAACTAGAGGGTAAAGTCTTGATGGAAGCAGTTTTTGCTTATCACTTTCTAGTGTTTATAAAGTTTGACTTGCAGATGTTCGCATAGACTAAATGAGGGCCGATTTCGTTCAAGTTTAACACATCATTTTTTGAATTGATAGCATTGATATAGCAGTTCATCGTGCTTGGAAGGAGGACGTATGCCATTCGACACCTTTCAGTAGATGGAGTGCTTGTATTAAAATGGTTACTAAGATTGCTAAAGATTTTGGGAGAGAGAGAGAATGAAGAATGAGGAGACAAGGGAAGGCAACGGTTTGCGTGAGTTTGTAATTGTTGTTGACTATTGTTGAGAATCCATTGGATCCTATTTTTCCTTCGTTGCTTTCCTTGGTTGAGCTTTTCTTGAGAGCTATAGAGCATGCTAGGCTAGGTGCAGCTAAGGTTCAAAGCGGCTTCAAGAAGGTGACACACCATCGGCATTCTTCTTTAGAGTGGCTAGAGAAAAAAGTATGCTGAGGGCAATCTAGTGTATGAGCAGTCAAAAATAGCTGAGATTTTCATGTAGCATTTATCTAGCATTGTGGGTACTAGGCCAATTGAAAGCACAAATTACAAGGTAAAGCTGGATGCATTCCCAATCAATTTGCACGATAAGTGGTGATGCCTTATGAGGCTTTGCTATTGCAAAGGTCCTTCTTCGGCTGAGATCAAATATGTTCTTTGGCTGAGATCAATGGGGCTAAGATCAAATATGTTGTGTTCTCTATGGCTAGAGGTAAGTCACTTGGGCCTAGCAGTACACTTATTGAGTTCTATCAACATGACTTGTGGAGGATATGATGGAAGTAATTAACTGATGATTTCAAAGAGGTGTGATGCCTCAGAGTCTGAATATGGGTATGATAAAGCTCATTCCTAAGGAGCAGAATAGATGGTTACCATATCATTGGAGACATTTATCAATGCTCAATTGTGTGTGCAAAGTTATGGTCAAGGATTTGGCCAATAGAATCAAGCATATTCTGAGTAGAGTGGTGCATGCCAGACAATATGGTTTTGTATATGGAAGGGGCATAGAAGATGTCGTTCTAAATATATTATTGGCTATTGATCATGCAGTGAATCATAATGAACCATATTGACTTTTAGTCTTTCTGTCTTTGCAGAGATCATGGCAGCTATTGTAGCTCGCAAGGCATCCAAGAAGATAACACAAGTAAAAGTTCCACTACAAAAGAAATTTTGTCAGTACGCACGGGAGTTTAATGAGGAGTATGGACTCAGTATGGTTGGAATAGATCCAAGGGAGATACGAATAGGTTCGAAAGACATTAGCCTTGCAAACTAGGAGTCTGCATTTACATGTCCCAAACCAGTTTCTGGGCAAAAGAAAATAAACTCATATCATGTACCTGATGCGTTTGCCAAGAAGCTTGTGCAGCATCACTATGAAGTCTATCAAGAGGGGACACCCAATTACAAAATCAGGCTATTTTTTGCAAAGTCCTTTGCCTTGGAGAACTACAAGTTAGCGCAAAGAGCTGAGGACATGTGGCCTTTCACCATTGCATGAGCTCCATTTGCGGAGAGTGCAATGGAACATACTAAGGTCCGAGGGTATCTACGCCAGGTTCTTGAGGTTGCTAGTCAGGACTTGTATAGAGCAGAAGGTAAGCACATAGAGATGAACAGGATGGGAAGCTAAACTCTTCCCTCTTGGAGAGGATGCTGATTGAGAACGGTTGCTACAATTGTTCCAAGGATTGCAATGACTTTCTCATTTACTTCAAACTCCAACCTTCTACAGTGGGGGTTTGCATATCTTCGTGCTCTATCTTGAGCTCTTCTTATAATATCTTTAGCTAACTTAAGTAATCTTAGTGTAATCCTGGATGAATCTCCTATAGAATCCTGACAAACCTAAGAATATCTGTAATTCTTCTAGATTTGTAGGATGTGGCCATTCCAATATGGCACTTACTTTGTCATGGTCCATATGAACCCCTTCTTATAGGATATATTATGTCCCAAATATTTCACTTCTTTTGCAAAGAATTCACATTTGGATTCTTTAGCCAAATAGTGATTATCTGTAAGCAACTGGAACACTTTTCACAAATGTTCCAAATGCTTTTTCCTGGTTTTACTATAAATAAGTATCTCATCTAAAAATACTACAACAAATTTCCCTAGATATGGCCTTAAGACACTATTAATAAGTGTCATAAAAGTTACTGGAGCATTTGTTAATCCAAATTGAATTACTTTAAATTGATAATGCTCATACCTAGTACGAAATGATGTCTTAGGGACATCCTCTTCCCTAATTCATACTTGGTGATATCCTTATCTTAAATCAATTTTAGTAAAGTATTTTGCCCCTTGCAATTGATCAAAGAGCTCATCAATGCGAGGCATAGGATACTTATTTTTTATGGTGATTTTATTTAGTGCTCGGTAACCCAAATTTTCAAGTGTAAAGACATATTTGAAGCTCTTTTAGTGTAGACCACAACCATGTTAATTTTAATAATTTCTACTCATGGCAATATTGTTAAATTCATCTCATACTCAAGATTTTGATTGGTTTTCTTACTAAAGGGAGGTTGCGCCCCAGGGGAAAAACATCTTTAAATTCAAACATTAAATCATCAAAAGAATATTTATACTTTTTAACATTATAAAAAACAATATTACTTCTTTCCGATGCAGGAGACATAAAATCACTAACAAAAGTAAGTTCACAGAGATATACCTCGCATTCTTCTTGGTGTAGTAGTCATTCCGATTCCATCGAACAAATAAGAGGAGATTTAGGCACATCATGTTTTCCTTGAATCTGGAAGACTCTACCCTCTTTTTTAAACATAATGGAGTTATTTAGATAACTCCATTGTAAGCTATGCCCAAGACTTTACAGCCATTCTCAACCAAGCACTACATTGTTCGATCGAGATGCATGATTTGGAAATACAAGGCATCCTGATAACCTTGAATATCTACCTCTACACCATGTATCATGGTGTCCCAAACTTTTTTATCAGTGCCCTTTGCCAAAGAGACCACATATTTATGGGCACTAGGACTCTCATGCAATTTTAATTTCTTAACTAACAAGTAGTTCAAGAAATTATGTGTTGCACTATCATCAACCATCACTCTTACTCTTTGCCCCTTAATTTTTTTTATGCATCCTCATTCAATCATGAGGACCAAAGGTGGGCTACCACATTGCTGATGATAGATAGCACATGTGGGTGCTATCCTCATGATAGACCTCTACCTCAATTTACTTTCCAGTACCATTAAACGGTAACACTTGCACCACATGTATTTGTTTTTGTGGAGGTCTATTTGGGGCTTGAGCTCCCGCTTGTTTATTTTTAGGGCAGTTCCAAGAAGCATGTCTTTACCCAATCATTTGAAGCAAAGATTTTCTTGCCTGGCTCTTTCACAATCCTCTTTCTTCAAGAGAGGATAATTTTTTGTTTGAGGTTTCTTAGGTGGTGCCTGAGGAACCTCCTTGAAGTGCCCCTTCCTTTTTAAATTTGGAAATTTGTTGAACTTTGGAACAAAACTTGTTTGCTCTCAAGTTCCAACTTTGAATTTCCCCATCGTATCATTGTATATTTGGGCATACTTAATGGTTTCCTCAATTGTTTTAGGAGAATTTCTTTTCACCTCAACCTTATAAGTATCTTTGAGAGCTCTCACAAAACCCCTTATTTTTTGGAACTCATCAATTCCCTTCAGCTTAAGGACTGCCTCCCGCTATGTACTAGACTAGAGTGTTTTTACCCATAGTGCAATTGTCCCAAGCCTCCCACGCTCTTTCTAATTCATTTTCCAGTAAAAACTCTTTTAGGAAGGCTTGTTTAAACTCAGTCCAATACCTCAGAATTCTATCATTTTCCCTAAGGCTCATCCACCATTTATAGACTTTAGATTCCAAGGGAAAGACTTGCTTCGACGACTTGATTTTTAGGAGGACTATTCTTGAGTCGATGGAAGTCTTGCCACTTTTGCAAGAACGTGTTAATCGCATCTTTATTATAGCTTCGGCTAGGGTTCGGCTAGGGTTTTCAATGTATCATTGATAACTCCTAACTGTGTTTCTATATTTTGCATTCGAGTTTCAAGTTTAGTGAATTCCATATACAAAATTCCATAATCACCATAGTCTATGTCCTCCATTTCCACGTTATCCTCTTGAGTTTCAATTTGTACCTCCTCAATTGTTTCCTCTCCAACTATCGCTTTTCCTTTTCTAGTCCTTTCCTTGGCCTCTCTAACCATATCATCCCTTTTTGGAGTTGTCATTTTAAAGATGTGTATTTTCCAAAAATTATAAAGCAAAGCGCTTTATGACAAAGATGAAAATATGATGCCCACTTCCCTGATACTTGTTCAAGATTTTGGATATGTCTTTGAAATCAACGCGTCCTCATGCTCTTTTAATTCATGATCTCGATTCCCAATCCCGCTCTTTTGCTTCCCTCGATCTCAAATGTCTCAATTCGATTGTAAATCCTTTACTTGAAATCGGCGAGGCTAATGAATCTTGGAAAGAAAAGAGGTGAAATGAACTTTAGGACCTTGGGTGAAGAGGGGTAAAAAGAGAGGGGTGAGGTGGCTATTAAAAAAAGACTAAAGTAGCCTTAGATGATGTGGGTTTTTACAAAGCCTTGGACCTTAGAAAATGACATGGCTTTTCTTCTTTGTATTTTTGCTACTCTACAGGTCGACGAAGGTGCCAAATCCTCCTTCCAAGAAGTCGTCACCGTCAGTGACTTCTCTTTGGGCTGCTTCTATACAAAGATCTCGCTCACAAAGCCTGATTGGAGATTCGGCTATGGCGGATTCCTCCTACTAATCCTTTTCCTTCTATAAGCACAAAATCACCTCCTTCACCACTCCATAAGGCTTACTGTGTAAGTCCCTAAGCTGCCCCCTTTTTATCACTATTAACTAGGAAAGAAATCAAGGCATGAGGCTAGAGGCTAGGCATGAGGCTAGAGGCTAGGCATGGCGACACTCGAGGGCCATGGGGGAAAGGGAACGTGAGGGTAGAAGCATTAACATGGGTGGGGAAAAGGGATTAAGAGGGGTGGGAATGAAGAGGGAGACTATTTCACAAGGGGGAAGGGAGAGGGGGAAGAGGACCATGTACATGATGGGAGGTGGAATGTAGAGATAGAGACATCAAGGGAAGAGAGTCATGCTTTATTTGAAAGGAAGGATGGGGGAAAACAAAGCACTAGCATGGTGGCTTTACAAGAATGAGAGTGTCACATCAAGGAATAGCCCCCTCCTTTTATAGCCATGAGAGGGGGTCTCTCCCAATAAATGCATCCTCCCACATGCATGGTGTGTGTGGAGGAATCTCCCATGTGGGCTAGGTGGGTACACACTCTCAATTGTGTGCGACAACCCTTTGCCTCATTTTTCCACATAAATCAAACCCCATATCCCAAGTCTAAGAAACTCCCTTGGTCTCTTCTCAATTTTATAATATGTTCAAACATCTAGGAGGACAGTGGAGGGTTGGCACAAGGAATCTTGCCACCTCATCCTACTTTCCCCATTATTTAACTTGCATTCTTGGACTATCTACATCTCCCCCCACATGGGCCTATCCTACATGGAAAGAATAATCCATTATAATATCCATCTCCACCTATTTTATATTACTTCTCCCATGGTCCTTGGGCCATGTCTCACTAAATGCATGCATGGGACCACCTAGGTGGAGGGGTGGCACATGGAAGAACCATGCCACCTTAACATTTTATAATATTACTACCATGGATTATATACAACACACCTATGGGTCCTCTTACGTGGAAGGGTGGCACAGTGCCCTACCACCTCAACCCTAGGTCCTATGCACACCATATTTTATTATACTATTGCCACACATACAATCACACACACATATTTATGCCTTTTACCTTGGTCAAATTTATCCATTAACAGTTCCCCCCCCCAGGTAGGGAATGCATAGCATTTCCATGCCTGGGACCAGCACGCACAAAGAAGGGCTTGAGATAATGCTTATTGATCACCTTCTTGCCATATGGCTCATGCAGCTCCTGAACTTGTACAGACCCATTGCTACATTCTTTGATGACTTTGTATGGACCGGTCCACAGTGGAAGGAAATTTGTATCCATTTGGTGGTCCAATCTATTATCAAAGCATAGCACAACATCTCCCTCAACAAAGTGTCTTTCCCATCCCTTGCAAATCTTAGCATCCAAGTGGGCCTTTTGTTGATTCATTTGGATCTCTGTTTGATGTAGTGCAAGGCATCGGGTTTCATCTAACTTCTCAAGTTGTACCAACCTGGCCTCTACATGTTCATCTCTTGTCATCATCTATTCTTGTGCCAATCTCAAGGCCAGAATCTCTATCTCTAGTGGTAAAACTGCCTCAGTACCGTACACCAACTCAAAAGGAGTGTGACCTGTAGATGTTTTATGGGTGACGTTGTAAGCCCACATGGCTTCATTGACCTTCTGATCCCACGGGCTCCTATACCCTATGGCAATTTTCCCCATGAATTTACAAAGGAGGCCATTGGTCCGCTCCGTTTGTCCCATGGATGCTAGATAAAAGATGCTAGAAGTGCAATGATCAATACCCATGCAATCCATGAGCAACTCCACTAATTCATTTAAGAATGGACTCCCATGGTCAGATAGTATTTCCATGGGTGTCCCAAACCTTGTGTAGATACATTCAAATATGAAATTTGATATTGCCTTACCATTCGCAGCGGGGAGGATGATAGCTTCAGCCCACTTAGTGACATACTGAGTGGCTACCAAAAGATACTTCTTTTTGCAGGCAGTCATGGGCAGGGACCCAACAAAATCTATTCCCCACTTCTGTAATGGATGGATGGACATCACTGGATGATGTTGCCCAGGACGCAACTCCTTCCTACCAAAGAATTGGCATGGTTCACAAGTTTTGCAATACATAGTGAAATCCTTGAACAAGGTTGGCCAATAGTACCCACCATGTAAAATCTTCTTAGCTGTATAGTCACCAGCATAGTGGCCTCCACAAAATCCATCATGATAATGCTTCAATACCTTAGGTACTTCATCTGCATCAATGGCCCGTCTTAGTACCCCATCCATGCCTTGACGGTACAACACCCCATCAAAGAGAGTGTAGCATCTACTATCTCTACGGATCTTCTTTCTCTCATAGCTAGTACTTTCCGGAGGAAATGAGAAAGCAGTCAGAAACCTATAGATACCACCATACCATGGATCCTCAACTTCTATGGCCGCTACAAGGGTTACATTGAGGCACTCCTCTAAATGAATCAAAGCATTCTTTAAGTCCGAACAACCCCCTTTTACAATTTTGAAAGAAAAATCATATTCTTGTAGAACTGCCAACCATTTGGCCAACCGGCCCATGGGATTTGGTGATTGAAGAACCTGCTTTGCAAGACCATTGCTAGAGATTATAATGAAGTACTTTCCAGCCACATAATGCTTAAAGTTCTCAACGCAGAACACCAAAGACAAGGCATGCTTGTCAGCCTCAAAGTAGCGTCGTTCAATTTCGAGCAATTGTCGAGAAGCAAATCGAACAGGATACATGAGCATCCTCCCCTTGCTGGAGAAGAATACTCGCCAAAGTGTGCTCACCAAAACCAGGATTGATATAGAAAGTCTTTGACCAATCAGGATTGCATAGAATCGGTTCTAAAGCCAAAGCACTCTTGATTTGTAAAAACCCATGATCACAATCCTCATTCCAAGAGAAATCAACCCCATCTTTTAATGGCATAGTCATGGGTCGTGTCAAAGCAGCATATTGATCAATGAAGTGGTGATAGTATCCTGCTAGATTGATAAATGAACGTACCTGACGTTTGGTTGTTGGTGGGGAGAGCTTGAGGATAGCTTCTACCTTCTCGGGGTCAGGCTTGATGCCTTCAGATGAGACAATATGTCCAAGTAACCTCACTTGAGTGGCTCCAATGGTGCATTTATCAGGATTGAGACTGCCATTCACATCATTGACCCTTTGGAAGGCCATTCTAACCTTCATGATGTGCTCCTTACATGATGAGAATATACAGAAATCATCTAAAAACACCTCCAAGAAAACCCTCGAATAAGGAGCAAACACCATCTGCATAAATCTTTGAAAGGTAGCAGGAGCATTGGTGAGGCCAAATGGCATCACTTTGAATGCAAACATCCCCCAGGGTGTGGCAAATGTGGTTTTGATCACATCCTCCTCGGCAATTCTAATTTGATAAAACCCTGAGTAACCATCGCAGAAAGTATACATCTCATGACCACTTACCTTCTCAAGAATGAGGTCTTGAAAGGACAGGGGATGATGGTCCCTCTTGGTGGCCGCATTGAATTTCTTATAATCGATGTAGACCCGCCACTTGTTGTTTTTCTTTGGGGTGATTACCACTGGTGAAACCCATTCAGTATTGTGAACTGGAACAATAAACCCAGCTTCTGTAACTCTGAGCACAAATCGTCAGTCTATAGGGGCCCTGATCTCCAATACTTGTAAGCCACTGGCTTAGCATCAGGCTTCAACTCTATCTTGTGTTCTATGGCAGTCACATGGCAAAGGTGGTGGTAGCTCTAGTTGCAAAGAGGTCAGGGAAACCTTTGAACATTTCTAGGAACTCATCTTTCTCACTCGGAGTGAGGTCTGGAGAAAGCATAGATTCAAGTTATTGGGGACTAGCTGTTACCTTTTCTGCAGGTGGCGGGGTCGGAGACACCCCCATCATGTAAACTTCTTCCTCTGAGAAGTCCTCCCCCCCTTCTGAATCTTCCATTGACTCAAACACCAAGGATGAGAGAGTATCACTGTCTTGCTCCTCTTCTTCTTCTAGCTCAGTGGCACCTAGTTGCGTCGAGATCTTTTCCTTTAAAGCACCAAAAGACATGTGTCCCATCTTTCAATAACTGACTGCATCACTCTTTCTCAACCATGGTCTCTCGAGTATGGCTGCATAACTCCTGCCTGTATCTTCAATGTCCACTACATAGAAATTGACGGTGGTGGTCAACCCATTGACAGTGATGGGCAAATCCTCAATGACTCCCAGGGTGGCAAGTCGTCGACCATCTGCTACTTTGATTCGAGTGGAGGAACGCCTTGTGCATTTCAAATTCAACTTCTTAATGATATGGGGCACCATGATATTACATGCGGCTCCCCCATCAACACACACACTTTTGATACGGCAATTATCTATGATGACATCTACTGTATGCGGGTGCCGATCAACATCTTCAGAGATAGAAGAAATCTCTTGTACCTTTCTCTTTTTCTTGCTCCTCCTTGTTGAGAGCCCTTGCTGTAGCTCACATCTCACCTTAGGGCTTAATGCTATTAGTTGAGGAAGCGTGATGCTCAAAGACCGATGAGCAAGGTCCTAAATGACTGGATAGTCTTCTTGCCCTGAGCCAATAGGGAAATCCGAGGGCGACCACTTACTCCTACGAGATATTTTAGCCTTCTCTGTTGGTGGGTCTGTCATCTCAGCATCTAGGGGCTCTGAGAAGGACACCTTCTTCCTGGGGCGGCCCGGTCCACGCAGTTTTTAACTGCATGACTTGCTAATCCATAGAGGAAGCAGGAATTTGGCAGATTCTTGTAGAGTAGGGGCTACTCTCTGTATATACTGCCATTCCTATTCACCATGACCAAGGTGCTGGGCAGATCCTCAAGGATTAGCTCTAGGATTAATAAAGTTTTCTTTCTCAACACCCACTATCTCACCCAAAACACTACAAAGGGACGCAATTTGATTGCAAAGGGACAAAGGCAACAGATCTAGGAGCTCAACCCATACAGAGGTAATAGTGGACCTAGGTAAATGAGGATTGAAGTTCTGCTTCCACTTCTCTAAGTAGAGAGGTTGGTGTCCGATAGTCCAAAGAGTTCACCTAGAAGATTCACCCTTGGAATATTAGGACATTCGGTGCGATAATGACACTTTTGGTGGCACTCATAGCACATAACATTGGCATATTCTCTTGGAGGGCGATTGGCTTGATTTTTAATGCCCACCATCTCAAGCCGAAGATCATTCAAGGCCTTGGCAAGGTCATTGACTCTGGGTTCTTTAACAGGAGGGGCCGATGGAGTAGGAAGGAAGGGGGCTCATGGGCAAGGCTGGGGAAATCTTCCAGGCGGAGGGTGAGGATATACATCTCATTGAGGGTAAGCATCTAAGGGAGGACCATACATTTCAGGTGGAGGCGATGGATACATCCCTGACGGGGGGTGGGGGTATGCCCCTGAGTTGGAACCCCCAGGTTGTTGCAAGAATTGAGGGGGTTGCGGAGGGACAACCGTCTTCTTTGAAGTGGGGTAAGAATGAAATTTGTCAAACTTTTGAGCAATCTCTTGTGCTCACACCATGGTCTCTAGATTCTCCCATTTAAGCTTGAGGTGGAATTCATCACTTCCTCCTACTACAAGGTAGCCCAACACATGCTGAGTCATTCTAGCTCAAAATCTAACATTGTCCTCCTATGTGGCAATTAAACGGTCTAGGAGCACGACCGCTCGATCCACATATCGACGCGCCATCTCACCTTTTGACTACTTCAGGTTTGCCACCTACAAGTACACATTCTCTGGCTCCTCTTCTTTGCCAAAATACTTGATCATAGCTACTAACAACCTCGGCCAACTTTGGCGAACATCCTCGGCCTACTTCTGATACCACACTTGAGCCAAACCCTCTAGAAATGTGGGAAGAACCAACAACTATCTATCTTCACTAAGAAAGTTGAGAGAAACACAACGGCGCTTGAACGCCACAAGATACTCGTTTGGATTTTCTTCAACCCGACCACAGAACACAGGAATGTCACCCATGCTTGGAAAAGAGGAGGGGATCGAAGAATACAGTGGAGGAGGTAAGAAAATACAAGATTATGTATTGACAATAGAGAGTGGAATTTTAAAATGGAAGTGCAGGGACGAGACTTCTAGAAAGCAAATGTAAGCTGGAAACAGAGTATTAGGAGTGGCGTGATATTCTGTACGAGAAGAGTCGATGGCAAAGAAGAGTTCATAAACAACTTTTATAGAGCTGACATCATTGCAGAAGATTGGGGGTACGGCGTCACATCAAGTTGTTCATCAAAGCAAAGAGGAAAGCCATTACCATGGTAAGAAGATGCACGGCTTGCACATCACCTTCCGAATCCTCAAGCTCTTGTAGTCTCCATGAGATTTATTCTAGCAGGGTGAGGTTTGGCATTTCCGTTCCTTTGAAGAGGTATCTTCTTTTGATTCACAGGATGCTCGTGCTAGTGAGTCGGTGATGCTATTCTGAGTTCTTGGAATATGCTTGTCAAGGCTTCACTTCTCACTTTCCACTCACCGCTCACTTGTCGGCATACCAGTTGTGAGTCGCCTCGTACCTCTAGCTGAGAGATTTGATGTTCTTTGGCTTTTTGCAAGCCAAAAATGAGTGCAGAGTATTCGGCCTGATTGCATGTGTCTACTACCACGGGGCTACCATACAAAAACTTTTCTCTGTCAGGTGAAGTCAAGGTCACTCCTACCCTCGCCCCTTTTGTCGAAGGTTTATAAGCACCATCAAAGTGTAAGACCCAAGCTGACGTCATATGTGCACCAAGACACGTACATCCCAAGTCTCCTGATAATCTAGGATTGGGAGGATGAGTGGATGAGGGGATGCCAAAACCTCAGCAAGGCGTTCTGCCCCAAACAAGCTCACAATTTTTTGTTGAAAATTCACTTTGTGTCCAAACAAAATTACCACATGAAGTTCATGATGCAGAACAAAAGGTTGATTAGGAACAAACGGGTTTCGAGGACGGAACATCTTAACCATATAAATGCATGTTATTACATAAGAACTCAGAGAACCCTAGCTCCTTGGCATAATCATAGTAATAGCTCCTTGGCTTTTCTTGGACCTTGACCTTTTTCTTGACCTTCAAAGGGACAGAGTTAGATGAACAACTAGATTCTGGCATTTTGTCGGCCGCTTGAGAGAATTCTCTAGAAAAGACTCACTTTTCATGCATCTTCTTCTCCTAGGAATACCTTCTGATTTTGACTAGCCAGTCGTGAAGATCTTGGAGAACTGAACACTTCTCCTTTTTGCGGCACCGAGAAATTCCACCACGTTAAAAAGATACGAACACCGAAAGCTTTGTTGCCATAGAGGATGTAGGATGCAAACCAAGGAGGAGACGGTGAGGTGGCGACGGGCACGAAGCACGAGGGAGGAATGGATAGTGAGGCAAGAAAACACGATGCACGGAGCACGGAGGTGGTAGCACGAGCAGAGGTAGCAACGGGATCGGAGAAGGCGATGCAAGCACAAGTGACAAGCGCAGGTGGTGGCAACAGCGGGGTCGACCGCAGCACGCAGGTGATGGCAAGCACAGGTGGCGACAACGCAACAATGCAAGTAGCAGCGGTAGCAGGATCAGTGGTGGCACAGCAACAAACGCAAGCATGGGACCACCTAGGTGGAGGGGTGGCACATCGAGGAGCCATGCCACCTTGCATTTTATAATATTACTATCATGGATTATGTACAACACACCTTATGGGTCCTCTTACATGGAAGGGTGGCACATGGTCATGCCCTACCACCTCAACCCTGGGTCCTATGTACACCATATTTTATTATCCTATTGCCACACATACAATCACACACACATATTTATGCCTTTTACCTTGGTCAAATTTATCCATAACATCACCTCTAACTGTCTGAGGTAGTAGGCTACGTCGTTGCAACAGAACTGACACCCGCATGACTCCGCAATAGAGATGACACCGACTTGCATTAATGCTATGCTGCCAATCGCCTGCTGATTCGCCGAATTACAGTATGTAATGTAAGCCTACACAGACTTGCATTAATGCTATGCTGCCACCCACCTGCGCTACCCCATAGTAGAAGTAATTCCCACTTTGTTAGCTCTCTTGCTAGCTTCCCATCTCGGTGGTACTCCAACAGCACGTCCGGTACCTCCAACGTCAACAATGACTCGTATTAATGCCAGGAGCAATGAAAACTCTCTGCGAGTGCAACCCCAAACTGCTGTACTACTGCATGCGTCCCTTCCTCATCATGGCTCTGATACCAATGTTGCATCTCCTCAATCATAGAGGGCTTTCTTTTTGTTTTCCTCCTAGCCACGGATTTCGTGAGCTCCTCGTCTCTCTCCTGTCAACTTCCTTCAGTTCCCTTGTTCACCCACTTTCCATGTGGATCTCTCCTTCTAGAATTGTCCCCCTTGCTCAGCACTTGCCACTTGGCTTCTAGCTTTGGTGCCACATGTCCCACAAGGGATTCCTCTCTTTTTAGCCCTCTCTAGGACTCCATATGCACCAGCTCATAAATGCCTAGGCCTAGGCACGACCCTAGACCCAAGCCCTTTAAGCCCTACTAATCCAAGTGCTGCCAAGCCCTCTGGCTTCCCGCCTTATACCGTGGTCACTATATTATAGTTGAGGTAACACCTACCACTAAGATATAGACTTTGATATGTCCCTAAAGGAATCATACGATTTATAAAATGTCCCCTCCCGCTACTTTCCGTCCCCCCTTTATGAATAAACTTCCCTCTTAATTAGCACTGTGTTGTGATCTAGCAAAGATTCAAATAGATTTGAGTTGTCATTATCATGACAAGTACGTGATGAGTTAAGCTCATTTACCAAAATTTGGATCTCTCTCTCTCTCTCTCTCTCTCTCTCTCAATCAAGAACCTAAGAGGTAGTGTTTTCGAGCACATGGGCTCTCTTGTTAGTGTCCCCTCCATTAACCCACCTCCACCCTCCCCTTAATTGCGAGCCCCCCCACCCCCTGCATGTGTGTATGTGTGTGTGTGTGTGTGTGGGAGGGAGGGAGGGAGAGAGAGAGAGAGAGAGAGAGAGAGAGAGAGATGCACATGGAATAAGGGAGGAATAAGAAGCCAAGCACAATGAGGGATTGTGGGTTTCACCTGAATGCCTCTTTTTTCCAATCCATGACATATGTACACCCTACCCACTGGCTGCCAAAGCCAGAAATGTGATGGGAAGTGTGTCATTATGCACTAGGCAAACGCTACAAGAATGAAAAGGAGTGCATTTATTGCATGTGCTAGGAGATGCCTATGTGGTTTAGAGTGGGTGCTTACCTATTGGCAATGGGTAGGGGATGGTGGTTGCTCATCCCATGGGCACCCTTTTTTTTTGCATAGCCCATCATTTGCCAACATGTAGCAACCATGCACGCCCACACGCCTACACTTGGGAAGTCAGTGTTTAACCCCCCTTAGAGTCAGTCCCCATGCAACAGAACAGGAGGGGTCCTTGTCTTTAAATCAATGGTGGGCCTCAAAAATGGGGCATTCAGTTGGCAAACACAAGATAAGGCCCATGGCGGGCCGGATTTCATTGACCTGCATAGCCCACCATGTAGATCAATTGGCTGTAGGGGGTGACAGAGGTGGTACAAGCTAAGAGGAGAAGGCCGCTCCCATGGTGGGAGGCAACCGATGGTTGCTCACTAGTGAGGTAGAGTAAGCGAGGCCAAAGAATGCACGGAACATGTAAAGTGACACTTTTTGTGTTGCTAGCAGGTGCTCCTTGCCACCCCCTGGAGTGGCTACCATTCTTTGGGTGTGTATGGGGCCTGGAAAAAGGATAAGAATATCTGAATGTGTGGCTTCAACCATTACTTGGGGGCCCGCTCTTATTTACATACTGAGCATGTGCTTATGATCAAGCATTTCAACAAATGATAACGAATAAACAAAATGGTGGGCAGTGAACACTTTACACACTACCAGCTTGAGTACAACGATGCTAGTTGGTTGCCAAGTCAAGCCCAAAGTCCGCCCCTTCATGAGCAGCCAGCCTTGGCTACCCATGGATGGGCACGCATTAAACGAGCCACTCAAATGCTTTACCACCACAATGGGCTCAATAATGGATTTTTATCACCTTTGGGCGGGCAGAGGCTAGTAGCTTTGAATAAGAGCTAGGAACAAGCATTTGTCATGTCCCCATGAAATGCTAGTGCTGTTACTCTAGCGTTGCAGTACTAGCCTAGAGGTCCCCTATTTCTCAATTCTAGCATAGCGCTGTGCCCATGGAATGCTCTAGCAAGCTATTGCCTAATGAAAATGGAGCATAGGGTCTTCAACAATGATTTAGCTTGACTTAAAGCAATGCATTTAAGTGCACGGACCCTAGTACTCCAACGCAGGGACACAAAAAAGATGCTGTTGAACCAACCCTACCATGGGCCACCTTGTCCCTAGCTAGGAGTTTTCGGGTGGAGAAATTTGCACAAGGAGCCCACTAGACTTGATTGCAGCAGAGTCGGTGGAGTTGGGCACCCTGTGAAGCTCGCACTCGTGTCCTCCTCCTTTGCCATGGCAGCTTCCTCGAAGCTCTTTGAAGGCTTTTGGATCATGCCTATAAATCTCCTCGTGCATCATTCTCTCTTTATGCCCAAGCCGCACATTTGGGCGTTTTTCTCTGTCTCACCCTCCCCCCTGCTTCTTCCCCTTCAGCTTCAGCCGCGAAGAGGCGAATCAATAGCTCTTGGAAGAAGCGTCTAGAGGTAGTCTTGCTCTGAATTTCCCCCACACAAAGGCTATCCGAGATCCCATGCGTTCTCGGAGAGGCCGTGTCAGGGCTACCGTCCTCTTATGGTTTCTTCTTTCCCTTCGAGCTATCGTCCGAGCCATCATTCAATACTTGGAAAAGCGTAAGCTTCCAAAAATGGGGGAGAGCTATGGCAGAAATCCTACGAGGCCACGCCTCTCACGGCTGAGTGAGTCAACGAATGAGGTACAAGAGAATTATTGAGGCACTCACTGTCCAAAAGTTTTTTCTTATGGCATAACAAGTAAACGATCGTGCCCAAAAGGAAGATCGTGTGCAATTTTCGCTGTGAATTAGGATTACCGAAACTTCGTAAATTGGTCGTGGTGTTCTGTGCTTTTGAAAAAGTATCATCCTGAATTCCATCGTCAATTTTCTTTATTCCATCCTGCTTTTACAGGTTTCGTCAGCTGTGGACTGGACAAACTGCTCGGAGTATGAAAAGGACTGAGCAAGCCTTGGGTCTCTTAGTCATCAATCAGTGTCGGAACTTCATTTTGTTAGATTAGAGTAGTGGAGGTTTCTCACTGGAAATTTGGTTTTGTAAGTTCAAAAAGATCACACGTACATTTCAAAATTGATCGATAATTTTGATTTATTTGATCAATGAGGGAGATCGCTATGCAGTTGAAGTAATGGAGTCCTTAGTATTCAGTTGATTCTTCCTTGTGTGACTTTTTGGCTATTTTCATTTCCCAATTTCAACGCTCAAAACTCTACGAGCCTTGCTATTTTGGATTTGCAATATTTCCAAAGTTTAAAGTGGGCGTGGTGGGCTATGGTGTTGGCTTTGTGAAGCTAGATATGGTGTGCTATGTCTTCAGTACCAAGTATTAGCAACTATCTAGCTGGGCTTTAGTTGCTTTTATTTTTGCAGTCTGCTTAGTGTACAATTGCAGATGTTTCAAAATTTCCCCACAATAGATACATTAGTTCCTATGAAGTGGAGCAATCTTAGATGCATGTTGGGCATGTTGATATGATCCAATAGGCATAGACCATAACCTATCTAGCAAGGTCATTTAATGGGCTGAATAGACTTACCTTCCTTTTCAATTGCTGAGAGGATTTCTAGATATGCCTAGCTATTATGTGATCTTTGAATAGTTGGCATAGTTGAGCAAAGCAAGCAACCCCTTCATTTTGAAAGGGGCATTTTTGAAAGTGTTGCTGATATAATAGATAAGGGGGTTTCAAGGCTTTAAAGGCTGACCATGATGTTGGAATGACTGTTATCAACTACTTTTCTTGCAGTCTATTTTTCAGTATATCATTTAGTTTGGTGTTTAGGGTTGCTCACCTACACTCTACTGTGGCTTAGGAAACTTGTCTAAGCTTAGGATCACTTTTCCTTTAATGATTAAAGGAGGCTTTCTGGTTCCATTGGTTTTTATTTTGCATGCCCTCAGCGTAATGGATTTCCATTCATATTCATCTTGTCATGTTGGTCTTTTATGTCCATTGTTAGTTTCAGAATTTCTACATGATAGACACATTAAGGTCTTATTAAGCAAAGCAATCTCAGATGCTTGTTGGGTACGTCGATGTGATCCAATAGGCATGGACCATAACCTATCTAGTAAGCAGATTTCATGGGCCAAGAGGATTTATGCCTAGTGATTATGTGATTTTGTATAGTTGGCAAAGCAAGTACCCCTTAATTTTTAAAGGGCCATTTAAAAAAAGGTTTTTGATATGATATATAAGAGGGTTTTAAGAGGTGTAAAGGTTGGCCATGAAAATTGGTTATGAACTACTGTTCTCGCATTCTACTTTGTAAGTCTTTATCATTCGGTTTGATGGGTGTTCATGTTGCTCATCTATTGCAATAGTTTAGGAAAATCGTTTAAGCTTAAAGTATCACTTTTCCTTCAAAGTACTAAAAGGAGGCTTTTGGTTTCCTAATTATTATTTTGCAAGCCCTCAGTGAATCACTCTCCATCTTATAGCACCTCAGATCTGCCATCTAACATTTCCATAGGTAACCATCATCAAATCCTCTTCATTGGAACCACATACTAATCCATTGCAACGTACCCAGCACATAAAATGAATTAAAATAAAATTCTTTTTTTGCATTTGACGCTTCTATGCGTAGTCTATAGTCTAGCTATAGACTAGCTCAGCTTTAGAGGAGATCCAACTCCACCAAGCCAAGTAAGCCATTGCCATATCACCCAATTAGTTGCCAACGGCATCAGTCTCATCGGATCTACCATCAGTATTCACATTCACACATCTGACACTCGCTTAGTACACTTGGCATTTAGCAGTTCAATATACTTTGTTGACACTGGTAGTGATCTTCCTTGGATTTAGGATTGTTGCATTCTTCTTGCACGCACATATGCCACCCATGTAAAGTCACACATTGACTATTTTTGGCATTGGTTCCTATACATCAGCCTTGTACAACCCCTTGGCTACTCCCGACACACAATTGTCATCATTCTATTACAGGCTTGATCCTTGGCATACACGCAGTTCTCACATGACTTGGTTTTGATCGTTTAGCGTAAGCCCCTCATTGGTGGCTTTCACGTAGTGTTCTCATGGGTAGACACTCTCGCCAGTACATGGTACACGGGTAATCCTCTTGCACATAGCACCAGACCACCTCCAGCATGGAGCTATTCACATCACCCAATTGATGATACACCAGTCAAGGCTTCGAACGAGATTGAGAACCTTCTTCGACCATTCATTGCCAAAGGGTATGTACTAGTTTACGATGCAGACTCGAGCCTCATTGGTCTTGAGCGATTAGACACAAATGTTTCACATATTAGCATGGATCAGTCCATAGTTTTTTATCATGCACATTTGATTTTAAGTCCTCATCACGAGGCATATTGCAAGCCTTCATCAATAATATAGAAATTATGTGGGCATTCCTTCTTGTTTCTTTCTTATACCCTGTCAGACACCGTTCATAGACATGAAGAAAGATAAGCTCCACTTAGCACATGGATAATGTGTGGGGATTACTTCTTGATGGACACCATCGATTAACAAATCATCTCACCCAACCCTTGGGACAAAGACCATCTCGATATGTTCACGTTCCCATCACCATACGGTAGGTAACATTACACTAATGTACACTAGATTTAGTTGAAAAAATAGAATATATACAGACCCATTTAGGGTTAGGGTTAGGGGATCTAACCCTTCCCTTTATAGCACTCTATTGGGTTAGTGCTATGCACATATGATAACATGATGTTGAGCATGAACTCTCAACACCTTCCCTCAAGATCAACATCATCAAGTAGGTCTTCCCTCAAGATGATTCTGGGGAATTGAAGGACTGAGCATTACATTCGAATCGGTGTTTCTTAAATAGCTCTTTACCGAGTGGTTTGGTAAAGATGTCTGCAACATTGTCTTTACTATCACAATGCTGTAGTGTGATGTCACCAAGTAACACTCTTTCTCTGATGAAGTGCTCTCTGACATTAATGTGCTTTGTGCTGGAGTGATATACTAGATTCTTGGCCAATGCTTGAGCCGATTGATTATCACAGTATATTGTTGTTGGCTTTGACTCATCAAAGTAATTTATTTCTGACAATAGTCTTCTGAGCCATATAGCCTTACATGCACCTATAGTGAGTGCTCTATATTCTGCTTCAGTCGAAGACAAAGAAACAGTTGGCTGTTTGTTTGACAACCATGATATAGCACCTTGACCAAGGAAAAATGCATATCCTTGTGTCGATCTCCTACTCTCATAATCTTCAACATAGTCACTATTATAGTATCCCATGCAACCGTGGATGACTTCCTCTGTATTCTATTCCAAACTGTTTTGTACCTCTGATGTATCTCAAGACTCTTTTGGCTGCATTCCAATGAGACTATTTTGGATTTGCCATAAACTGTGCTAGTGAGCTTACTACATAACAAATATCTAACCGAGTGATAGTTAGATATATAAGACATCCGATGAGCTGCCTGTAGTACCTGTCATTGACTGCAGGCTTTTCTGAATCTTTAGTAAGTTTCAAACTCTGTTCCATGGGAGTGGCTGCAATCTTGCAATCTGCCATATGAAACTTCTTCAGGAGACTGTCAGCATACTTGAGTTGACTCATAAATGTGCTATTTGAATCTCTCCATAACTCAATTCCAAGAAAATAGTGCATAAGTCCAAGATCTTTCATGTCGAACTTTGCAGATACGTCTTGTTTTAGCTTTCTGATGAAGCTATCCTTGCTTCCGGTCACAATCAGATCATCTACGTACAAAAGTGCAATAGTAATGTCTTCCCCTTGAACTTTGTAGTAGAGTGTATGATCTGCATTGGATTTCATGTATCCCAGATCATGAAAATACTTGTCAATTCTACTGTACCAACTTTTGGGTGCTTGCTTTAAGCCGTAGAGACTTTTCTTGAGGTGGTAAACCTTATTCTCCTTTCCTGGTTCAACATAACCTGCTAGTTGTTGCATGTAGACTTTCTCGTCTAGATAACATTGAGAAATGCATTCTTGACATCGAGCTGATACACATTCCATTTGCTGAGTGTCACTAGTGATATCAAGAACCATATGGAATCCATCTTTGCTACTGGAGCATAAGTCTCATCATAATCCTGGCCATATTGCTATGCAAATCCTTTTGCAACTAGTCCGGCTTTGTATCTTTGAATACTGCCATCTAGATTGTACTTCACTTTGTGTACCCATTAATTTGCTATGGCCCTCTTTCCTAGTGGAAGGTTGCATAATTCCCAAGTATTATTCTTATACAAAGCATCCATTTCTTTATTCATAGCAGTTTGCCATTCTAGCTTGTCTACTGAGTCTTTAAAGTACAGTGGCTCTTTTGTAGCCATGATGGTAGTCATAAGAGGATAGTTGGTGGTTTCCACCTAAATTGCTTTGCCTTTCTGAGCATATGTCAATTTTGTTGGAGGTTTGCTTTCCCTATAGACCGTCTGAGCTGCTGTGGCTCTGCTTAAGGTGTTTCTGGCAATTCTTGCTCTTCTTCATCAACCTTTTCTATAGATGACTCTGAAGTCGATGCTTCTATCTCTTGTGTATTTGAGGTTTTCCATTCTGATTCCTCGTCAAAGATTACGTCTCTAGAGATGATGACCTTGCGGTTGATGGGATCATACAATTTGTATGCTTTGCTTTCTTCATTGTAGCCAACCATAATGCATTTGCGTGACTTCGCATCCAATTTCCTGCAATGATCATCATGTATGTGGGCATATGCTATGCAACCAAATATGCGGAGATGCCCAATGTGTGGCTTGTGTTCACTAAATGCTTCATAAGGAGTCATACCCTGTATCGGTTCGGTAGGAAGCCGATTAAGCAAATAGTCCATAGTGGCTATTGCTTCTACCCAATACTGATTCAGAAGATGCTTCTCACTAAGCATTGCTCTAGCACTGTTTGCTAAAGTCCCATTCTTCCTTTCAACTCTTGCATTCTGCTGAGGAGTATTTGCACATGTGAATTGTCTTTGAATGCTGTGATTTCTGCAAAAGTTCATGAATGCTCAAGACATTTATTCACCTCCTCTATCTGATCTCATGACTTTGATCTTTCTACCTGTTTGGTTTTCTACCATGGCTTTGAATTCTTAAAATTTAGAAAAGACTTTAGATTTCTCTTTCAGAAAGTAGACCCTACAATATCTGCTGTAGTCATCGATGAAAGTTAAGTAGTAAAGCGAACCATTGATGCTGCGAGTCTGGGCATAACCCCATACATCTGTATGAATCAAATCAAGAATACCTCGTGCACGAGAGGTACTTCTGTCGAAATTGGTTTGCTTTTGTTTACCGAAGCAGCATGCTTTGCAAACTTTTCCAATAAACTGTAGCTTCGGAATCCCAATTGCCATATTATGATTCCTAAGATCTAACAAGTATTTGAAATTAACATGACCATATCTTTTGTGCCATTTTATAGATAGTGGCATCTGTTGCGGTTGAGCTGACATGGCATGCTTTTTTGGTACTGTAGCTAGCATTCTGTATAAGCGTCCTTCCTTGACACCTTTTGCTACTAGCTGACATCTTTTGGATTTATCTATGATAGTGCATTCACCTCCATTAAAGATGACTCTGTAGTTGTGTTCCGTCATTTGACCTATTGACAGAAGCTTCTTACTGAGCTTCGGAACATAGAGCACATCTTTCACCAATCCTTTCGTACCAGTGAAATTGTTCATAGCGATAGCGCCTGTCCCTTGAACTGGATTCGGTGTATTGTCTGCTGTGTAGATGACATTCTTCTGACCTTCTAATGGTTTCATCTCTGTGAACCATTCCTGATGATTTGTCATGTGAGATGATGCACCGCTGTCAATGTACCAAGGATCCTGTTCCGCTTGGTCGACTTGATGCTAAAATCCTCTTTGGGATTGTAGTCAGTGTCTAGGTACACTGTATCAATTTGCTGCATTTCCTCGCTTGTAAGAAACATATTCCCATGTTCATTTGTAAAATGACTGCAACTAGAATGTCCACCACGATGATTTCCTCTGCTACGGAAATTCCCTCAATTACTGCTAGATTGACCACCTTGGTCGTACTACTTCTTGCGGCAATCTCTTTCATAGTGTCCAAACTTGTGACAATAGTTGCATTGAATGTTTGACACATTGGTGGATGCATTCCCTCGTCGTTGGAATCTTCCTTAGTTGGAATGATTTCCTCTTTGCTGATTCTAATGTTGCTGAGGATGATGCTGATGCTGATGCTGACTTTGCTGATGATGTTGTTGCTGATGATTACCACTTTTCTGGTATGATCTACCTCTACCTCTGCTTCTGTCTGAAGTTGTGAATGCCTGATCATTAGAATGACCTTTTCGTGCTTGAATGGCTTGCGTCCTGCATTCATCACCAGCAAGTAGGACTGTGACTAAAGTTCTTCCAGTGCCAGAATTTGCCGTTGGATGGCAATACTCTGACTAGATCCTTGTATCCCTCTCCTAGTCCATTCAGGATGACTTGAACCATTTATGCGGGGTTCATAGTCTATCCTGTTGCTGCGAGTGGATTATTGTAGTCTTTTATTCGAACTACATAAGCATGACCGTTTCACTGCTGTTGCAAAAACTCTGGTTGATCTGGTTTCTCAGTGTGAGAATCCTGGAAGTGTTCTTTGACTCGTAGAGAGCTGTGAACATATCCCATGCTTCTTTCGATGTCTTGACTGTGTTGAGCTGTCCTAGCATGACATCTTGCACATTCTACTTGATCATATGATAGGCATATTTGTCTTTCTTATCCCATTCTGCCTAAGCTCGGGCAATGGCAGGATCTGCTACAGGTGCGAAAACTATTTGTGTAGCTATAGATCCTGTTGTAGATTTTGCTGCTAGTGCTATGACAACAAGTTGAGTAGAGCTACCACTGGCTGGATCGTCCAATGGTCTACCCATTGACATACTCCCATTTGTCCTAAAGTACAAGAATGGTCTCCATTCGGTATTTACATGTACCATAATTGGAGTTGTCTAACTTAGCAGATGCCTCTAGATTGAGGTTGCTAGTCATAGACATGGTGCAAGAAATGTACTCAAAGGTGTCGTGAAAATCTTTGTATGAATCAACTACAAATACACTGACTATGCCAAGTGGAATTTGAACTGTCGGTGAAGAACTGCAATATATAAAATATGATATGTGTTACAAGGCTTGTGGCAAATGATGCTGGGAATAGCCAAGAGGCTTTACAAGGATGAAATGATGTGCACAATGCCATGAAATAGTCGTATAGGCTTTACAATGGTGGCATGTGTGTGTGTGAAATCAAATGCTATCTACCCACTGAACAATCGGCAATGCCTCTAAACTCTCTAAAGTCTACTCACTGAACTGATGAACATCAAGTTTTAGGTAATGTAATGATGTGAAATCGTATGTGAGCATATCGACTGCTGACTCCGAGTAGGTACTAGTCAGGAATTTCATGCATGGCTTTAATTGGCAACTTGGGGAAATTCAAAGCGTCCCCTCTATGGCGATCTAGTCTACTCTGATCTAGATCTATACCAACCATTGATCGATGAAAGAACATCAAATAATTCCTTTTCTTTTATTCTTTTTAAGTGCTGGGTCAAATGCGTCGATATACAGGCGAATGTGTCTGAAGGAAGTGGTTTTGTCAGCGAGGCTAAAATGTGAGTGATACTTGCACCAAAATGTGCATGTGATGTGACAAGTGTGTAGAGCACAAAAAATCGAGCGACTTTCCTTTTTGGAGCACCCTCAAATTCTTCCTGGATCAAGAGATATGACTTAATCTAGGTGGAGGAGCAAAAAGAGTGCAAATGGTGCACAATGATGATGTGTCACTGTGGGTCACATGCAATGATGATGTGGCATTGTGTAGTAAGAGGTATGCCTATGAAGCACTCTGTGATGATGTGGCAACTGGGTGCACATGTAGAGGCTTTGTGTGCTTGTTGGCAAGAGGTAACAATGCCTATCAAGAGGCTGTGTGCCACGTGGCAATGATGGTGATGTGGCAGTTGACTATTGATTGGTCAAAGTGATGACATGGTCTTTGACTTTGACTGCTGACCTAGCAACAGCTGAGGTGGTAGGTGCTGACCAACAAGCCTGCTAACCCAAGGTCAAATTGACCTCACCCTGGTATCATCCTATTTGCCACGTGTCAAGACACTGACCACTAGTGGCTAACCAAGCCTAGGGCTACTAACCAACCCTATCTACTTGGTAACCAAGCCTACGGTACCCGAGCTAACTTAACCAAATAAGGTGATGTGGCATCTTGATGACCAAGGCCCAAGGGTGTGTGGTCACCCTGGGATAAGATTCTTGCCACATGGCTTTTCCAAGGTTGGAGAACCTGGGTCGACAAAGCTCGAAACAGCGATGGAATCGAAGCACGGAATCAACGAAATCTTGAGTTAGAGCAATGAGGAAGATTGCTGAGTTGCAGTAGGCGCTATGATCCGTCACTGAAGAGCATGAGCAATAGAAGCCTTTGGTCGCATGGAGAGGCGAATGTGCTCGTCGTTGTAGCGTTGGATGCGCTGGGTTATTTGGAGAGTAGGAGCCAGCTATAGAGAGGTGCTGAATGGATGGTGGAGGGGGCATTGCCAGGAGCGGGAGTTTGCAAGTCGAAGGAGATGGCGCCTTGGAGCTGTTTCGTATAGTCGTAGAGAGGCCACGTGAGTCTTAGAGCTTTGTTTTTACGTGTGGTAGCCGTGAAGCAGCAGACGACAACCCTCCCTTAGTTAAGCAACTGGCTAAGCTTACGTCTTAGAGAGTCTATAGAGCCTGTATGAAGGTCGATAGAGAGGCGAATCTTTGGAGAGGCAGGAGCTTGGAGTCAGCCATAGGCCCGCATTGTGTGTCGTTGCAGAGATTTTGTCGCCTAGTTGGAGGTTGCAAAGTTGTTGTTGGAGGTTTGGAAGAGCCCGCGGTCCCTGGGTAGCCGCTTGGTTGCCTATGGAGCGTGGCTATAGATAGTGTGTTGGCTACTCAGGAGCTGGATGCTGGAGGTCGCCTAGTAGAAGCTCGTTGAGTCTAAGGAGTGGGCTGGCTTGAGTTTGCAGAGGTTGCCTGTCAAATTACAGCGAGACAATGAAGGCCTAGCCGGGATGAATGGCACCGCCTTTGCTCATGACCTCATGCTGCAGTCCGTTGAAGAGCCTTCGTTTGGAGCCTTGGAGCTATTTGCCGAAGGCATTGTAGGAGGCACAAATTCGAGCCTTAGGTAGAGGATTACTAAGAGAACCTTTTGGCCCTTGAGCTATTGTAGGAGCTTTGTATGTCGCAGAGTTGCTTTGTTGATGAGATCTCTTCCTATCTCTCAGAGAAGAAAGCACTCATGAACCTCTCACAAAGTAGATCTCTCTCACTCAATGGAGATCCCTCATAAAGAAACTCTTTCTCAAAAGAATGAACACTCAAAATCTCTCTCTAAATGGATAGATGGAAATTTTCTTTCAATGAACAGAAATTTCTCAGTGAACATAATTTTCTCTCAACGGAAAAGAATGCAACGCTCAATCTCCCTCAATCTCTCAATCACTCTCACAAGAAGGATGGCACCTCAGCAGAAGGCACAACCATGCTCTGATACCATGACAAAATATGAAGAGGGGAGAGGAGAAGAGTGGAGATGAGGAGAGAGGGCACACCTAGAGAGCACACCACAAATGACTAAGTGTATAGTTGAAAAAATAGAATATATACAAACCCATTTAGGGTTAGGGTTAGGGTATCTAACCCTTTCCTTTATAGCACTCTATTGGGTTAGTGCTATGCACATATGATCACATGATGGTGCTATGCACACGTGATCACATGATGTTGAGCGTGAACTCTTAACAAAAGATTCATTGAATGGAACAAAAATTGGAAATCATTTCTTTTCTAGGAGAGGCATTAAAGTAGAATATGGGGATCGTATAAGTATAAAAAAGGTAATTTGTATTATATATAAAAATATTTGTACATTTTCTTTTAAGTATATTCTCAGAGAGGAGACATAACAAAAAAATTCAAAAGAGCTATTACATCAAAAAGATTCAAGGAGGTAACCATATCAATGCTCAACAAAAGAAGAGGCCATATCACATTAGGGATGTAGCCATATCATTGCTCTTCAAGTTTGACATTAAGCTGCGTAAGTTGTCTGCTACTCTATCTTGCAGCCTAGAAGTAGGTAAAATCAAAGTACTTCTTCAAATGTTCTTACATATTATTTAGCCATGCAAAATTTTGGAAATGTAATGAAGATAAAGGAGAAGATATCTAAGGCAAAATCTCCTAAGGTCAAATGGTGAGAAAGAAACATGATGAAAAATATTCACAAAAGGAGAATAGAGCTAGAGATGGATATGGGCAAGCATATATCCCCAAATAAGGATAAAGAGAACATAACATAAATAGATTTAAATGTTGGGAAGGCATCCAAACAATTCAAGAGAAAAGAAAAGGGATAACATCATCTTCATGGAGGAATGAAACAAGAAAAAAACCATCAACTAGGAAATCGAGCACAAGAGGTGGGAAAGAAGTCGTAGACATGACCATCAATGGAAATAAGACTCTTGGCATTCAACCTAGCACAAGAGATAGACCATAAAGTATGCTCCACTAATCTTTATGCCTACATTCATGAGCAACTTAAATGGAGATGGCTTCAAGTTTTTCCAATTGATCTAACTTTGGACTTCCTTGGACATGATAATGCCAGAGCCTTCATCGATGAGCACTCCCTTTACCATATGATTTTAATTTTGGCATTGATCATGGGTACTTCTTCATCCCAAATCATTGTTTCAATCACCTCCACCCTTTTGGTCAATGGTTTTGCTCTTTCTGCATGTTCTTTGTGGATTGTGGGGTTTCAGAACAAATTTACATAGTGGGGAGTATGGAAATATCACGTTCAATTCCTAATTTCTCCCAAGCTATGTGTCTATTTGATTCTATGCCAATGGAATGCCTTCTACCTCATCTTTGCTACCTGATGCATTCTTACTTTCGTTCCTTTGGCTACACTCTGGCTCCTCTGTTCATTCATTGATTGCCCAAGAACGTGGTACTTCCCCTATGTCAATAAGGGGTTCTTTTTGCTTGAGGGTGTGGTTGATCTCCTTCACCATCTTCTTTTCTAGTGAATTCATAGCTCATTTATCTTCTTCGGACTCATTTGGTTCTTTTCTTGAGACCTTGTGAGCACTTATCCTTCCACTTCCACCAACACTCTAGCAATCAGTCCATGGACATCTTGGTTGAATATTTTTTGTCCACAATTAGCATTTTCTCTTGCGGTGGCCTTCCTTGTCACAAAAGTACCATGATGTTTTGGCACTCTTATGTATTTCTCCTTAGTAGGGCCTTTTGGCCTCCCTTTCCACTCGATGAATCTCTGCAGACTTCTTGTGCTTATTGAAACCAACACTGTTCGATTGTGTGGCCCAAACAATTGCAAATATTGTACTACTTACCCTACTGACACTCATTCAATACATGGCCATCCACCTTGTACCTGTGACGCCATACTTCATCTATTTAGGAGTAACTCGTATCCCCATTCTCCCTACAAGCTTCTTTAGCTCCTCTTTCTTGAACTTTATGTCTTTCTTCACCACCAAAGTGTATTTGCCCTCCTCTTCACATTGTGCACCTCATGGGAGATAAATGTTTTCTTCTTTTGGATTCATTTATCCCTTTCTCATTTGCAATGGCTTTGTAAACAATTCATTGTACGTCTTCATTAGATAGGTGATCTCCATGTTGCGCAACTCCATGCCATTGGTGAGACCACTTGGCAACTAGGATCATATATTGTTTCATCTTGCATGTTGTTTAGTTGGTTAGCCAGCAACTTCATTTGCGTGCACAACCATACATTGATTCACCACCTTTGTTTGATGCTGTTGACTTTCAACATGACATGTTCCTCGCTAAAATCATGTTGAAACCTCCTAAACTAGGCCTCCTTCAATTCATCCCATGTAGTGAAGTGAACATGGTGGGGAAGTACATCAAGTCTTCTTCCTCCATATTGACTTGCAATATCATTGGCATTCTCGTACATGGGTTCAAGGATTGTCTCCCCCTTGTCCCATGAATTTTTGGAAGTTTACCCTTATCTTTTGTCCTCACGTTGCTTCTACTTTGTGTGGACTTTGTGGTGACCTTCCATTGAACATATCCATTATGGCTCGCACTAATGAAATTACCTTTGTGAGGTTTGTGAGGATCTGCTTCTTGATTCTTGCTAAAGTTCACTCAAATCTCCTTAATGCATGGTGTCTCAACTCACTTGATCTTCCCCTTCTCTGTCTCTTCATTTGGGGTCATTTATAGTGAAATGCTTAGTCTCCTCACTTCCCTCTTTGTCGTCATCATTCACACGCTAGAGCCCATTAACTTGAGCTCCTATTTTGGATATCCACTCGTCTCTCTTGTTTTGATACCCTTGTTGGCATTGAGTTCTTGTGATTGATCCTAACATTCAATGCTAGTTGATCCATTTTGGTCTCACCAGTGGCTCCTCCAGCACAAATCACACTTCCCTCGTCGTGCTTGTTTCTCATGCTTTTGATATTGGTGGATCATCCTAGTGCCATGATTATGATTTGCAAATGGTATGACTGATGCATTGGAAGTCAATGTCCCCCACCTGTGAGCCCCCATATGAGGACATGGAGGGGCATATGATTGTGAGGGAGAAGGATACTGGGGAACAGCATTGGGCTACATACCAATAGCCAATAGAGGCTAGAGCCATACCAAGGAGGGAAGGAAGCCCTAGTGAGCCCCTTATATAGGCTTCCCAAGGGAGACTCTTTGAGGATAGGAAGGGGCTAACTAGCTAGTCGGCTTGCTAGCACCTGGACCAGCTGGAAAGTTAGCCAGGTTGCATCCCTTCCAGCCCCCTATATAAGGGGCCTCTTCCCCATTATTTCTCATTAGTCATAGCAGATATTGAAGCCTACACAAGGACTCGTGGAACAGGAAGAGTAGGAGTGATATCAAGCTTTAGGTATCCAGCCTCTTGCTGGTCTTTTGTGCTCATCTTTGTGCCTTGCCCCCTATTTCATGGAGGAATACATCTAAGTTTATCTCTCATATTCTCTCTCTTGTATATGCTACCTATACTCTATCTTGTGAGTGAGGTCATGGTCTGCATCATTAAGTGAGTGAGATGGAGCTATTCCTTTTTTGCAAAGGTTGCATGCCTAATTTCCAACATGATATTGGAGCACGATTCTCAGCTCTAGACACTCTCACATTAAAGGAAGGAGTTCTTGTTCAGGAAAGCAACTCTAATTCAAACAAGGTTTGTAGAGTTCTATTTCATCTACTACACACTCTATTTAGAGATTCTTTGTTGTGTGAAATATGTAGCAAACATTTCAAAGTCAGAAGCCTCTTTTGCCACTACTATTCATACTCTTGCTGCTAATCATTCTCCCTCTTATATTGTCCCTAACTTTGGACAGTCTGGGAAGATGGATGGGACAAGTTAACCAACCTAGAGGGTAAAGATTTGGAGTGGCCTTATGGCTCGGAAGCTGTGGAAGCTCACGATGAGAGTGGACACAAAGCCAAATGATATTGTAGAACACAAGGGTAGGATTCTGATGCCAGTGGACAAAGATAAAACTTGAAGCGTGGGAGGATAGAGATGCCTAGGCCCTGGATTTAATCATAGGGATGATGGTGGACCCTATGATTCCTCACATCCAGATGGCTGACACACCAGTATAAGCGTGGGCCACTCTGAAGTACTTGTATGAGGCAGATAACACTTCTCGTATCTTGACTCTCCAGCACCAGCTTTTCAATATGCACATGGATGAGGGAGAGTCAGTACTTGACGGAGAGTCAATACTTAACAGCATGATGAAAGTCAAAGTGGTAAGAGATCAACTGGCATGGCTTGGTTAGAAGGTGGACATCCATCTGCTGGCACTGATTGACACTCGGGAGTTTACTGTCGCTATTTTCTTGTATGAGAGCATTCTTGTGAGGTTTGGTTGTTCTCTCGAGTTATTGTTAGACCATGATATTAATTTTCTAAACGAGACAATTCAAATTCTTTTAACATGCCTTGGTGAGACAAACATTTTAACTTTAAAATGGATGTGCATTCACACAAACTAAATATGTACCAAAAAGGCCCAACGTTTTAAACTACAACAATCACACATTTGCACAATTCCTTGCTATTTGAACAATTTTGTTATAAAAAAGTGCTACCCTAAGATTCAAGGGCATGGGATATACGTTCAAGGGCAAATTGGGTCATGATTAACCCCTTGTAGTTTGAGAGTCATGTGGCCTAATCAACTACACAAGGTTAATCATGACCCAACTTGCCCTTGCAAGTATGTTCCATGCCCTTGAATCTTATGGTGGCACTTGTTTATAACAAAAGTGCTTAAATAACACAAAAAATGTGCAAATGTGTGATTGTTATAATTTAAAATGTTTGGTCTTGTTAATTTGTGTGAATGCACGTCCATTTGACATTTTCTTTGATAGCCAAATTTGCAATCTATAAATATGTATTAATCAGGCATTAAGTAAAATAGGAACCTCGACATTGAAAGAGGCAACATTAAAGGAATTCCAAGGAAGGGGTGTTTTTTTCAATATTTTCAAACTCCCTTGTAAAAATCAAATGAATTTTTTATTGCAAAACAAAAAATTAAGATTTGGAATTGCCTTCTTGTTTTTCTTATGCTTTCATTTGTGTCCTTGCTTTTGCAATGAATTTGGTGTTTGGACTATAGGCCTATGATTTAGTTTCATGCTGTCAAGAAGTTAGTGTTAGTATCCCTACTCCTTATTATCTCAAGAAGTTAGTGTTAGTATCCCTACTCCTTATTGTCTATTCTCTCATTGTTTACTACCATGTGATGTGATTGCTTGCACTACATTTGTGAGATCAAGGTCTCTTATGTTTCAGTGTTAATGGCTCTTAATTGTCTCGATCAATGATTTAAAGTAAAGTTCTTATTTCCATAGTAACGCCATAGTAATGTTCATGGGCTTGTGCTAGCTTCATATGTCTTTTGTATTTTGCTTATTGAATTCTTGTGTTTCTCTACTTTTGTAGCTCTTTTGACCTACTTCAAGAATTCACACAAAATTATGGCCTAGTTCTAGCTAATTTGAGAACCATGTTGCTTCATGCTTGCCAAGGCTTGTGTAATAAAGAAAGCATCATTTTGGGCAAAGACAAGGATCTGATATGGCCTTGGGATGAAGATTGAGGGTTGTTTTGCTGTTGGGAAACCTTTCATAGGAAAGCTAGGCTATATATTTTAGTCGTTTTTGCGTTGCCCCCACTAATGTGCTCCTTCACAACTTTATTGGGTGCAACATTGTTCTAAGCGAAGCACATGCTAACAATATGCAAGGGGTATAGTAGCCGATGAGATTGAGTAGGAAAGTGGAGTGCCCTTGAGCTTAAATGGAATGTGGAACCTAGCGTCCCCACTTGGAGGGGGTCACTGCATGTCACCCACCTAAGTAAGCGGAGGCACAATAGAAGGTTGTATGCCTTCCAACCCGTTGTGTCATACCTGATAGTAGAAGATGTGCATGAATTGCAGGTAATGCCGCCTTTGTTCTTAAACGTAGAAGTTGTCTTTTTGTCTTACATGATGAGACAATGATTCTTGACCTTTTCAATGCTCTTGGCTCTAGCTCCAAGACGAAAGCAAATAACCATACTAGTGATAGTGACAAGTAAGAACATATTGAACATGACCCCTATGTAGTTATCGCCAAATAATGTAAATGGTGCTCTCTTGAATTGGAATACATCCCCAATAGCAATTAGTAAGTGGAATCTCCATCAAAAGGCAAGAGAGATATAGAAAGGGGTGCACACCTTGGTACAAAACCATGACAAGGTGGAAAATTCTACCTTTTCCAAAATTTGCAAAACTTTTGACGATATGTGTCCTATGGCATCTACATGCTCTTCATAGGGGAGGTTCCCATCTGAAGGAGTTTGATAAATTATTTGTTGCTCTGTTGGGAAGAAGTGGACCTTGGAAAAGGTGCAATTCATTGAGAAAGGTTTTTTCTTGTTGTGTGTTAGCTCTAGGAACATAGGGGCTATCAACTTAGCAAGATGAGGATATAAAAAAAGATGCTATGGTCATGTGGTTAGTCCCTAATGAATACTTACTTTTGCATTACCTTTGGTATACTTGCCATCTTTTCATCAGGACTCACAATTGCACACCAAAATGCAAGATTTTATTAGATGTATGCTAAATGCCTTTCCCAGGAGAAAGCAAAATGCCCTTCATCATGAAGGAGCAAAGAAATAACTTGGAGAAATGGTAGATGAGAAGTAATTTGACCTTGATGGACTACTAATTGAAAGCTACATAGTGCTTTAGGGCTCTCATCAAGCTTATCCCCAAGAAACCTTAAAGAAACATGGGTCTAACCAAGATTATCCCAAGAAGCCTCAAAGAACTAAATTGGGGATTGGAGACACTCTTCTTGCTAAGCACATCATGAATGGCTTCACAATTGTTGGAAGAGGTAGGACACACTGCATCATAGGAAGAAGCAATGTATGCAATTTTGGGATGGCAAACGTTTTCCTAAATGCAATATCTTTATGCATACAATACTACAATAGTCCATCCTTGTCAAGATGTGACTCAATATCTATATGCATAAAATACTACAATAGTCCATCCATTTCAAGGTGTTTGGGAGTTGAGATTCATTGTGACATGTGTGGCAAGGCCCTAGAGAGCCTTATTCATGTGATGTGGGATTCATTGTGCGCATTAGCCAAAGGTATGTAGCAACATATATTGAGGTGGTTGCTGGCACTTGGAATCTAACCACTAGATCTCTTAGAAAATGGTGCTGTTGGAAGAGGAATGCATATTTTTTCATCTATGTAGTCGTTGTGGCTGTATCTAAGATATGCCATATTCATGGTAGATCTTATATGCCATTTTAATATTAACTAATAAAGTCCTTACAGGTGATTGGGGAGATTCTGCATCATTACTTAGGCTTAGTCTAAATGTATGCTCATAATATGTCGTGGAAGTTCACTCCTTCTAAGTGTATAAAGCTCGTATAAAGGATGGTTTGAATGCATTAGAATCTTGCTCCTTGGAGTTGCTATGCAAGAGTGAGGTAGTTGTTCAAGTTTTTTTTTTGCCCCTACAAAGGGTCGGGAGATTCTGCATCATTACTTAGGCTTAGTCTAAATGTATGCTCATAATATGTTGTGGAAGTTCACTCCTTCTAAGTGTATAAAGCTCGTATAAAGGATGGTTTGAATGCATTAGAATCTTGCTCCTTGGAGTTGCTATGCAAGAGTGAGGTAGTTGTTCAAGTTTTTTTTTTGCCCCTACAAAGGGTCTATAGAAAGTGCACTAATTTTTGGCTAATCAAAGCCAATGTTCAATTTTCAGTTCTCAAGCCGACTTTTTTAGTGCAAGATAATCTTGGTTTAAATTTAGGCCCTCTTTCATCTCCCTCCTCTCCTCTCTATACACTTATTTACCTTTCCTCATATTTATTCACTTTCAGTTGCTTTGTTCTCTTTCCCAGTCCTTCCAATTTACACCCTTTATAAAACATTGGGAAAATTTATTGCAATTTTTAAATCCTAGTTACTTACATTTTCTCTAAATGGAGATCGTGCCACCTTGGTAAATGAAGAACATAGTACCTTGTTATGGGCTTTGGGAGCAACACAATTCACAAATACAGCTAAAGTTTTTTGGTGGGCTTTGGGTTATTCAGTACTACAACGGGTGGATATTGTTTTTTGGTGGGCTTTGGGTTATTTAGTACTACTACTTGGTGAATATTTAGAAGTAACACTAAGTAGTTATTTAGTTCTAGTGAGCTATTTTAGTGCTGAAAAAAAAAAAGAGAGATATATTTAGAAGTCATAGATGAATGAGAAAATTTAGCCATATATAGAAGAACAATATAAGAAATAGATGTTTGTATTGCAAATTGTATAGAATTCACAATTTACGATTAGAAAGCTAAAGTTTTCGCGGGCTAATTTGTGAGATGTTTTCATGCCAAGGTAGAGAAAAACAGAAGACACGATTTCCAGTCTCCAGAACGGACCCAAAAATTGTTTCGAGCATGATCGAGTGGTTGAAAGGAGCATTTTGACCCGGCTTGTTTCCTGGGTGTGTTTCTTGCTCGTGGGTTGCCTTCCTCTTGAGCCGGTTTTGCCTTTTTCTCCTTTTGTTTCGGCTGTTGTAATTAATTGCTGAGTCGTCGGTAGCGGTGCAGTCATAGCCTTGTGTGTAGTTAGAGATTCGTTGGAGCTATGACAAGACATCATGAGTAGGCAAACTTATAAGAATATATTGGCAGAAGATATAGATAAAATCAAGACGCGATTTACCTTGTTTGTACGACTATCCTCATGCATAGTATGGAACGTTTGGACACATTGAACACTAAGGTCTTCAACAGAAACCAATAGCTTGATAGGATTTGAAGGCTTCAAAATGATTGGACCATAGGAATACCTCAAATACATCGAAAATGGCGATTCGTCGTAACTGACATTGATCTGTGGTCCTCTGGCAGCTCGTCAACTTCGTTGCAGCTGTGATTCTTTCCTGGTTCGTCATTCTTAGTCTTTGTTTCTTGCTGTCCAGTGTGTTTGTTGCTTTTCCAAGTACTGAATGTGGGCTGTAGTTGCTTTTCACTGGATTGCTACCGCCAGCTTCATTTCAAGTAAGACTATTGTACAAATACTTGTTCTCTTTTTTAGCGACGGGTCACTTGATTTTCTATCGACGGTGGCTCCGTAGGCAAGGGCATGAGTTGGTTTCTCGTGGTTTTCATAAAGGAATGTGTATTAATACGGCCTTTGAGTTTTTCCATCGTAGTGTAGATGGCCTTTGTTCGGTTGCCCATTCTTTCAGTATGCTCTATTCTTGCTTTGCACAAATTTGTAGCCATGGAACTCCTCTTTTAATTCATTAAATTAGTAGGAGTTTGCTATTCTTAGCTACAGAAAGCTAATGATGATGTGCTTGTCTCTATGTATGTTTGAAGGTTTTTGTTCTTTTCGCTCTTAAAGACCCGCATTCTTCAATGGCGTCATTAGCAAGGTAAAGCACCATTTCCAAACCCTTTTAACTATCACGATGACTCAATTATCGTGATCTTCTCAATGACTCTCAGGGAAAGGCTTGCTCCCTTGGCTTATAAATTTATGGAGAGGAAGGGTGTAGTCTCTCCCACTACACTTTGTGTCCAAGTACTTGTAGTATGGGATTTGGGGACAACAAAGTAGGTATTCTGTTGTAATTCAGTGGGTTGATGTTCCGAGAAATTAACCAGCCCTCTCTTTTGATGCATATTTTTGACAATGAGGGAGAGCTTGGAATTGAAAGACACGAGCATGGTGAATGCAACATCGATGGACAACAACACCATGGTTCATGTCATCATAGTCTAGGCCACAATATGTTCCAAGGCGTAATGACAATGACTCACATGTCTCCAAGGAGGACTTACAAGCTAATACATCTATTTATTGAGTTTCAGTTTTCAAAAAGTGTCAATCTTTGTTAATTACTATCTCGGGAACAAAAGCAGTACCCTTGAGATTCGCAAGTTGGAGCTGATCCTGATAGACCTTGTGTAGCATTTCAAGTCCATGATCCTGTTTGTACCTTTTTTTCCTCATGAAAAAAACAGGGTTCAAGTTATGTTCAGAGTTCGTGGTTTGGGAAAAAATAAAGTCTCATATGTCAGCCTCTCTCCATCAAGTTTTCAGAAAGACCTCATAGTTTGCCTCTGCATTCTCATAACTTGTACCCACTAAATAAATTAAAAATCGTGAGAGAAAAAATTATTAACCTGTTGGCAAATATGGATGTGCTTGGTTTCACCACTAGTACAACAATCAATCGCAAATAAAAACCGTAGCAAGGTAGGCCCCCCCCCCCCCCCAATTAAAAAAAAAGGAAAGAACGGATGCATGAGTACAAGGACTCAAGGTATTAATATACCATGTGAAATAGCTAAGAAGGTGCTGAAAAATAGCTAAGAAGGTGCTGAAAATGGCAAAACAAATCAGAGGGGTACTCAAAGAAGAAGGGGCTGTGTCTTCATTCTTTGATGAAATTCCTTCTCTTTGAATTGCTGATTTGGAAAGCCCTTGGATTCTCGACCATGTAGCCATCAGTGTATGCATAATATCCATCCAAATGCAACAAAAAGTTTGAAAAGGATGAATCTGTATGTTCTCTAATGCTTTAGTGCATCTGCCATATAGTGATACCGGCAATGATCTGCTAGCTCGTATCCATTGGTGCTCAGGGTCTGAATTGGGAAACTGAACAGTATCGACAAAACAAAAGTGAATAATATGATGGTGAACATTGATACATGATGAGTCCAGACTCTCAGAAAACACCTAAGGTGCAGTCAAGGATAGCCAAGAGAAGTAAACTCCAAGTAAGATAATAGTGGAAGCCTCCCTGCACCAATATTGGATAGACTCTGATGCAAGATGAGCAGCATGCGCATGAAGAATTTGACCCAAAAGTCTTGCTCCACCTATTACCTTCAAATCCTCTATGAATAGAAAGCCAAAGGTCTTCCTATTCCTGAGGGATCACCAAAGCTTCTCCACAAGCATCTCTGCAAATCCATAAATTTCAAATCTCGCCCAATGAGATGCTCTAGAGGGTCTCTAGCCTCTAGCACAAATCTCGAATTTCCTGGCATGCTGGCTGATGCATGGAAAAAGGAGCGATGCATCTTAGATGGCATCCTCATCCTGATGCCTCAATAATCTGCTCCCTTTGAGATGGTGTATCTTATGAGCCTCAGGAAAGTTTTTAAAGGCCTTCAAAGTTCCCATTGAGGAGCAGGGCCTCTATTCTACTTGGACTGCTGCATAGACCTTGAGCTCCAATAGTCATCCCATGGTCATTCAAACTCATTCATTCCACATGCTAATCTCATTTGTTGTTGGATAGAAGAATCGGCCTCAACATGCTTTCACAATGGCTGTCATAAGGGGCATAGATGGCATCCTGATTTTTGTAGAAGAGAAAATCCACTTATAGGCTATACTGGCCAGCCAATCAAATATAATTAGTTTTGATCATTTCGTGTACAACAAATTGGCAAAGTCACATGCTTTTGTCAGGACAAACAAGAAATTGTGTTGAGGGTGAGCTTATTTGAATTCATTGTTATTGACGCATTTTGCCTTGTATATTGGCTTGCTTGCGCCATTTTCTTTGATTTCAATTTAAGTGCTCATGAATGGAATCTATTGGATTGAGTCCTGAGACTCAAATTGTAGATGTGTTTCGAAACCAGTGGGCAAACTCAGCTTGCTGGATCATTACTTCATGTAAGTTTTATGCCTCTACTTAGGACAAAATGAAGTTCTAAAATTTAGAAAGTATAATCAACTAGAGTCACCCTTTTGTCACGAAGATAATTTCTGGATAGCATCATAGATATCAATTCGGTTTGAAGAAGCTAAAGCAAAAAGCATGGCTAGTGCTAGTCCCCTATTAGGATGCAAAAAAAGGGGATAGTCGCTATTGAAATGATGGCCTTGACGTTTCCTGAAATTCTATTTTAAAGGATGGAGTTCCATACAGGGCATTAGCTCAGTATTAAGGGTGTTCTTGCGCTTTACTTGTTAAAAGGTTGTTTTGCTCTTAAAAGCGAAAACCACTTGACATATTTATGGTCAACTATGTGCTTCAAGGGCTTTTTTCAAGATTGTTTTACAAGGTCTAGCTGCTTAAATCATTTTCTCTTGAATAGTTGGACCTCAGTTTGATGGTTCAAACTCGGCTGTACATAAGGTGGAACAGGTTATGTGTGAAATGAGATCATATTAGAAGAGCAGGTGTTATGTTGGCCTGAAGATATTGCTAGGCCTTAGTCACTTTTCTGCTTTCAGCTGTAAGGTTGCTTTCACATGGTTAGGCAATTGGGTTTCTTGGTTTTAACACGATTTGAAAGAAGACATTGTGCTCCATAAGTTGACATCAAGTTCTAAACCATATTTGAACCTATGGAATTTCATTTCAATTTAATACGGCTAGCATGTAAAGCCTTTCATGTGAAATTTGAAGATATGGATTTGTTGGTGTCTTTATCCTTGCGTACTGGGCTTTTTCACTCCTTAACAAATGCCCATATTAAGCGTGCCTTTATGTCTTGACCTTAGCCCGGCTAATAGTGGTTAGCCACGTTGTTTATTTTGGAGTTAAGGATATGGAGTTATATTGGTAATGTCTCCTGGAAGGATATAATGATTCTTGCAAATCAATCTTTTTGTGAAATAGACAATATTATGAACAAGTTGGAACATTGTAGTGTTGCATAATATTGAAATAATATGCAGCCGGAGTTATTGCTGCCAATATCTGGATGACAGATGGTTTCGTAGGCCACAAACTGGAAAGGTGAAGCTCTATCTGGCAAGAATTTGGGTTGCAAAGAATTCGTCCCTTGGCTTGCTGCGGCTTTGCTAATGGCATGTCCTTGAAAGCTAGAGTTTCCAAGATGGATCAGTAATTTGGTCGTGCTGTTGTTGATAGTCATTGGTTGAAGGACAGAGTTGCTGGAGCATGTACTGTAACAGGGACATAGCTTGACTCTCTCTCTCCTGCTCACTACTATCTGAACTCAAAGAATGATGCACTCAAAACACAGTGGGATTGTGGAGTGAGAATCAAACCTGTTTATGGCAGGCAGGTTACTTGTGCTAATGATGCATCTCAGGACATCACAGGAATGGGAGATGTTCCCATCCTTTTGGATTCAGGAAAGAAAAAGTATCTCCGTGATATCCGGTATGTTTCCGACTTGAGAAAAAATCTTGTTTCAGTTCCATTCATGGCCCATGATCAACACATGCTCGTGGAACTTCAGGATGATCAATGCAGGATCAAGGATCCAAAGAAAGGGTATGAGATTGTGGCTACAGGTTCTTATGAGGCCAGCATGGGTCTTTATAAGCTTGATGCTCAGCCCTATAATCAACGTGCTTTGACTATCTTGTAAGCTACTCCTGGTGATTTATGGCATGCCAGGTTTAGTCATGCGCATCACATAGCTTTGGCATACTTGTATAATCATAATATGGTTGGAGGTTTGCCAAAATTACAGCAGCCCACTCAAGAGGTGTGTGAAGCGTGTGCACTTGGAAAGTTATATCGCCTACCTTTCCAAAAGGATGGCCCAGGTTCAATAAGAGTACACAGGGCTTTGCAGATTGTGCATAGTGATGTTTGTGGACCACTGAATGTAACTACCCATAGAGGGTATTGGTACTTTGTTACATTTATTGATGATTATTCCAGGTTCACGTGGCTCTTTCTCATGAAATGCAGATTTGAAGTGTTCAATTTGGTTCAAGGAGTTCAAGGCGTTGGCTGAGAACCAAACCAATTCTAGAATTGGAACACTCAATTCCGACAATGGGGGACATTATACTTCAAATGCTTTCAAAGGGTACTTGAAAGAGCATGGGACAAAGCATCACAAAACAGTGCCATACATGCCTCAACATAATCTGATTGCGGAGAGGAAGAACAAGACTCTCATGGAGATGACACCGTGTATGCTGAAATTTAAGAAAATATCAAAAGCATTTTGGGGTGAAGCAATAGTCACATATATTCAGAATCGATGCCTTACACAAGCATTGGTTGACAAGATCCTTTTGAGGCATCTTATGGAGCATTGGTAAGTCCGAAGGGCATTACTAAAAACTCATAATGACCAAACCTGCTTCTAAAAGCGGTTTTATGCACATCCTCGGCTCTAATCCGGATCTGATGGTAGCCACACTTAAGATCTATCTTGCTGAAAATCACGGCTCCATGTAATGCATCTAGCAAATCATCAATCCGAGCCATTGGATATCTGTGCTTAATAGTGATATTATTTAATGCTCTGTAATCTATACAGAGGCGAAAAGTATCATCTTTCTTCTTCTTTAATATCACTGGGGAAGCAAAAGGTGAAAAACTTGGTTGAATCTGCCCCAACTTGAGGTATTCTTCCAGTTGCCTTCGCACCTCCGCTTCTTCGGTAAAACTCATTCGATAGGGAGGTCTATTTACAGGTTCTGCCCCCAGGATTAGTTCGATCTTATGCTGAACATTCCGCTCTGGAGGTAACCCATAAGGTAGCTTATCCCTAAAACAGTCAGAGAACTCCTCTGCTGTAAGATTAGCCAGCTTGGCCATCTCACCACTTTGCGCAACATCAGTGCTAGCCGAAGAATCATCAACCGGCTCTACCGATGCTGTGCAAAGGAATAAAAACTCTTCTTGAGCTTTTCGGATTTCCATCACGGAAACCAACGGTCCCTGAGGTTCGTCTTTCTCACCTCGTAAGACATAAAGCACATCATTCATCTTGAATTGATATACGTGCTTTTTTCAATCAATGGCTGGATTCTTCCTAGAATGCCACGCCTTACCCAGGGCTATATCTGCATGAGCAAGCTTAGTTATTTCAAAATCAAGCTTCTCAGCATAGTCCTGAATACGAAGCTCCAAGTGGGTAACCCTTTGGTTCCATACTTCAGTTGAACTTTCATATGCCATCGTGACTGTATACGCATAGTCAGATGGGATAGTCTTTAACTTCAGCCTCTTCACGAGCTTGGAGTTAATTACATTGTGAGTTGACGTCGAGTCAAACAACATAATGACATCATGATTGGTCACTTGCCCTTTCATCTTAATCAACTCCGTATCATTAAAGGCTGTATACCCCGTTGCTGCGGGCTTAGATAGGATGTTATCAGGTGCACTCGTTACTAGCTTAGCAACAGACACACATAACAAACAAGGTACTGACCTCTGAGAAGATCCCGCTAGGTGAATCTGCATCTGTTCCGCTCTGGGACTTTCCTCCATTTCCACGTCGCATTTTGAGACTACCATCTCAGCCATCTGATGATCCTTATTTCGTGGACAATCCTTCCACTGATGAGGGTGAAGGCAACCAAAACACAAGCCTTCTCTCCTCGCTTTTTCTCTTTGCTCTGGGTTTAAGGGAGACTTTGACCAAGCCCGGGCTGCCATTGGTGTTACTTTCCTCTTCACTCCAATGGTGGTACTTGATTTAGGAGTTTCAGCTGGTTTCGCTTGCTTGGCTTGACCACTCGGCTGAGAACCACTCCCTTTACTAATCCACTTCTTCTTAAACCCAGATTTCTTCTAGTACCCATACTGGGTTCCGACCTGCGCAAACCCACTTGGCCTGTTGCCCTTGGCATCTTCATAGTTCAGGGCTATGGCTATTGCATCATCCAACGTGTTCGCATACTTAGCCCGAACTTCCATTTTAATCCGATCATTCAATCCAAATATGAAATCTTTCACTTGGATTGATTGAGGTTGGGGCTCATCAACCTTCATTACGCTCTCTCGAAACTTATCAGTGTATTCTGCCACTGATCAATTTCTCTAACGAAGGTTTCTATACTGATCCCAAGCTTGGGATGCTTCGTCAGGAGGTAAGAAGTGTTTTCTGAATTCTCTTTTAAACCCCTCCCAGGTAGTGGATGCTATATCATCTTTCTGTTTCTTAATCCACCACCTATCCGCTGCCTCACTAAACATGTGGGTGGCCTCGCGGATTTTCTTGATATAATTTCTAATTTCACAAATGGCGAATGCCTTGTCCCATTTGTGTAACCAGGTCTCAATGACATCAGAACTACGGTCATTCATCTGACCAAAATACTTTTCCAGCCTATAATTGGCAATATTAGGTACTTTAGCCCTCCTGGGCTGGACCGTATGGACACTAGAGACACTAGACTCCGGTTCCATCGGAGCCTTTCCTTTCTCATCTCGAGAAGGTCTGGTAGACATATTGTGTATCACTCTTCAAAGTTTAGATTGCCCTGCATTTGCCTGTAACTGTTGCGCTAATAACTGCTGCAAGGCATCCTCAAGTAATGCAATCCTGCCAGATAAGGTGTGAACTACTGGGCGCGACACCTGCTGGGTCGGCCGGACTCCTGACTCTACAGGGTCCATCCTGGAAACTCCTTCTTTTGCTTCCATTCAAGTCAATGGGTGTTTTGCTTTTTTTTTAAATATAAATAAAATAAATAAACACCGCTAGAACACTGTATTACAAACTGACACAATTCCCTATACTAGGGAGGAGTCTTCACGTAGCGCCGCTATCTCGCTTTCCTTATAAGCAAGGATGCTACTAGTCATGGAGCGGCTGAGTCATTGATGGATTCGTTGAAGGTGACCCTGATATTGATACTGGCACGAGTGGCTGATCAATCCAAAATAGGAGCAGGGTTCCCGTAAGCAAGACGGACGTTCCTTTCTCTATCCTTACTGTTTCGTCGAATTATAGGCCATATAGTATCACAGGTAGGTTCTCGCTATTGGCCACCTCTTTAGAATAGTCACGACGCGATACGAGCGTGACTATGAAGTTGTGCCATCACCACAAACTCCTGCGCTGAAACGTGCCTTCATCGACGAAGCTTTCTCTTCTGATACGCTTGACACCGCCACCTCGCTCAGGGGCTATTCGCGTCGAAGGGCCCCCCCCCCCCGGCGGTTCACGAGCCATTGTTAAACCCACCAACATTCACCTAACACACATCGTTCGCCTTCCTTCTCGTCGGTAGAGTGTAGTGCAACGGGATATTCCAACAGAGCGCAGGGAAGAGAAATCGATGGGATAGGAGTCCATCCTTTGGAAACCCGTCGGCATGAGAGTACTTAATTATTACGAGCTCATATTCTGCACAATTGTTTTCAAGCGGGTGCTCCGAATGATACGCTCCCACAGCGTAATCATGCGCTGAAGCCTTGCTTCAAGTTCTCTCGTCCAGCCTGAAGCTCTGATACCAAATGAAACGAACTACCTACTTACTACAGCAGATCACGGGAGTAGCACCACAAAATATCCTCCCAACCAAATCCTTGCTAGAGCGTGAGAGCTCTCAGATAAATCGAAATCAGAAAAAATCACGTGAAGGTCCATTCTCCCTCTCTCACTAACTCCAACAAGCCCCATCTCCCTAGATGGATCTAGATGCCACATGTCATCATCATAGGGCCTTTCCTAATGCATCTTTTCACCCCTCTCTTGGGATACTTTAATTTCCTTTGCCCCTAGGCACATTGCTTGCATTAGGCCCTTAGCCTTAGATCCACCTAGTCTGGTGCTATCAGCCCTCACCTAGGACCTTGACATTAATTCCCTCTGGATCATTTACATGAAGCGCAAACAAATATATTACAAATGTAGATCCTATAGGGAAATGCCGGCTGATTCTTCCGAGGTCATGCCACCTCAGCTAGAGCGTAACACCATCAATGAGGATTTGCCTCCATATGATGATACACCTTTGGTCATTGTTCAGTTTGAGAATGATGCTGATTTGGGTGCTTCAGTTGACTTGGGTTCTCCAGTTGATGTTTCTTCCACCTCTCAAATTTCAGCAGGGTTGCCACATTTTGAGGGTTCTTCTCCCTCGAATGTTTCAGATTTGCAAACAGCTCATGGGGGCGGACACTCTAATATTTAGAAGCATTATTAGTGACGTGCAAAGGATGGAATATGCCAGGTGCATTTCTGTTAGAAATTACCCAACAGAGGGTACGCACAGCGGAAGACTGATAGTAATGCCCAAGAGCTCACACAGTGTGGTGTAAGATGTGGAATCACAAACTCCTTAACTTATGTGCATAAAATAGATGTGTAGACTCATCAATAGACAATGAACCCGCCAGATAGAGAAACCACCAAAATAATATATTTTCGTCGAAAACTATGGACACAATTCAAAAGAGAGAAATCCAGAGTCCCACCAATGGTGTGGTCCTCTGATCTAACCACAAGGTCCTTCTCCTATCTGCTGGATATCTCTAGACTCGAGCCCGCGTGCTCCACCTCGAGCGTCTGTAGACTTTCCATCCAGATCCCTTCCACCTTGCTGTCTTTGCACCAGCCTAGGTGGGCAGCACTCTTAGCTAAGTCTGCAGCTCCTGTGTGCTCCCTTTACCTCCAGTGATGAGGCCTAAGGCAAGCTCCCTGCTGCTCCTTTCTGCTGGTAGTTGTGCTGCTCCAAGTGATGATGATCTCAGCACCTTGCTGCCCTAGAAGACAGCCAAGGTCCAGCCCTTCCTGGCTAAGTCTGCAGCCCTTCAAGCACCCTCTCACCTCCTGGATATAGGCCCAGAGGGTGGCTTCCTGCTGCTCCTTTCTGCCTCCTGGATTGCTGGCTGCTGGATATAGAAATGAGGCAAGTGCCTCTCCTTTTATAGGGCACAAGGCCCTTTCAAATGGACCGACCAGCCAGCCCTAAATGGGCCGACTGGACAGACCTGGTTGGCTGGCCCAACCGACCTGGTTGGCTCAGCCCAACCAGCCCTATATAAGGGCCCTAGCCAGGCCCTTTTTGGGCTTCTGCTAGGCTCCCCTTTGCTGCTGCTGGAGACCCTGCTGCAGGCTATATACCTGCCCATAGACCCCCACTATGCTGCGCTATTTCTTGGCTCCCTGATCTGCCCACACGTGTGCACCTCAGCTCCGTACTGTTGCTGACGTCATCCGTGAGCTCATGGCCTCTTCTCTTGGGTCCCTACTGCTGTCCTTTGCCCCGCCTTATGCTCCTGCAGGTCCTGCAGATCAGCCAGGTACCCTTCTCTCTTCTTTTGGGGCACATCTTCTGCCCTAGGTCTCCCTCCCCCACGCTCTCCTCATATGGGGGCTTACAAATGGGGAGGTGACCATTTCAACACCCCCTCTCACCGACACATCTAGGCCCAATGCCAACACGTTGATGAAGATGCTCCAATAACTCCCTTTGACCATTACAAACATGCCATTGATTAGGGGCCTCTTGCTAACATTCTTCCACCCATCACTTATTATGGTACAAGTTGTTTTTTCAATACCATTATAAACAACTTGCTGCATTTCCTATTGTAATAGGCATCCAACATGTTTATGGATGGCATCATAACTCAGCATTGACGATCTAGAACCACATCTTGCTATAGAAGCTATGGCCTTTTTCCAATGTGGGATTTGCGCCATGCTTAAAGGATAACTGGTGCCATAGATAGCTACAAACACATCTTGTTATTATTTCTTGATATATTGTTCTTTAAAGGATGGTTTTACAGACTGTTACTATACTCGTGTATGCACATATGAATGGGACACATGGTTCCTGCTCCACCATGTCTGGTTCCACTTCTGCACACCATCGTGGTACAGAGGTCCATCTTTGGTAGCACCTCCTGGCACCACCATCTTCAGTCACATTCCTGCCTTCGAACTCGAGCAACCCAGCCTCTATGATCTTCCAATTGTCCCCCTCATAATGAGTGAACAACTTGGAGTCTTCTAGGCACCATGCTCTGAGGGTCTGTTTCAACCCGTCCGTCCTTTGGCAAGGTCTGCAACAAAAGTACGTCTCTAGATAACCTAGACTGCGAACTTTAAACGCATTTGACTGAGCCTGAGTCACCCTCCTTCTCCCAAGGGCACAATCCTCCAGTCATTCCCTAGAGCTTCTGAATCAGGGTCGTTCTTCGGCAAGGTCCCTGCCTGTGAGCCTCCTACTTGGGCTCTGATACCATGTTAGAAATGACCCAACAGAGGGTACGCACAGTGGAAGACTTATAGTAATGCCTAGGAGCTCACACAGTGTGCGTGTGGGGTGTGGAATCACAAACTTCTTTACTTAATGTGCGTCACATAGATTAGATGTGTAGACTCATCAATAGACAATGAACCAGCCAGATAGAGAAACCACCAAAATATTATATTTCTGTCCAAAACTATGGACACAATACAAAAGAGATAGATCCAGAGTCCCACCAATGGTGTGGTCCTCTGATATAACCACATAGTCCTCCTATTTGCTGGATATCTCTAGACTCGAGCCCACGTGCTCCACCTCGAGCGTCTGTAGACTTTCTGTCTAGATCCCTTCCACCTTGCTGTCTTTGCACCAGCCTAGGTGGGCAGCACTCTAAGCTAAGTTTGCAGCTCCTGTGTGCTCCCTTTACCTCCAGTGATGAGGCCTAAGGCAAGCTCCCTGCTGCTCCTTTCTGCTGGTAGTTGTGCTGCTCCAAGTGATGATGATCTCAGCACCTTGCTGCCCTAGAAGACAGCCAAGGTCCAGCCCTTCCTGGCTAAGTCTGCAGCCCTTCAAGCACCCTCTCACCTCCTGGATATAGGCCCAGAGGGTGGCTTCCTGCTGCTCCTTTCTGCCTCTTGGATTGCTGGCTGCTGGATATAGAAATGAGGCAAGTGCCTCTCCTTTTATAGGGCACAAGGCCCTTTCAAATGGACCGACCAGCCAGCCCTAAATGGGCCGACTGGACAGACCTGGTTGGCTGGCCCAACCGACCTGGTTGGCTCAGCCCAACCAGCCCTGTATAAGGGCCCTAGCCAGGCCCTTTTTGGGCTTCTGCTAGGCTCCCCTTTGCTGCTGCTGGAGACCCTGCTGCAGGCTGTATACCTGCCCATAGACCCCCACTATGCTGCGCTATTTCTTGGCTCCCTGATCTGCCCACATGTGTGCACCTCAGCTCCGGACTGTTGCTGACGTCATCTGTGAGCTCATGGCCTCTTCTCTTGGGTCCCTACTGCTGTCCTCTGCTCCGCCTTATGCTCCTGCAGATCAGCCAGGTACCCTTCTCTCTTCTTTTGGGGCACATCTTCTGCCCTAGGTCTCCCTCCCCCACGCTCTCCTCATATGGGGGCTCATAGATGGGGAGGTGACCATTCCAACAATTTCCAGATACTATTCCCAGTGGGACTGCTGAGAATTCAGTTCCTAGATGGGCTAGGTTGACACTTGCAGGTACCAAAAATCAGCGTGTATTGGGGAGAACGAGGGCCAGCACTCATAATGCTAAGAAGCAGGTGAATTTTGCTCTCATGACCCAAGTGATGGAAGCTGAAACTGAGCCTTAGCGCTTTGAGGATGCTTAGGGCAATCCGGCATGGCAGAAAGCCATGGAAGCTGAGATTCATGGGACTTGGTTGGTGCGCCCATTGGCAAGAATGTGTTGTCACCAAATGGATCTACAAGATAAAGTATCATGTAGATGGTACAGTTGAGAAGTACAAAGCCCGTTTAGTTGCCAAGGGGTATGCACAAGAAGAGGGGATTGATTATGAGGAGACCTTTGCTCCGGTGGCCAAGATGACTACCATTCGCTCTGTCATCTCTCTTGTTGCGTTTTATGGTTGGTTTGTGTACCATATGGATGTCAAGGTTGTTAGAAAATACCCAACAGAGGGTACACGCAGCGGAAATAATGCCCAGGAGCTCACACAGTGTGCGGTGTGGGTGTGGAATCACAAACTTCTTTACTTATGTGCATTCAATAGGTGTGCAGACTCATCAATAGACAATGAACCAAACTAGATAGAGAAACCACCAAATAATATATTTCCGTCCACAAATATGGACACAATACAAAATAGACAGATCCAGAGTCCCACCAATGGTGTGGTCCTCTGATCTTACCACAAAGTCCTCCTCCTATCTGCTGGCTATCTCTAGACTAGAGTCCGCGTGCTCCACCTCGAGCGTAAGTAAACGTTCCGTCTAGGATGATCCTCTCCACCTTGTTGTCTGGGAACCAGCCTAGGTGGGCAGCTTCTTGGCTAAGTCTGCAGCCCTGCTAGCACCTCTCTATCCTCCTGAATGTAGGTCCAGAGGGTGGCTACCTGCTGCTCCTTTCTGCTCTGGAACTGCTGCTGCAAGTGATGTGAAATGAGACCTGAATGGCCCCCTTATATAGCCCTCAAGGGCCTGGCCAAAAAACCGACTCAGTCTGTATGAAAACCGACTCAGTCTGTATGAAAACCGACCCACAGCTCCCCATTTATGGGACTGTGGGCTGCCCTTTTGGGGCACTCATTACAAGGGCCCTTGGCCCATCTTTCAAGGGCAGATGCCCTATAAATACAGGGTCCAGCCCCCCCCCAAAACCTACTGCAGACAGTGCGCCTCCTGTCTAGATCCATCGCAATCTGTCCCAGCCATGCTTCTGTACTTTTCTGGCCCTCTGTCCTGCACATAACAGTCCTAGATGTGCTGCCCACATGACAGCCATGATGCTGTCTATGTGGCAGCCCCTTTCTCTCTTTTTCTGTGGGTTCTGCCCTAGGTCTCCCTCCCCCATGCTCTCCTCATATGGGGGCTTACAGATGGGGAGGTGACCTTTCCAACACCCCCTCTCACCGACACATCTCAGCCCAATGCCAACATGTCAATGAAGATGCTCCAGTAACTCCCTGGTCGTAGTCCTCTGGAACCTTTCGGTGTCGAATCTTTTCCTGGCTTTTCATCTAGTGGCTCCTGCTCCACCAGGTCCGGTTCTGCTTCCGCACACCATCCTGGTACACAGGTCCATCTCTGGTAGCACCTCCTGGTACCACCTCCTTCAGTCGCATTCCCGCCTTTGAGCAACCCAGCCGTCACGATCTTCCAGTCGTCCCCCTCATAATGAGTGAACAACCTGGAGTCTTCCAGGCACCATGCTTGGAGGGTCTGTTTCAACCCGTCCTTCCTTTGGCAAGGTTTGCACCCAATGAATATTTCCAGATAACCTGGACCATGAACTCTTGCTGAGTTCTCAAGCAGGTACTCTTCTGGCTTCAGTACTCTTTGTCCACCCCCTTCTAGCAATCTGCGTCCGAGATTTGAAGAAGCACCAATACTTCCCCTTCTGCCTTCGAAGAAGGCCAATTCCTTCCAATCTCTTATCACCTGAGACAAATTAAGAGCAGAATCTCTCCACAGCATGCTATAAAGGCTCAAATGCAGAATATCAAATACATACCAGACTGTTGTATTGCCTGAATGTTCACTCTGAAAGCAAACCCTGTACCTCAATGAGGCACCCGCCAAGATCCTGTGTAATCCTGTACTGTCCCCTTCTGAAGTCCAGCATCCATCTGACCATGAGACCCCAGGGCTTTCCATGGAATCCACCCTCGTGTCAGTGTCAACAGCTACACATCTGGAAGGTACCAAGCACTCCATACTGTCCTTCACCTTCACAAAGGCATCTGACTCCTCGTTGACCCAACTCTCTATGTCAGACATCCTTACTATGATTTCGGGATCAACATACCTGACCTTGGTAACACTCGGTGATGTCACCAGGAACAATTCTTCGATTACCACATTAGCTTTGGCCTTTCCCTCTGAATCTGGGTCAGACTCCTGTTTGTTTTTCAGATCCGCCTTTTTCTTTCTGCAGTCCTTTGCAAAATGTCCGGGCGTATCACAATAGAAACACTTCTTCTTGTGCTTCCTCTTCGAAGTCCCCTCGTCATCAGAGTCATCTTTATTGGACTTGCCACTGTTAGGCTTGCCCTTTCCCTTACCTGCGGAATCCTTCACTAGCATCGCCTTGTCATCTTTATCCTCGTTGTAGAGCTTCTCTCGAGCTTCCTCCTGTAGCAGTAAGGGACACAACTCCTCAAATGTCAGAGGTTTGGTCCTCTGTCCTGCTGTCACAGCCGTAACAAAGCTCTTGAAACTCCGAGGCAATCTTCTCAGTACCATCAAGGCTAGATGGCATGAGTCCGTCTCTGACCAATTGCTGCCAGCTGATCCCGCACCACCTTGACCTTCGTCAAATGGCTATGTACCGTATTGCCTTCTTCCATATCAAGATTGTAGAGTTGATGTTGAAGAAGCACGATCCGGGAGGTATTATCTGTCTCGTACAGATCCTTCAGTGTGGCCCACGCCTCTACTGACGTCTCGGCCAGTTGGATATGCGGAAGAACAGAGTCCGCCGTAGTCCCTATGATTATTGCCAGGGCATGGGCATCTCTTTCTTCCCAAGCTTCAAGCTCTTCTCTGTCTACTGCCATGAGTACCTTCCCTTTACTGTCTACCATGTCTGCCGGCTTCGACTCCTCTCCCGTGGTCAGCTTCCACAACTTCCGAGCCACTAAATGACTCCGGATCTTCACTTTCCAGATCGGGTAATTAGTCCCGTCCAGGTTCCCAGACTCTCCAAAGTTAGGGATAGTGAAAGAGAGAAAACTGGAGGAGGAGGAAGGGATAGCAGGGGCTGAAGAGGCTGTCGACATCTCTGCTGTATATAGCAAAGTCAACCAAACTCAAATGCAGTAAACCAGAACTCTGAACGCACCTGACTAAACCTGAGTCACCCTCCTTCTTGCAAGGGCACAATCCTCCAGTCGTGGAAGTCGATTCCCTAGAGCTTCTGAATCAGGGTCGTCCTTCAGCAAGGTCCCTGCCTTCAGGCTCCCACACCAGTGAGCCTCCTACTTGGGCTCTGATACCATGTTAGAAAATACCCAACAGAGGGTACACGCAGCGGAAATAATGAGGAGCTCACACAGTGTGCGGTGTGGGTGTGGAATCACAAACTTCTTTACTTATGTGCATTCAATAGGTGTGCAGACTCATCAATAGACAATGAACCAAACTAGATAGAGAAACCACCAAATAATATATTTCCGTCCACAAATATGGACACAATACAAAATAGACAGATCCAGAGTCCCACCAATGGTGTGGTCCTCTGATCTTACCACAAAGTCCTCCTCCTATCTGCTGGCTATCTCTAGACTAGAGTCCGCGTGCTCCACCTCGAGCGTAAGTAAACTTTCCGTCTAGGATGATCCTCTCCACCTTGCTGTCTGGGAACCAGCCTAGGTGGGCAGCTTCCTGGCTAAGTCTGCAGCCCTGCTAGCACCTCTCTATCCTCCTGAATGTAGGTCCAGAGGGTGGCTACCTGCTGCTCCTTTCTGCTCTGGAACTGCTGCTGCAAGTGATGTGAAATGAGACCTGAATGGCCCCCTTATATAGCCCTCAAGGGCCTGGCCAAAAAACCGACTCAGTCTGTATGAAAACCGACTCAGTCTGTATGAAAACCGACCCCACAGCTCCCCATTTATGGGACTGTGGGCTGCCCTTTTGGGGCACTCATTACAAGGGCCCTTGGCCCATCTTTCAAGGGCAGATGCCCTATAAATACAGGGTCCAGCCCCCCCCCAAAACCTACTGCAGACAGTGCGCCTCCTGTCTAGATCCATCGCAATCTGTCCCAGCCATGCTTCTGTACTTTTCTGGCCCTCTGTCCTGCACATAACAGTCCTAGATGTGCTGCCCACATGACAGCCATGATGCTGTCTATGTGGCAGCCCCTTTCTCTCTTTTTCTGTTGGGTTCTGCCCTAGGTCTCCCTCCCCCATGCTCTCCTCATATGGGGGCTTACAGATGGGGAGGTGACCTTTCCAACAAAGGCTTCCTCAATGGGGATGTCAAGGAGGAGGTCTATGTGCGTCAGCGCCAGGGTTTTAATGTTCAGGGACAAGAGCACAATGTATGCAAGCTCAGGAAAGTCTTGTATGAGCTGTAGCAAGCACCTCGTGCATGGTATGATAAGATACATCAGTTCTTGCTATCCCAAGGCTTTGTCAACACTCATACAGAGCCAAATTTATATGTCCTGCAACAAAAATCAGATTTGGTCATAGTTGTGCTCTATGTCGATGACATCATACTCACTTGCAGCAATTTCCAGCAAATTGCAGCAGTGCAGTCCGTCTTGTGCTAGATTTTTGACGTGATAAATTTGGGCCTCTTATACTACTGTCTTGGCATTGGATTTTGGTAAACCCAAGGGGGGATTTCTATGGCACAGGCAAAATATTCGAAGGGGCTGTTGCAGAAGTTTAAGATGGAGAACTGTAAGCGTGTGGCCGCTCCATTGGAAAAGGAAATCAAGTTGACTAAGCATGATGCAGCTGAAAAGTTTGATGGCACATTGTATAGATAGTTGGTTGATGGCACATTGCATAGGCAGTTGGTTTTGCAGCTTGATCTACTTATGCCCCACACGGCCAGACATTGCCTATGCCACAGGGCTTCTTAGCCAGTTCACAGCCACGCATTGGAATGCTCAGATATGTACAGGGTACACTTTCCTATGGGCTGCATTATGCTCCAGATGGTGACATTTCTCTAGAGGGGCACAGAGGCCACATGTGTGACAGAGAGCCCCCATAGTACACTCTATTGAGGTCCAACCTATCACAGCTTTCCTCAGAGGAGACCGACAGAGACGAGGGATCACTCTAGACATAGCCCAGAGAGTCCAGAGAACGAGGAGACCGCGCCCCCCGCCGCAGCGTGAGATAGCTCGACAGAGGCAGATACGAGATATTTTTGCAGCCCACCAGAGAGCCATCACTGTACCAGGCTTCGGCTTCGTCCCAGTGCCTGGATAGATTGATTGATATGATATGATATGATTATGATTATGATTTTGTTAGCATAGATTAGTACTTAGCAAGGGTCCTAGCGTACCCTTTGCTACAGCCCACTGAGGCTTGTATGAGTTCGCTTTTCTGTGCACTTTGTCCCATAGGCCCGCGAGGTCTCCCGTGGACGTTAATATATCTTTCTTTCTTTCTTTTCTTTTCTTTTTGAGTGGTTTCATTGACCTAGATTGGTCTGGGGACATCGATGATCACAGATCCACTTCCAGCTATTGCTTCTCATTGGGCTTAGTGTGCATCTCATGGCTTAGTAAGAAGCAAGACCGCGTGTCTCTCTCCTCCAGTGAAGCAGAACACAAAGCTGCAAATTCAGCCACTATGGAATGTATGTGGTTAAGGAAGCTTCTGCATGACTTGCATCATGCTCAGGATGGTAACACAACTCCGATCTTCTGTGACAGCCAGAGTTGCATTGCTATTGGGAACAATCTTGTATTTCATGCTCGCATGAAACACATTGAAAACCACTATCATTATGTGCGGGATTGTATCACATATGGTTTCATTGATCTCACATATTGTTCCACAGAGGACAATGTGGCATATATCTTCACTAAAAACCTGTCAGCATCTCTCTTCACACGACATTGACATGGCTTGGAGATACGAGACATTCAAACAATGTCAAGGGGGGTTGTAAAATGACATTGTTTTCTTTTGTACTCCCATAGGTTGCTATATCCACATGTGGATGAATTTGTGCAACCATGGTACTTTAGGTACTTCAGGTACTTCTGAGATCATTCAAGAGTACTTCAGCCATATCATTGAGGTGGGATTTGTGGAGATATATACAATGATATGGTGGTGTAGGATAGACTAGGACTTAGTCCATTTTGGAGTTTTAGTGTATTCTAGTATGTGGACTATATATACCAAGTACTTGTACTTCATTTGGTTGAACATTTCAATTGGAGTTCACTTGTTCACTTCTTGTTCTCTTGTGTTTACAATTCATCTCCATTCTTGTTGCTATACTTGCAGATGATGTGTGACAGATGGTGGCTAGTGCCACAGCCTGGCACATTTGGGTTACCTGCTGTAGGGTAGGGATGGGTGGACTATAGATTTGACTTGCAGCCACCTTAGTGAATGTTAGGGTGGACGATAGATTTGGCTTGCAGTCACCTTAGTGAATGTTTGGATGGATGTTGTTTACAATTTATGATTGAAAGAAAAGAAGTTTATTAGATTGTTCGAAACAGTGAAGGGTTTACGAGACTGAAAAAACGAGATATAATGAGAAAATCTATAGAGGTCGGACCACTAAGCAGACATCCACACCTAAGGCTAATGCTAATATCTAAACCCATGAAAAGTAGATATACAATGTGATGTCATTGTGGGAGGAAGTACATGGCGTATCATATCAGATCATCTTAGTGAGTAGGGAACAACCTTGGAAAGCTCACTACTAGGGAGAGGCAAGCAGGGCAAGGAAGGTTCTCAAAGGATCTTAGGGCATCATGCATTTTTCTATTGGACTTGGCATGTAGAATACTCTCATAGATGGAGGAATCAGTTGGTTGTCCAACATGTCTATGAGGTGTCGCTTCAGACTTAATCTAGGCAATGAGTTAGAACAATGAGGCACAAACAGTTGGTCTTTTCCTTTTCTTAGCACCCTTAGTGGATAGTTGATCATTGTGGAATGTAGAATATAGGTTTTTTTTTTTTTTGAAACAAAAGGGAAAATGAAGGATCCCTCCTTGTGTATGAAGGGGACGGGAGACAACAGAAGGTAGGAATGTGGGATGTCAGCTGAGCTACTATTTTAGTTGTGCTCTATCAAGAAACCCATTTTGGGTGTTTGTCCCACTGTCTCCTCTCATTGTACGGCAGCCATAAAGACTAGACTTTGGTCGTTCTAGAAGGCCTTGCTAGGGGGTAATCCTTGGCTTGATGATAGCTGACAGTGTTTATGACTTGTATTGCTTAGTTGTTCATGGTATGATTGCCAACAAGTGCAGTATCAGGCCCATTGACAGTGGGCACATTTATGTGGCCTGAGAGGAGGGTAAAGATGGGATATTGGGAGGAAGGAGTGGCACTAGTGGACACCCTTCGTTCCCATAGTCAATTCCCCTCATATCTGTATGTCACCACCTTAGATGACATGCTCACCTCTGGCTTCTTTATGGCTGTGCTGTATGGGTTCCCCCTAGATGTTGATGAAGGCCTCAGGATTTCACAACAGAGTACTCTCGACTTGTTGGAACTTGGGGGGGGGGCGTAATCTGAGTCCTGGCAATGTACATGGTCTTCGGCCTCTCCATCGTCTCCTCCATTGAACACCTATTTCATTAATTTTGGACTTTTTCCTGTTGTTTTTGGACGACAACACATAGCACATAAGCGCCCAGCAAGCAGTCTACCTGGCATTGTCATTGCCTCTCCATAGCACCACAAGAGAGTTCTGCTACATAAACACAAGCCCACCAGAAGAATGTACATTGTTATTGAAATGTTGATTAGAGTTGGAGAAAATGGACCCTCTGAGCAATGACATCTTTTTCCGACAAAGTATAGTAAACGTCGCGACAACCATGCTAGCGATTTCTTTGGCATCATTCGCTATGGAGCTCAAGGCTTCGAGTGAATGACGAAACGATGGAAATGAGCCAAGATATTAAGTCACAACAACTACCGCAAACTCAAGGACCCCGAGCAACATTACAAGGAGCTTTGTCTCCTTTGCCTTCCATTCATCGGCGAAGAACACTCCTTGATGTCTACATTACCAATGTGGCATGACTTGTACGAGCAAAACAAAGAACAAATAGAAGCTAATAGGAAACAATTCAACACGCCGACTGGACTGAGAAATGAAAAGTTTACTTTGTGAAAATATCATTCCCAAATCAAAATTTTACTTTGTCCAAGTGGAGAGCCATTGGTGGTTTCATGTTTAATCACACAAAAGACTACAGAGTTGATAGGTAGATAGGATGGAAGGCAAGACATTGGTGGTTTCGTGTTTAATCACACAAAAGACTACAGAGTTGGGGCTGTAGAAAGGCGAAGAAAGAGGGTGAAGAAAAGGTAAGGTGGTAGTTTGTGTGGGTGTGTGGATTTGTATGTGTGAGAGCATATTTTTATACTATGGTCTACCCCCACTGTTGGGCATTGATGACGTCAGTGGGGATGTCATAGTAGCTAGTCCTTGCTATGCGTGATGGAGTTTATGGTTTTGAACCTTATGAGTGACTATCATGAGATTGAAACTGCACTATGTTGTGTTTTTAGAGGATGAGTTTGGAAATGTTTATGGATTCATCTAGGTGTAAGGTGGTAGTTACACGTTCAATCCTTCAATCACTCAAATAGTATAGAATGTTAAGTAGGCTTTGCCTAAATCAAATAACATGTTGCTTTGGAAGAGTCCCAAATCATAGCCCATAATGCAAAAGGGGCTAGAAAAGCCATAAGGGAGCTATGACCTTAATCGCTTGTTAGAGGTTTCTTTCATGCAGAAGGGGTTGGAAAAGCCAACGGAGCTATGCCTTAACTGCCTACTCAGAGGTTTCCTTCTTTCTTTTTTTAAAAGTATTTTTTGGCTTTGAGCAGCACGGTCGAGATTTATGCAACCATGGAAGCCCCTGCGCCCCCCCCCCCCCCGGCCCGCTTCTCCTCTCTACCCGTTATTTTTCCTTTTTCTCTTTTTTGGGGTAGTTGAGTCTTTAGCTCATGTTACGCTGGCCTATAGGTGGACTTTTTTGTAACCGATGTGATTTGTCACTCAATAGAAGGATTCTTTTACCTCCAAAGAAGCTAAGAAAAGGAAAGAAACAAATTCTTACTTGCAAGTTGATAATGATTAAGATGGATAGGTTTCTAAAGCGAAGAAAAGGAAAGAAACAAATTCTAACTTGCAAGTTGATAATGATTAAGATGGATAGGTTTCTAATATGGGCTTCTTGAACAGTGCATTTTCTGTACCTTTGGATTCATCAATGTCATTACGTAATTGGGTAGCACACCTTAGAAGGTTTCGTTAATGTAGGCTTCTAAATTGTCAATAATTTATATGCTTTGTATTAAGCTTGGGTATAGTATTGAATATTATACAAAGTGAGACTGATAACTGTAAATTGCGTGAAGGGGAGGTAACATTGGGAAGTAAAATATTTAGATTTGGTGCCTATCTTGATTGCAAAATGTCTTGTTTAAGATCTTGTCAATTCTAGTTTTGAATAAGTAATTTGGCTAGTCTGTAGTCATTCTATTAAGTTTATGTTATTTTACTTTTTCAAAACAGGGAGGAGAATTGTAACAATACGTTGCGCATGTTGGTGGCTACCGACTGCCATTTAGGTTTCATGGAGAAAGATGAGATTAGACGTCATGATTCATTTAACACATTTGATGAGATTTGCTCGATTGCTGAGCAACGACAGGTTTGATGCTTTTAGTGTTGTGGCTTTTATATTGGATAGCTTCCTTTAAGTGTATATTTGGATAATGGGAGATTTCTTTGAATTTACATCCTTATTCCCTTAGTTGAAATTTAAATTGACAATAACAGGCATGAGAGTAGTTTGGGAGAGACTAAAGTCTTCACAAACAGTCGTAGCTTGACTGAAGAGAATGTGGATTACTTTTTAATTAGCTTTCTCCTTCAGTGCTAGCCTTTGTCACAGTTGAGTCTTCCTTCACCTCCGAGTTGAAACTCAGTATAAAGACTTTTGCATAAATGCATGGTTTAACTATGCATGGGTGTGTGGAATGGATGTGTCGATATGTATGTGTCGAGTTGTTGAGAGAAACTCAGTATAAAGACTTTTGCATAAATGCATGGTTTAAGTGTGCATGGTTGTGCTCTAAGTATTGTGTTTGGGCAATGGCAATGGAACATGGTGGTTGTATTTTGGTGTTGTGAGAAAGTAGAGGTATACTGCCCTTTGTCAGTCAAAGGCCGGTTACAATGACTGTCATGAAAGTGAAATTGCACTATTTGCTATGTTTCACAGGATGAGGTTGGGCATGTTATTAGATTCATCTAGATATATATGAGAGGTGGGTCTGCTCTTCATGTAGAAACAAGAATGGAGATGGATCGTGAACACAAGGGAGCAAGAAGTGGACACAAGTGAACTCCAATTGAAATGTTCAACCAAATGAAGTACAAGTACTTGGTATATATAGTCCAAGTACTAACACACAAAATCGACTAAGTCCTAGTCTATCCTACAACACCATATCATTGTATATCTCTATAAATCTCCCCTTAATGATATGGCCGAAGTACTATGGAATGATCTCAGAAGCACCTGAAGTACCTCAAGTACCATGGTTGCACAAATTCATCCACATGTGGATATACCCCAAGCCATGTCGATGATGTGTGAAAAGAGGTGTTGATAGGCTTTACGTGAAGATATCCGCCACATTTTCCTAAATGGAACAATATGTAAGATCAATGAAGCGATCTTGCAGACAAACCTGCACATAATGATAGTGATTCTCAATGTGTTTCATGCGAGCACGAAAGACAGGATTATTGCCAATGGTGATGCAACTCTGGCTGTCACAAAAGATCGGAGCTATGTCACCATCCTAAGCATGATGCAAATCATGCAGTAGCTTCCTTAACCACATACATTCCATAGTGGCTGTGTTTGCCGCTTTATATTCAGCTTCACTGGAGGAGAGAGAGACGCGGCTTTGCTTCTTACTGAGCCATGATATGCACGCGGAGTCCAATGAGAAGCAATAACCTGAAGTGGACTTGCGATCATCAATGTCCCCTGACCATTGTGAGTCTGAAAAACCACTCAGCGATACGTCACCATTTGGAGCATAATGCAGCCCATAAGAGAGTGTACCATGTACATATATGAGAACCCTTTTTGTTGCGTTCCAATGCGTGACTGTGGGACAATGCATGAACTGATTGAGTAACCCTGTGGCATAGGCAATGTCTGGTCTAGTTTAACATAAGTAGATAAGACTACCCACCAGCTGCCTGTAGAGTATGCCATCAAACTTTTCTGCCTCATCATGCTTACTCAGCTTGATTCCCTTTTCCAATGGCGTGGCCACATGTTTACAATTCTCCATGTTAAATTTTTGCAAAATGCCCTTTGAGTACTTTGTCTGTGACATAGATATCCACATATAGCACAAGAATGACCAAGTCTGCGTTTCCTTACAGAACATAGAGATTGGGCTCCGTATTTGTATTCAAGCCTTGGGACAGTAGAAATTTTTGTATCTTGTGATACCATGCACGAGGTGCTTACTTGAGTCCGTATAATGCCTTTTGCAGCTTGCATACCTTGTGCTCTTGTCCCTCCACCACAAAATCCTGGGGCTGCTGTACATAGACCTCCTCTTTGAGATCCCTATTCAAAAAGGCAGACTTGACACCCATCTGAAAGACTAGCAAACTGTAATTTGCAGCTAAGGAAAGGACACAACGAATGGTAAGTCATTTTGACTACCGACACAATAGTCTCCTCATAGTCAATTCCCTCTTCCTGAGCATATTTCTTGGCAACAAGACAGGCCTTGTGTTTCTCAACTGCACCATCTGCATGAACTTGATCTTGTATTGCTTTGAAATAGGAGAGAATCTGCCCCAAAAGTATCTGACCAAAACACAGTCCCTTCCGGGATACAAAATGCAATCAAGCAATATATTTCTGTCCAAAAAATAGTCCTTAATCACAACCAAACACTTGCTCATAATGCAATTAAACTTCTGCCCCAAAATGGACCTGAATCTCAGCTAAACACTGGCTCACAATGCAGCAGCAATGTCTTGCTCAATAGGCATCCAAAATGTGCATAACCTTCTGCCCTTACTCGGCTTCAAAATGTACACTTCCTGAGCAATAAATTGGGCTGATACTTAGAGTCTCCAAATGCACCTGTACTCCAAGTACTTTGAAGACTTCTGTGCAAGGCAACTGAATGCACGAGCTGCAAGTTCGAACTGGAGATGCAAGTACCAAAAGGAACAGGCTGGAAATGAGCTGATGCAGGGACCAAGAGCTGAAGCTGGGAGCTGGAGCAAGAGCAGAGGCTGAAGTTGCCTTTCTTGATGGCAGAATATACGAACAGCAGGTCCATACAGTACGCACTGTATGGCGCTAATGGCGAGGCAAGGAAGCGGGCAGCAGTCACCGTACAACAGGACGGATCAAATGGCGAGGCTAGGAGCGAGTTGGCGGGCTGTTTGTGGATAAGATGTACGGACAGCAGGTCCGTACAAAACAGTATGGACTGTACGACCTGCTTGCAGCGAGCTGTACGGCCTGAGTTGAGAATAATGAGCAGCAGCAAATGGTGAGGCCAATGGACCGGGCTGATGGTGAAACTGATAGGGAGCTGTTTTGGGAGCTGTATAACCATGAATGCGCACGAACTAAGCAGCAAACTGAGCTCTCTCAAGATGTGGGTGAGCTGAAACGAAGTCAGCCAGCAATGGAACCTTCTTCTCTGCGACAGAAGTGCGACGGGAGCATTCAGGAGAGCGACTGAGCTCAATGGAGCTCTCACAAGATGTGGGTGAGCTGAAAACAAAGTCACCCAGCAATGGAACCTTCTTCTCCACGATAGAAGTGCGACGGGAGCACACAGGATTGTGAACACAAGAGAATAAGAAGTGAATACAATTGAACTCCAACTGAAATGTTCAACCAAATGAAGTACAAGTACTTGGTATATATAGTCCAAATACTAACACACAAAATAGACGGTATATATAGTCCAAATACTAATACACAAAATAGACTAAGTCCTAGTCTATCCTACAACACCATATCATTGTATATCTCTACAGTTCACTCCTTGAATATACGAGGTATTTGTAAGGTGGTGGTGAGGGGACTCATGCCTGGGCAGGAACCTTGGAAGGATTTCTTTTTTGGACGCATTCAGGCTTGCACACCTACCTTGGGAGATGATTGGGTGGATAGCCCGTTGGATTTTTACTTCCGCCTCTCTCAGGTCTGTTGCCTCTTCTCTCATGACTGCCATCCTAAAAGCTTGGGGGAGCTTCAGGAACACTCTTTGAAGGGTTCCGTCCTCTACCCTTGAAGAGATTGATAGGCAGCCAATCATTTGGAATGATAGTATACTTGATGAGCATGGCAGACCACTGGGCACTTCCCATTATATGTAGTGGTCTAGATGGGAGAGAGGCCTCGCCCCTACACAGTAGGCACTTGGAAGGCTTTTATCAGGCTACCTGAGGATCAGAGGCTACAGTTCGTGAGTCACCTCAGAGGGGTAGCACGCAGGATTCAGCAGATAGATGCAGCCATCCCAGTGGAATGGACAGTTGAGATGCCTATTACTTCCACCACTTGGATGGGAGCTTTTTCAAGGACAGCAGTTCCTCTACAGGTGATCGCTCTTCGAGATCTCGGGAAAGATGCTCTAGTCTTTGACGTTGGGGATGGAGGTATACTCTCTAGATCCACGGATGATATTCTTCTAGAGGTTGCCTTTCAGCCTGTCAGGATTGCTGGTTTTGTGGACCATGAAGCGGGCTTGCAGTGGTACTTAGACCCTGACCCTGTGCTCTTGGTCCTGGGATCCTGGAGCTTGTGGTTATATGGAGGTGCACCTATCAGGTGCTTACAGTGGGACCCGGGATAGTGGGAGTGGATAGATCATGGGCATCGAGAGAGGGGGATTCCCTTTTTTCGTTTCACGGTTGGTAATGCCAGGAGATTTCAGCTGAGCAGTAGAGGTTGGATTCCCTCCAGAGCCCCCCATTGGGATAGCTTCTTCATCACCGCAGATTTGCATAGGAATTTCTGGAGGAGGCTCTGGAAATCCCTCAAAAATAGAAAGATCACTCTTTTCTTTTGGCTTTCTATTCATGGAGGGGTTGCAGTGAACCTGTGGAGATCACGATTTAGGGCTGATCCCACTTGCCCTCACTGTCATTCTGCAGAGGAGTCAGTGCGACATTGCCTTTGGGACTGCAATCAAGCGAGAATTGTTTGGAAAGGAGTTGCTCGGATACTCAGCTTTTTTCATACTTCCCCTTTCTTCATGACTTGGGGCTCGGTCGCATGGTTATCCCGTACTGGGCCCTAGGTGTTTTATGAGAGTGAGCCTTCTTCTTGGGCACTCTCGATCCGTCGGCAGGTGATAGATCCCTGCTCTCTTTAGGATGTACCACATATTCCTTTCAGAGCTTCACATGTTTCAGTGGACACCTCTTGGGAGATTTTGGCTAGCATTTCCTCTTGGCACATTTGGAGAGCCAGATGCACAGAGGCCTTGGATGACACCTAGATACACCCATCACAGGTGTTCACGGGTATTTGGAGTGACACGGTTCACACTTTGATAGCCATATGGGCTAGCATGCAGGGCCCTTCAAGGGCAGTCTCTTCTAGGAGGACTGTATTTCTTTGAGTTTGGAGGGGTTCTCCCTTTTTCTCGGAGGTTGCTACCGGATTGAGATGGCACTATCAGCCCCAATCCTTTCTTTTTGGCTCTTGAGCTTTTCATGCATTGCATGGTGTATCCCGTATTCCCGTATGGAGCTTGCTCTAATGGTTTTCTTTAATACTTAATAGAAGTCTCTTTTTTGCAAAAAAAAAAGAATATACGAGGTAATTTGCAGTGGATGTTTGCTGAACTGAATTTACTTTCTTAGGCCTTTAATCATGGCAGCTTCACTTTTGCAGGAGTATATGCTTTATATTAGTGCCAAGTAGCCTCAAAAAAAGCTTTAGGAATGAACCTTACTGCCTTTCCCTGCTGGAGTATCGAAGTCCTTCCTAGACTGTAGAATTCGAGATCCACCAAGCTTAAGTGCAGAATGCCCTGGTTCTCTGTTTTTTGCTTCATGTGGACAATAAAATGTAGAAATGTGTTATGAGAGTATCCTTTCATGCAAGCTGGAAGTGGCTGAATGCTGAAGAGGTCTCCTCCTTTAAAGGCTAATATGGCAGCACCCCAATGGGCTTAGATAATGGATAACATAGTAACGTCATCATCAGAAAACTCCTCAATTCTGTTGAACTTGGCTTGTCCCCATGGTTCTCACTCAGCTCCCAAATTTTCATGCTAGCTCAATATTCAAGGAAATTTGAGCTTTGACAGCTAAGGCAATCTAGGGCTTGGATTCACTGCTGCAATTTTCCTTTCTCATTGAGCTCCTACTCAAATAGTGAGAGCTTTTGGGAAACTTAGTTGTATTCTTGACCTTTTATGTCAATGCAAACTGCTGTTGTTGATAATCATTTAATATCAGCAGAGACATGAAAGTGGATATCATGAGGTCTTAAAAACAAGTCCATGCGTAAGTTTGCTTGATGAATTCCTCATCTCTTTTCGCCGTTTGTGGATGGGTCACCATAACGGCTCTTGTCCTCATTATCTATTGGATAAAATCTGCTTCTTGTTCGTGCACTTTTTTTCCCTTCAGAATCGTCCCTGTCATCTTTTGATCCTTGGCATCCTTTTCTAAACCTTTGCAAGGCTTGGCATGTATCCCATATATAAGACCCCCATATATCCTATATATATCATCCTTGTCATCTTTTTGAATCCTTGGCATCCTTTTTTAAACCTTTGCAAGAAGGCTTATATGGGGGTCTTTTATATGGGATATGCTTATATGGGAATCCCGATTGGGGGTCTTATATATGGGATACGCCCCCCCCCCCCCCCCCCCCCCAAAGATATCTGGCCGACGTGCAGTCTGTAGGTGACCCAGATCAGCCTTCCTGTAATGTCCCACGTGGCAGGCTGACAGTTCTTTGAGCCTGCATATACCGGCTGACCTTGGGGATAAGTGGGCCCCGACCTCCTATTTGCTACTCCTTGTGCTGCGCATTTCTCCAATCCCTGCCAGGCCTAATCAAGGGCATTATGTCTGCCATAGATGACTTGGGTGGCTCATGTGGCTGCCCACAATCCAATATAAGAAGGATATGAACATGCTGCCCATATGGCAGCCAGATTGCTGCCTGCAGGGTAGCTTCTCTCCATCCCTCTTCATTCGCTGTATGTTGTGCTTCCCCGTGTCCTCTCATTTGGGGGCTCACAAGTGGGGAGGTGACTGGTCTAGTCCAACATCCTGCACCAGCATGTTGCTGGGGCATATATCCTCCTCCATACAAGCACTTCCATTTAATACCCTCATCTAGCTAGTGCAGCTTGCCTGACTGGGTCTGAGACCAAATACTCTTATAGGCATCTTGCTGAAATGGTGCTGGAGCATAAGCATTAGGAAAAGGACCTTCCAAAATTGCCTTCACACTAGGCTGGAGCATAAGCGTCGGGGAAAGGACCTTCCAAAATTGCCTTCACACTAGGCTGGGATCTGCCTAATGGATGTCATGAAAATTGGCCTTTATTCCACACATGGGAGTCTTCGAGGGATCCAAAAATGTCACCCATTCATCAAGTCACTGGGGAGAGTATATGACTAGAGTACCATGGGATGCTCTCTAAGAAAAGAGGCTCAGATTTGTTGTTATAAAAGATCTTTGATGCTGCGGCTCCCCATGTGTCCTCTTTGGTCGGCATTGAAATCTAGATGCATCGGTCTACTTTGGTGCTATTGTGGGCATCCACAGACCATGGCATGGCTGCCTTCATTGGCAGCGTTGAAGCACTCCAGCCCACAGGTATAGCACGTACAGCAGCAGCCAAGCATTACAGAATTTTGCAGACGACAAAGCTGGTAAAAAACCAGAGTTGATGTTTTGATCAAGGAGGCAATGTGTCGACTTTTAGTCGACTTTAGTCGACGTTGACTTTTTGTCTGACTTGGTCAACGACACCGTGGACCAGCCGACTAGGGATGACCCGTATGTTCTGTAGTGGTTCTCAGCCTATAAAAGGCCCGAAACCCCTCATTTAGGATCAGCCTTTACAGTCGTTCAGCCCCCAGCCAGCAACATTTCCAGCCCGATGCAGGCAGCCAGCGTCTTTCCCTGTAGCGTAGGGAGGAGGGAGCAGAGGTGCAGTTCTGCCTCTCTCCATCTTTCTCTTACAGGATGGAGCAGTCCTTCACCAAGAGTGATTCTTTCAGCCTTCTAGCAAGGTGTTATTACTGAGCCTATTGGCAAAATATTAATACATAAATATTCTCTTCGGAAGGGGGGGGCTGTTGCAACCCGATCTGGTCAGATACTAGAGTTGTCATAGAGAGTTCTTTTTGAGTACATTGCGGGTTATATTAAAGTATCAATAAGTAACTATATTTACAATAGACTTTTCTCTACCTATGAATATTTGTATTGCTGGAGTGTCTGGAGTGTATCATCCATACAGGTCAGCCTCTCTTATGTAGAGGGTAAAGAGTCATACATGAAAAGGTGTGCGCTCCCAAAAGATATGTGCATGACTAAGGGTGTGACTGTTACGCTCTAGCCGAGGTAGCATGACCCCGGAAGAATCAGTCGACATTTCCCTTATAGGATCTATCTTTGTAATATATGTGTTTGCGCTTTATGTAAATGATCGGGAGGGATTAATGTCAAGGTCCTAGGTGAGGGCTGATAGCACCAGACTAGATAGATCTGAGACCAAGGGCCTAGTGCAAAGATTGTGCCTAGGGGCAAGGAATTAAATGCATCCCAAGAGAGGGGTGAAATGTTGCATTAGGAAGGCCCTATATGGATGACATGTGGCATCTAGATCTATCTAGGGATTTGGGGTCTGTCAAGGCTAGTGAGAGAATTGAAGAATTGGTGGATTTACGTGATTTCGATATAGCTCTCTCTCTCGCTTGCTTGAAGTCTTGGCAGAATTGGCTGGGTGGAAACGAAAGGTGCTACTCCCATGATCTGTAAAGAGAGAAAGGCAGATAGCTTGTGATAATTGGTATCAGAGCCCAAGGTTGTGTAAGGGAAGGCTTGGGTTCGGTAGGCTCCTTGGTTTGATCGTCCTCATGATCATTGGCTTCTTTTTCGTCCAACGAATTTGGATAGCTGAGTCGGACTTGAGAGATGCACGAAGCAACGCGTTTCAATTGCAAAAGTATTACGACGACGCACTGAACGAAGCAGCTGATTGACGGAACAGGGACCGTGGGAAGGCACGTCGTCGATCATAGCTGGTGACGAAGCTAGTTGGTACTACGTCGACGGACGGTAGCTGGTGACGAAGCTAGTTGGTAGGTGGCGCAGGAACGTGGTGGTCTACGACGGATTGAAGAAGGAAGGTGACAGTTGCGGAGGTCTTCGGTGAGATTTGTGAGAGGAACGCAGACTGGTCGTGAACGAACCTGTGACGACAGAATATGGTTGACAGCGCACCGCCACCTGTTCAGCCGTAGCCTTGGCCCTCCAAGCTCACGTAGACAGCTCGTAGTTGGGACTTCTTTGGCCACCAGTTCCGCTTATATGCTGTAGCTAGTTGATTGCAAATTGCTCGGGCTGAAAGCTGTGGGATTCGAAGTCCAGGGAGCACTCTATCTATTTTCCTTTTGGTTTTCGTTATTCCTGTTTTGTCGGAAGCAATTAGATTTTCTTGGTCATTAGAGGTCGCAGTTGATGATGCTATGGCAAGAATAAATTATGCTTGAACAGATTATGCCTGTGTGTTTCAGTCGGAGTCAGAATGCAGGAATTTCCCTAGTATAGGGAAAAGCGCCATCTGTGAGATATGCCTGTATTAAATGCTTGATCAGTGTGAATGTGGGATTGCAGGAATTCCCTAGTATAGGGAATTGTGTTCAGAGTGTCAGTACCCTGAATTGTGTCAGCTTGTGATTACAGTGTTCTAAGGGTGTTTAAAAAAAAAAAAAAAAAAAAAAAGCCCCAAAACAAAACACCTACTGAACTAAATGGAAGCAGAAGAAGGAGCTTCCAGGAGGGACCCTGGTGTATCGGGAGTCCAGCCGACCCAGCAGGGATCGCGCCCAGTAGCTCACACTTTATCTGGCAGGATTGCATTGCTGGAAGATGCCTTGCAACAGTTGTTAGCGCAGCAATTACAAGCTAACGCTGGGCAATCTGAACTTAGGAGAGTGCTACAGAGTATGTCTGCCAGACCTTCTCGAGAAGAGAAGGGAAAGGCTCCAATGGAACTGGAGTCTAGTGTCCATACGGTCGAGCCTAGGAAGGCTAAAGTGCCGAATATTGCAAATTACAGACCGGAAAAGTATTCTGATCGGATGAACGACCGTAGCTCCGATGTCATTGAGACCTGGCTACACAAATGGGACGAGGCGTTCGCCATTTGTGAGATCAGAAATGACATCAAAAAGATCCGCGAGGCCACCCATATGTTTAGTGAGGCTGCGGATCGGTGGTGGATTAAACAACAAAAAGATGGCATAGCATCCACTACTTGGGAGGGGTTTAAGAGAGAGTTCAGGAAACACTTCTTACCTCCTGATGAGGCATCCCGAGCTTGGGATCAATATAGGAACCTTCGTTAGAGAAATTTATCAGTGGCAGAATACACTGATAAGTTTCGAGAGAGTGTAATGAAGGTTGACGAACCCCTGCCTCAATCAATCCAAGTGAAAGATTTCATATTTGGATTGAATGATCGAATAAAAATGGAAGTTCGGGCTAAGTACGCGAACACGCTAGATGATGCAATAGCTATAGCCCTGAACTACGAGGATGCCAAGGGCAGCAAGCCAAGTGGGTTTGCACAGGTCGGAACCCAGTATGGGTATCCAAAGAAATCTGGGTTTAAGAAGAAGTGGACTAGTAGAGGGAGTGGTTCGCAGCCGAGTGGTCAAGCCAAGCAGGCGAGACCAGCTGAAACTCCTAAGCCAAGTACCACCATTGGAGTGAAAAGGAAAGTAACTCCAATGGCAGCCCGGGCTTGGTCTAAGTCTCCCTTGAACCCAGAACAGCGGGAAAAAGCGAGGAGAGAAGGCTTATGCTTTGGTTGCCTTCAACCTCATCAGTGGAGAGATTGTCCACGTAATAAAGATCGTCGGATGGCTGAGATGGTGATCTCAGAGTGCGACGTGGAAATGCAGGGAAGTCCCAGAGCGGAAGAGATGCAAATTCAGCTAGCGGGATCTTCTCAGAGGTTAGTACCTTGTTTGTTATGTGTGTCTGTTGCTAAGTTAGTGACGAGTGCACCTGATAACATTCTATCTAAGCCCGCAGCAACGGGGTATACAGCCTTCAATGATACGGAGTTAATCAAGATGAAAGGGCAAGTGGCCAGTCATGATGTCATTGTGTTGTTTGACTCAGCGTCAACTCACAATGTGATTAACTCCAAGCTCGTGAAGAGGCTGAAATTAAAGACAAGTCCATCTGACTATGCGTATACAGTCAGGATGGCAGATGGAAGTTCAACTGAAGTATGGGACCAAAGGGTTACCGAGTTGGAGCTTCGGATTCAGGACTATGCTGAGAAGCTTGATTTTGAAATAACCAAGCTTGCTCATGCGGATATAGCCCTGGGAATGGCGTGGCATTCTAGGAAGAATCCAGCCATTGATTGGAAAAAGCACGTATATCAATTCAAGATGAATGATGTGCTTTATGTCTTGCGAGGTGAAAGAGATATACCTCAGGGACCGTTGGTTTCCGTGATGGAAATTAGAAAGGCTCGAGTAGAGTTTTTGTACCTTTGCACAGCATCGGTAGAGTCGATGGATGATTCTTCGACTAGCACTGAAGTTACGCAAAGTGGTGAGATGGCCAAGCTGGCTAATCTTATAACAGAGGAGTTCTCTGAATGTTTTAGGGATGAACTACCTTATGGGTTACCTCCAGAGCGGAAAGTTCAGCATAAGATTGAATTGATCCCGGGGGCAGAACCTGTAAATAGACCTCCCTATAGAATGAGTTTTACTGAAGAAGCGGAGGTGCGTAGGCAATTGGAAGAATACCTCAAGTTGGGGCAGATTCAACCAAGTTTCTCACCTTTTGCTTCACCAGTGATATTAAAGAGGAAAAAGGATGATACGTTTCGCCTTTGTATAGATTACAGAGCATTAAATAATATCACTGTTAAGCACAGGTATCCGATGGCTCGGATTGATGATTTGCTAGATGCATTACATGGAGCCGTGATTTTCAGCAAGATAGATCTTAAGTGCGGCTATCATCAGATCTGGATTAGAGCCGAGGATGTGCATAAAACCGCTTTCAGAAGCAGGTTTGGTCATTATGAGTTTTTGGTAATGCCCTTCGGACTTACCAATGCTCCAGCGACCTTCGTCATGCTTATGAACGATATACTACGTCCGTATATCGGAAAATTCGTAGTACATTTTATTGACGATATCTTGATATTCAGTAAAAGTATTACTGAGCATCGTGAACACTCAAGAATAGTGTTCAGTACTTTGAGGAAAGCCAGTCTTTACGTGAATAAAAAGAAAACTATACTGTGTATGGTTAGGCTTGAGTACTTAGGGTTCATAATTACTCCACAGGGGGTAGAAATGGATCCGAAGAAGGTGGCTGCGATACTAACTTGGCCAATCCCTCAGAGTCTGACCGCGTTGCGATCATTCTTGGGATTTGTCCAGTTTTATAGAAGGCATATCAAAGGATATTCCGAAATAGTATCGCCATTGACTGATCTGACCTCAGATAAAGTACCTTTTATTTGGAGACAGAATCAACAAGAAAGTTTTAACACCATAAAACAAGCTGTGGTCTCAGGACCGGTGTTAAAGATAGTTGATCCCCAGAAACCGTTGTTCCTAGAAACCGATGCAAGTGGCATTGCGGTAGGAGCAGTCCTCCTTCAATAGGGAAGGCCAGTAGCCTTTGAAAGCAAGAAGCTTTCTCCCTCTCAAAGGAATTGGCCAACTCATGAATTGGAGTTGTATGCTGTTATCCATGCTTTGAAAACATGGAGGCATTATCTGTATGGTTCAGAGTTTTATGTGGATGTGGATCATGATACTCTGAAACATTTCTGTAAACAGCCTGACTTGAGGGGCCGCCAAGCTAGGTGGGCAGAGCTCATGTAGGAGTTTAATCTAACGATTCGGTACCGAAGAGGAAAAGACAATAAGGTAGCTGATGCGTTGTCTCGCATTATGCACAACCTGAGTTTCACGGTATTAGAGAGTGCTCTAATGACCGAGATTAGAGAAACTCAAAAGGTGGACGAGTTTGTCCAGAGCTTATGGCCTAAGGCTCATGTGTTACAACCCGGGGAAAATGAAAAGGATGACCTGGCATCCAGAAAAGGCCAAACTTATGCAAGATATACCATAAGGGATGGTATGCTAGTTAGAAATGGCAAGGTTGTAGTACCTGGTCAGAATGATCTCAGGCAGAGAGTCATTCGACAATGCCATGATAGCCCGTGTGCGGGACATCCAGGAGTCGAGAAGACATATGATCTCGTGAAGCGAGATTTCTTTTGGCCAAAGATGAAAAAGCATATTCATGAATATGTGACACGGTGTTTCTCGTGTCAGGTAAGTAAGGCCGAGCGGGTGAAGCCACCCGGACTTTTACAGCCCTTGGAAATACCACTAAGTAAGTGGGAGAGCATTTCCATGGACTTTATTGTAGGGCTACCTGCAACACAAGGAGGATATAATTCTATCCTTGTGGTGGTTGATCGTCTAACCAAGATGGCTCACTTCATTCCGACTAGAGAGTCTGTTAGTGCCCCGCAAGTAGCGGATTTGTTTATTAGACATATATTTCGTCTGCATGGATTGCCTAGATCCATAGTGTCAGATAGAGATGTCAGGTTTACCGGTCACTTTTGGATAGCGGTATTTGAGACACTAAGGACTGAGTTGGGAATGAGTAGTGGGGATCATCCTGAGACGGATGGTCAGACGGAGAGAGTCAACCAGACTTTAGAAGATATGCTGAGAGCATATGTGTCATTGAGGCAACATACATGGGACAAGTGGTTGCCATTGTTGGAGTTTGCCTACAATGATAGGAAACATTCATCTACTGGGTTCAGTCCGTTTGAGCTGAACTATGGTTATAGACCAGCCAATCCGACTATAGTTGGAGTACCTCAGAAAGTGCCTAGTGCCGCGAACTTCGTAGTTCAGATGCGGGAGATGCTAGCACTTGCGAGAGCTAACATCCGCCAGGCTATGGATAGAGCCAAGGTGTATGCGGATGAAAATCGGTCTATAAGAGTATTTGAAGAAGGAGAAAAAGTTTTTCTCAGAATTCCTTCGCACTCGAAGTCGTTGACTTCAGGAGAGTGTGCTAAGTTATCACCTCGATACTGTGGGCCGTGGTTAATTCTAAAGAGAATAGGCAGTGTAGCCTATAAATTAGAATTGCCACAGGGGTGTAAGGTGCACCCGGTTTTTCATGTTTCACGTTTAAAGAAATTTTTACATATTGGTGACTCACTAATCGAAGGTGTGGTTTTGTTTCAGGAGATAGAGGATATTGCAAGGTGCAAACCAACAAGAATCCTGGACCGAGGAACAATGCAAATACGAAATCAGAAGATACCCACGGTGTTGGTTGCATGGCATGGTCAGCCTCTATCCGAAGCTACCTGGGAATCCGTATATCAGTTGCGGAGAGTGTTCCCAGACTTTATCATCGAGGACGCTGATGTCTGAAGAGGGAAGGAATGTTACGCTCTAGCCGAGGTAGCATGACCTCGGAAGAATCAGTCGACATTTTCCTTATAGGATCTATCTTTGTAATATATGTGTTTGCGCTTTATGTAAATGATCGGGAGGGATTAATGTCAAGGTCCTAGGTGAGGGCTGATAGCACCAGACTAGATAGATCTGAGACCAAGGGCCTAGTGCAAAGATTGTGCCTAGGGGCAAGGAATTAAATGCATCCCAAGAGAGGGGTGAAATGTTGCATTAGGAAGGCCCTATATGGATGACATGTGGCATCTAGATCTATCTAGGGATTTGGGGTCTGTCAAGGCTAGTGAGAGAATTGAAGAATTGGTGGATTTACGTGATTTCGATATAGCTCTCTCTCTCGCTTGCTTGAAGTCTTGGCAGAATTGGCTGGGTGGAAACGAAAGGTGCTACTCCCGTGATCTGTAAAGAGAGAAAGGCAGATAGCTTGTGATAGTGACCCTTGATGAGAGGTACTAGTACTAGTAGCCCTCTTCATATGTAGAGTTGTGCCTCAAGGGAAGTGTAGAGTTGTGCCTCAAGGGAAGTGTCCCGTTGAAAGGGCATACCCTTTCACAAGTGTCCATTCATCTGAACATCCATAGATCTAATGTATAAGGAAAGGAAATACATCACAGATTGTGACATCCCCTCCCACTCAAAATGAGATTCTCGTGGAGAAAATGAACCAGTGTGGAAAATATCATGGTAAATTCTAAAAATATTGCTGTAATATGTCAGGGTACTGTTGCAAGTTTTGCATTTCTTGAATAGTTGATTAGCTAGGGACACTCGATGTTGAAGTACGAAGTTTGTTGGTACAATCCAAATGTGTTCATAAGCTGCTTGGAATGGAGTCATGCTGATGGCACTGTGAGAAGAGTTAGTATAAGCAAACTCGAGGAGTGGCTGATACTCTTACTAAGATGACAAGCGTGACTGAATATAATATCGGAGCATTTCTCCCACAACTTGATTAACTCTTTCAATTTGGCCATCTGATTCTGGGAGGTAGGATGAACTGAATAGTAGAGGTTGTACCCAAGGATTCAAAAAGAGAAATAAAAAAATGACCTGTAAACTTAGGATCTTTGTTGGAGACGATGTTCTTTGGCAATCCATGGTGTCGGAAGATATGTTGGATGAAGAGTTTGGCGATGTCTAGAGCCTGGACACTTCTCTTGCAAGCAACAAAATGTGCCATTTTGGACAATCGATCAACAATGACCATAATTACCATAATCTGAGTGCTACCTCGGGAAGATCGTGGTAGTGTCGTAATAAAATCCATGGAAATGCTTTCCCACCTTTCAATTGGAATTGGAAGAGGCTGAAGAAATCTTGCTGGAAGTCGTCTACTTGCTTTCGTTTGTTGACAAGATAAGCAAGAAGTAACCATCTACCTTAGGAAGATCGTGGTAGTGTCGTAATAAAATCCATGGAAATGCTTTCTCACCTTTTAGTTGGAATTGGAAGAGGTTGAAGAAATCCCGGTGGAAGTCGTCTACTTGCTTTCATTTGTTGACAAGATAAGCAAGAAGTAACCATCTTGATGACGTCACTTTTTGTCTGAGGCCAGTAGTATGTTGCACTGAGTAACCTGCAAGTCTTGTTGATGCCGATATGTGCGGCATAAGGTTCTACACGATGCTCTTTTAAAACAAAAGACGTCGAACATCCTTGTCATGTGGTACACAGACGCGATCTTGATAATACAGAAGGTCGTCGGCATAAGAATAGGATGAGAAAATCTTTTGTTCCGAAGTAGAAGGTTGATCTTTGGAAGGAACTTGTACTGATGTCCCGGAGATACTTTCCTTTGAAAGAATTCGGAATATCCATAGAGAGTGTAGAGATCACTGTAGTAGAAGCTAGGGGTGACCTACTAAGAGCATTTGCAAATACATTGCGTAGTCCTGGAATGTACTCAATGATTATATGAAAGTTGGCTAGAAACTCAACCAACGTGCTTGACGAGTGTTCATTACTGGTCGAGTGAAGATATACTTCAGAGAGTGATGATCTGTCTTTACAACCGAGTTGGCTCCCATGAGATGAGTGGTAGGCATGAGCAATAGCAAGAAATTGCTTATCATAAATGGGGTTCTGGTTTGGATATCTGAATTTTTACGGCTGTGATAAGCAATAACTCTACCTTCTTGCATCAAGACTGCTCCTGTAGCTATGTCGGAAGCGTCATTCATGACCTCAAATGGAAGGTTTGGTTCAGCAACAACCATAACAAGTGTGGTAGTGAGTGCTTGCTTGAGCTGTTGGAAACTATACTCTGTTTCGGGAAGCCACTGGAATCCTGCTATGCTTTCAATACTTCAGACATAAGAGTTGCAATCTCGAAAAATTGGTCGACCTTTGTATGGTACCAGTTTGCCAAACCGAGAAAAGAGTGGACATCATGAATTTGGAGTAGGCTAGTTTCTGATTATCTCAACCTTCTTGGGATCCACCGAGATGTCTTGGGCAGAAATGACATGTCCCAAATATTTGAGTTGGGTTTTGAAGAACTCACTTTTCTCAACGTTGATGTAGAGATAATTGGCACGGAGAACTTTGAAAAGTTGATGAAGATGTTGTTTGTGCTCATTTAAGGATCTGTGGAAGACGAGGATGTCATCTAAGGTAGACGATAATGAACTTGTCTAGGAAAGGCCTAAAGATATCGTTCATAATGTCATGAATGTGGACGGGGCATTATTTAACCCAAAAGGCATGACCAAACATTGATAGTGTCCGTACTTCGTTTGAAAAGCTCTCTTGTAATTGCCTTCTCGTATTCAGATTTGATGATAACTGGAGTGAAGATCAATCTTTGAAAAGTGCGTTGCGTGTAGAAGTTGATCGAAGAGGTCATCAATGCAAGGAAATGGGTACTTGTTTTTGATGGCGAGCTTGTTAAGGGTTCAATAGTCGATGCAGAGGTGCATATACTTATTCTTCTTTTCCACAAGTAGTACAGGAGAACCGAAAGGGCTATGACTAGGCCGAATGTGACCTTTGTCAAGTAGTTCTGTCACCTGTCTTTGGATTTCTTTGTTTTGTGTGAATGAAACTGGATAAGGAGGTTTCGATGGTGGATTACTTTCTAGAATAAGGTTGATTGGATGATGCACCGGTCGTTGAGGTGGTAATTGCTTTGGCAATTCTTGTGGAAAAATTCCAGATAAGCCTGGAAAAAGGGTTAGTTGAGATACTCAGGAGGAACCTTTTTCGGTGTCTCCTCAACTGTCGTAACCAATAGAAGTGTTGTTTTAAATTGACATTTACGAACCCACTTCTTAACTTGTAAGGTGGAGGCGACTGGTGTTGAAAGATCATCCCTAGGACTAGTTAACTCGAATTGTATGGCTGCGAATACTGATTGATGGATTATAGTCATAGAGCCATTGTTGTTCGAGGATGACATTGTACAGGGAAAGGGCATGATGTCAAAATTCAACTTGTCCATATAGTGTTGGATGCGAAAGGATATGTTTTTGACCCTGGTGTTGCACAAGAAGGTGGTTTCATTAGCAAGTTCGATTTGATAGTCCTGGGAACTAGGACTAGTGGTCAACCGAAGTAGTTTGACCATAGAACTAGCTAGGAAGTCATAAGAACAACCACTTTCCATGAGGCTAATGACCGTTGTTCCATGAATTGATCCTTGGACCCAAAGTACTAGACTGGCCAGGGAAGGTTCGGGGTTGCCGGCAAGGCTCATGTGAATGGTATTCACCACTTGAACAGCTTTGCCTTTCTTGTCTTGTGCGGGAGTGGCATCTTTAGATTGGGAAGTGCTAGGTTTCATATTTGAATTTTGCTTGGGTCTTTTTGGACAATCGAATCATCTATGGTCGCCAAAGTAGATGGTACAAAGTCCTTTCGTGCTAGAGCCGTTCTTCTTGCCCGAGACCGCACCTTTGTGTTGCTTATGACGGTCGTTGCTTTGCGAAGAGGAAGAGGCACGATCCTTAGAGGAGTGCTTGTGTTGGGAACTAGCATAAGATTTTTGGGATTTATTGGGATCTTGAGATTGTCGATAACCTTGATTACCCGATCGTTTTCTGAACTTTGAGTTATCCTGAGGGCGAGAACCCTTGGTTGATGTAGAGTTCAGTGATTTGTTAGAACTTTGCTTCCTTGTATTCTGAAAATCTGTAATACGCTCTGCGTAAGCAATGGCGCTAGTAGTGGTGGTGATGTTTGCTTTGAGGACATCAATGTATAACGAGGGATTGAGGCTTGAGATGAAAGCATGAAGGCGATCATCATTAGTCAAACTGTCTATCTCTAGCACCAAGTGGTGAATTGTGCTTGTCGCATTTGAACTTCCTAAAGAGACTCTCATTCTTAAAATGGGTTTTTGATAGATCTCCAATTCCAAGTGTCATAGATGCCAAGAGAAAAGGAGAGTTGCTTCAAGTTGAAGGGTTTGGATTGTTTAAAGTTGAATGGCACATGGCAGGAGATCTTAAAATATTGAAGTGTATGTTTGGAACGGAATTGAGTGCAAATGCGGCATATCCGTGTCTTTATTGTACCTCCAAAAAGAAGCAAAGCATCACCGAGAAGCGAAGCGTCCTTGGGAAGTAGAGTGTCACCAAGAAGTGGGGCAAGTGGTGGGTCACAGCCATGTCTTGAATTGTGAAACCATGGTACCAAGGAAAAAGATGCACCATATGCGGGCCAAGAAAAATGGGGCTCTGCTCCACAATTACCAGGGTAGTGTCAAGTGAACTCAACTGAAGAAAAAAAAACTCCTCTCGCATAGGTAGTGATCTCCTGGATGTGGTCCCCCATCTAATGTCAAGTTTGCTTGCTCCTCGAGGGCGTGAGTCCAACACCTCTGCCCACCACGGCCCGATCCTATAAAGACTATAAACTACTAACCACGTATGTTCTTTATCCTGAGGAGAAAGTAAAAACTTGACGGTCTGGGAATCAAAGGTGCTGCCATGAGAGCCCCTCTTGTCAGACAAAAGTCGTCACAAAGTCTCTTTTCTCGAAGGAAAAAACAAAGGACCCCTGCACTGCTGAAAAAGGAAGGGGGGAGGTGGAAAAAGAGGGGAACAGGCGAGACCTGCAGAAGGGCCAACCTGCAGCGAGGCTTCCATAAGCCTGAGAGGGGCTGGTACAAACACTGATTCCAAAAGAGCCTGCAACCTCAAAAAGTGAAAACCTTGCCAAGAAAGAGTGCTAGGAGCTGAAAGGCAGCTCAGAAGCTGCTCTAGGTACACCTGCAGCCAGAAAAGCTTCAGGAGAGTTGGCACGAGCAGCAAAGAAGCTCCAAAGAGCACCCATGCTGCAATGCGGCACTTTACCAGCAGAGGCGAGGCAAAAAAACCACTCCCATGTGGCCCGGGACTGGCACAAAATGCTTGAGAGCCTGCTCAGTTCCGTCTAATTAAGGAAGAGTTGAGAAGGGAGAAACAATTAGCAACACAACAGCAACAGATCTACACGAGGGAGTGGTGGGCAGGAAAAGGTGACAAAGCTAATGATGATATGTTTAAAAGTCTCACAAAAAAAATAAGCTTGACTCAGCTAAAAGTTCAAGACAGGCTGGTCACAGATAATTTTGAAATTCTCCATATGGTCACTTAACACTGCCATTTGGTGAACCTGAGATGAGAACAACGGAAAAGTTAATATCAAGGGACAAGTGCAGTTTAGTACGCCCTAGAGTTGTGCCCAATTTCGATGGGCTCTTCTTGGATAGAGATCTCAAATTGGAAGAACTAAAGGGGCCGTCAATAATATGGCTAAGGGTAAAACCCCTAGTGAAGATGGGTTGCCAGTCAAGTCTTTTGGGACACAGTAGATCCATACCTCTTACTATTGTGGGAAGGATCAATTAAAAGGGGATTCCTCAACTCTAGAATAAAACACGTATGATAAAGCTGCTACCCAAAAGAGGGAACAAGGATGAACTCAGGAATTAGAGACCCTTGACAATGCTAAACACATGTTATAAATTTTTTGCAAAGGTCTTACATTAGGATAACATGCAAGTACGGATAATAGCAGAACAGAAGGGCTTCATAAGAGGAAGACATATTTTTGAGGACATTCTAGCACTTGGGAGGGCTTGAGCTTGCAGACGAACATTTGTTTTTTAAAAGTGGATTTTGATAAAGCCTACAATAAAGCTGCTACCGAAAGGAGGGAACAAGGATGAACTCAAGAATTGGAGACCCTTGACAATGCTAAACACATGTGATAAATTTTTTGCAAAGGTCTTACATTAAGACTAAAGGATAACATGTAAGTATGGATAACGGAAGAACAGAAGGGATTCATAACAGGTAGATGGCGACCTCAGTTGTGGTGGATGATGGGGTTCCCTGACTCAGATTGGTTGTAGAGAGTCCAGAGTCCATTTCGGAGGAGATCTACCTCGAGGCCCTCGACGGGGGAGAGCTCTGTCAGAGGATTGAGGCCTCCGGGTTACCAAGCTTGTGCCTCTGATGCAGATGGATGGGCCACTTGGCATGTGATTGCCCCAGAGGATTGAGATCCCCCCCCCCCCCCCCCAAAAAAAAAAAAAAAAAAAAACACGCACAGGCTCGACTGGGCATAGAGGGAGCCCTAGGCGGACAAGGCCCAACATTCACGTAGGTAGCACCAGCAATAGGAGTCGTCTGCAACAAAAGGGCTAGTTTAGTGACTTTTATATTTAGCCTTGTAAGTAGTACTTTGTACTTTAGGCTTTTAGGATGTTGCCATGTGGTAGTTTTGGGGAATCATCCTATTGAGCACAGTTGTACAATAGATGTCCTAATTTCTATAAAAGCCTAATTTCTATAAAAGTCCTAGTTGTCCCACATCCACTCATCTTATCATTGTACTTCCATTCATTGAATGAAGCTGCAGACCTAGCTCAGGTGCTGCCTACCTAGGCTGGCTTCCAGACAGCAAGGTGGAAGGGATCGGGACGAAGAGTCTACATATGCTCAAGGTGGAGCACGCGGGTCAGTGTTCTAGAGATATCCGGCAGATAGTAGAAGTACCTTGTGGTAAGATCAAAGGACCACACTCTGGTGGGACTCTGAATCTTTCTCTTTTGTATGGTGTCCATAGATTTGGATGGAAATATATTCTTTTGGTGGTTTCTACATCTTGCTGGATTATTGTCTATTGATGAGTGTGCACATCTATGTGATGCACATAAGTTAAAGACATTTGTGATTCCACTGCCACACACACAGAGTGTGAGCTCCTAGGCTAGTCTATCAGTCTTCCGTTGTGCGTACCCTCTGTTGGTCGATTTCTGACAATGTGTATTGTCAGATCCAAGGTCGTCACCACTGTCTTTTTAGAGATGGATTGTGATCCCTCTTAAGCCTATTGTCTCCTCCAGAATTAGGGATGTTTGGTGACCTTTATTCATGAGACCATACGACACAGAGACCAGCTACTCAGGACACATAGACGAGATCAAATGCGCGTCGAGATTCCACCCAGAGTGTGATCAATAAGTTTTTTCAATCAGATAGCATGGACTAGCAAGCCTCAAGGAGACGACATAACTGAGGCTCGGAGCAAAAGATATGAGAAACTTGTTAGTGTGTCGATGCACCGATCAAGCTTGGGGTTCTTTCCTCCATGTTCACCAGGCTAGGGACACATGCGATGGATGTGATAGTGGGAATTGTTCAACACAGAGCAACGTCCAGGAGACCACAATGGATCATGTGTACTGATAGAGTCAGTGCTTTACACAAGTTAGCCCTGTCCACCTTCGCGGTTATTTTATTTGAGTACTTGTTTTAGCACTTGGGGAGCCTCTCTCTGCTGCCAAGACCCTGTTATCCATTCTCAACTGCCTGGTTATCATGTGCACACTAGGGATAGGCAGGCAAGTGATTGGCTAGAGTGCTATCTGTGGGAACATGGGTCACCAGTGCAGCTGTTCACTAGGCGCCAAGGGTGAGGTTTGGCTTGTAGGGCTGGCAGTTTCCATTAGGCTCTCTAGTGTGGGCTTGGTGGGGCTGATCGAGTTTGGATCAGCATGGTTGGGTGGCGAGGTGCTTGCACATGATTTTGGTGTTGTGGACCATGGTTTCGATAGGGTTAGATCCTATGAGGATGTGACACCGGTGGACATATGGAGGACGACCATAATGATGCCATCTCCATGGGCTGAGACGCCTTGTACTAGTGTTTATGTTTATGTTTGTATTTGTCTTGGGTGTAGATGCCAGCTTGGCTCCACCCATTCAGCTGATTATATCTGGTGTCTTCAGTCTCACAGACCCTTTGGTCTTTCGAAGATATTAATAAACTTTCTTTGATGATGTTGGTGGGGATGTCATAGTAGCTATATGCGTGATGGAGTTTATGTTTTTCAACCTTATGAGTGACTATCATGAGATTGAAACTGCGCTATGTGTTGTCTTAAGAGCGAGTTTGGGCATGTTCTTGGGTTCATCTAGATATATATTTTCTCCCAAGTTGGAGAGGGGACATGTATCCAAGAAAAGGATTTTAAATTTTGAAAAAAAGAAGAGTTCTAAGGATAGATGTGTGAGACTTAAATGCTACTTGTTGTAGGTTTCAATGACAATTGGTAAAGTTCAAACATCGGTGCTTATGCCTGATGCTTTATTGTCTACATTGAAAAGCAGCAACAAAGAAAGTTTCTTAGGCTGAATTTTGTGTGTTTCCGTTTCAGGTGGACTTCTTATTGCTGGGTGGAGATCTCTTTCATGAAAACAAACCCTCGCGTGCCACTTTGGTTCGAGCATTAGAGATCCTACGTCGTTACTGCCTTAATGACCGACCAGTTCAGTTTCAAGTTGTTAGTGATCAAACTATAAACTTTCCCACCAGGTGTGATCTTTGGTGTTCTGAGTTCGGCAAATTGGTTTCGGTATAATTTTTCTCTTTGCAACCTATAGATATGATGAAATAAGCTCCAAAATGACTTGCATGGTTTACAGTCATCTTGTTTACCAATTAAGATTGCATTAGGCATATTCACTGTGGCTCAAATAAGTCTATGGGCATCACACAGCTGGCCAATGACAAGGCAGGTGAGGTCATTTCTTTCAATTGGTTCTGGTAAGCAGGCCTCAAATTTGCAAGGTAGGGATCATTGTCTAGGGAGCTGCATTGCTAGGAGGGAAAGCCATGGCATGAAGCATCTAGGCAGCAGCCAGACTATGACATGTTAGAAACATGGTGAAGGGAGATAGAGAGAGAGAGTTAGGGTGTGAGGAAATAATGCTCAAATGAAGACATGAGGAAAGGCTTTCATTCATTCATCAAGTATGACATGACAAGTGAAGTACAAGCCTTGTATAGGCTACTCACACACTAGCACCTAGTGCATATGGGATAAGTCCCATGATGACACGTGGCACCTAGTACTACACACCAACACTTCTCACACCAACACACTCTTTGACTATGATATCTCCAACACCCCCCTTTAGAGCAAAGAGTGTGAGACCCAACACGCAAAGAGTAGACCGATCCCCCCTCCACCACAATATTGCAAAGAGCAAGTCCAACTATCCAACACCTCTCGTGTGATAGTGACTTCTCAGTCAGCTTGCGACTGGCAAGGGCAAACCATCACTCGTTATCCCCCCTTACTTTGAATTGGGTGGTCAATACCATCAACCAAAGTAGAAGACAATACATTCATTTTTGGGGGACAACCCAGGGCAGAGTACCTCTTATTGACTCCAAATACATTCAATTTAGAGGGACAACTCAAGGCTGATAACCTTTATTTGACTCAACACAAACACGTAGCATCACTGATCATCATCTACCACCTCAGAGAGGGATAGATCATGTAACATAGCAGATAAAGCTTGCTCCTCAGGTCCAGTAGATGTGGCGTATATATTCTCGAGTTTGTCCAGTGTCTCCTTGGTTGAAGTAGTTGAGGTCAAGATGATGAAGTAGTTTGTTAGCCAGCCTCAAACCAATAAGCGCCAGTGCCTTCTCATTCTTGTCATCCCAAGCTGATTGGTCTTCACCATGAGGATGAGGTTCCATGTGGGCAAACTGAGGTAAGAAATTTGCAGCACCAGCAGATGAAGAACCAACAAGTATGGCAGCTGGTCTAGGACTCCAAAACGGAAAAGTAGACTCCACGTATGCAACAAGGGCAAAGATAGGTAGCTGGCGGTGCTCCAAATACCAACCCTAATTAAAACACAGCAAGAATATGCTCCGAAATGTAGTTGAACCACGAAAGGAGCCCTTGTGGTCGAGATAACTGCTCGAAATGCTGCAGGTGTGTAGGTGTTCCAAAGCACAACAGAAGGTCCGAAATCTGCAAAGCGGCTCAGCAAGGCAGCTCCAAATTGATGTAGCAGGTCACCAAGCTGAAAAACGGCTGCTGTGGGTGTGCTGGAGTGCTGGAAATAGCTCGAAAGTAGCTCTGTTGAAGGCGGTTATGCAGCAGCAGCTCAAGAACCCTGATTTCGGCGATGGAGAGCTCCAAAACGTCCTTGGGGAACCACACATGCAGGCGCCTCTTGCAAGAACTGCTGACCAGCAAGCTATAAAGGCTGTGAAGCAGTGCCCAAAGCTCTAAAAGGTCTCGTATGAAGGCGGCAATGAAGGTGGGCTGTGGACAGGCAGAAATGGAAGCAAACGGCTGAGGGAAGGAGGCTGCTAGAGGTGGAAATGAGCAGGCTGCATAGGAGTGGCGGCTGAGCAGAGTCAGGGTTTAGGGTTTGTTGGAGAAGATGATGACATGGCAGGATTAACCTGCTTTGATACCATGTTAGAAACACAGTGAAGGGAGATAGAGAGAGAGAGTTAGGGTGTGAGGAAATAATGCTCAAATGAAGACATGAAGAAAGGCTTTAAGTATGACATGACGAGTGAAGTACAAGCCTTATATAGGCTACTCACTCACACACTAGCACCTAGTGCATGTGGGATAAGTCCCATGATCACACGTGGCACTCACACAAGACACACACACATAGACTAGTACTAGATCACCTAGTACTGCACACCAACACTTCACACCAACACGCTCTTTGACTATGATATCTCCAACATGACATTGTATAGTGCTAATGCACAGGTGCAAGGATAAGTAGGAGCAGCCCGTCAGGTCCATAGGATTCGTGTTTGGCCATATCGGCCAGTTCTTACAAATGGAAGCAAAGTGGCGGCATCTTCTCAACAGTTTTCTAGACTCCTGGGACAATTTCGATACCACGATTTGATACCATGAAAGAATAGGGGAGATCCACTAGACTTTCATGCCCTTCCACGAACAAAGAAGTAGAATGCACACACAAGGAATTGCTACAAATGGATATGAATCACTAGCTACAACGGATGCACTAAGTTGAAAATGCAGCACCTTCTTGCAAACACGCAATGAGCAAACCCTAGCTAAGGAGGTGAGAGGGAGAAGCTTCCTTAGAAGCCTCTTGGTGGCTCCTAACAAAAGCCAAGGCTTCATCCCCATCCTATGTGGCACATTGACATAGTCTGCCTAATCAAAATGCATGAAACATATGCCATAGACGCAATACGTGCATCTGATTGGTTGTCCTAGAGCGAGTGACATGGTGAGTGCATGCCTGTGTGACATGTGGCAAGACCACTCGAGAAAGACCAGTTGATTGATGCCATGTGACCATCTCCTTCATCCATGATGAATATATGTGGGGGCTTGACATATCATGTGGCCCGTTAAAAATCTCCAATTTGTGTCCATGACATAACATCATGGAGGGTCCTAACTGAGGACCTAAGGTCTATTGACCAGTCTAATTAGTCCAACTCAAAATTACCCAAGGGTAATATAGTGAACTGACTCCATTGGTCGTCACTTTTCCCAACATGGCCCATGAAGGGGATCCTGCTATGTATGAGCCATGACTTATTTGCATTCCTGGAATGGGAACGTTGATTGGAATTTCAGCCCCTCTTGGAATGGGAATGGGAGATGAAAAGGGAACATTTGTAGAAATTACACACTTCATCATTGATGCAATTCTCATGACAAATGGATGAATTCACAAATCAATATTCAAACCTCAAAATGCTAAAGAGAACATTACAAACGCTCAAGAGGTTTAAGGTAAAGGGGACAAAGAATACCTCAACCTCCTTGTGGTATGGCACATCTAGTGGAAGGGCTCATGCCCTATGCCCTCTATGCCATCCAATCAGCATTGGGTCGTGTCTTGTGAAGAAGAAATGTGTCATCACCTGCTTTTGCCCGGATGATGATTGTGTCAATGTATGCTAGAGCCTGAACATGGCCTATGGGACCCACTAAATAGCATCAGAATGTGGCATGAAAGAAACCTTAAAGGCTGCTGCTAGTAGTGTGTGTAGCACCATGAGGTTGGTCAAGGTATCACTTTGAAGTTTTAATGACCTAGGTAATGGATGTTCGCATAGCATTCTTACGACAATGCTATGCGAACATCAATTTTGTCAGAGGAACTCAACAATTTTGTCATGTCCTTCTAGAATGTGTCTTGCACAAGAAAATACGCTTCACGTTTCAAATGGCTGTGCTGCTCAATTTGCACTGCTCCTTGGTTGCAAGAGGGTGGAGCTAGACTGTTGTTCTGGTAGAATGGGAGACTTTTTTATTGGCTTCCTGTAATAAGTAACTTTTGCTGCCTGGCCTTTCAGCATTGAGAGTGTCAGATTACTATTTGAAGTACCCATCTGCCAGGCTCACTGACGATCCACCTTTTCAGTTTCAAGCTTCTTGGAGAAGGGGAAGTTCTTCGATTGCCCTATATGGCTTGCCTCAATAACAGCTTTGTTGCCATGGCTTGCATGTGCAAGTTTCACTATTAGCAGCTTTTCAGGCTTAAACTAGTACCAATAAGAGATATCTGTCTAGACAAGCTTGTTATGTGGTTAAGAAGCTTCTATTTGTATTTGGAGCTGCAAGTACACCTGCATTGTTGTAAATGTCTATGAGCTTGTCTATGCTTCTTTTTGAATGTTTTTTGATATACCTCATACTTGTTTGTAGGTTTGGGCATGTCAACTATGAGGATCCACATTTTAATGTAGGCTTGCCAGTCTTCACTATTCATGGCAACCATGATGATCCAGCAGGGGTGGTATGTTTGATTGTGTAGTGAATAATGTCCAGAATTGTTAGATGAAAGCATGCAGAGCCCCTGGCCTGACATGTTTGTACTTTCGTGCAGGATAATCTTTCTGCTATTGACATTCTTTCTGCTTGTAACCTTGTGAACTACTTTGGAAAGATGCTACTAGGAGGTTCTGGTGTAGGGCAGATCACTTTGCATCCCATTCTAATCCAGAAAGTGAGAAAAGTAGATGGGCTGCAAGTTTACGATTTTATATATTGGTGGTCTAAATTGATGCTTACTGTATATGCACTCTATCCTGCAAAATTTCAGTTGAATGGATGAAAAGGTTACCTACGTACTGATATGTGAAGAATTTGTGAAGGGTTCAACGAAGGTGGCTCTTTATGGTTTTGGAAATATTCGTGATGAGCGCCTGAATCGTATGTTTCAGGTTGAAGTTTCCTGACGATGCGTTCCCTGACGATGTAGCTGGATTTGTCGAGATGTTCTGTACTTTGAGAACAGTTTCTTTCAAGTTCCCATGTGTAACACTTCTTCTTTGTAATGGGAATTCTTTCTTATGTACAGACTCCTCATGCTGTGCGGTGGATTCGCCCTGAAATTCAAGAGGGCTCTTCTATATCAGACTGGTTTAATATATTAGTTCTTCACCAAAACAGGTTGGTCTGAATCTTGCACCTTGCACTGTGTGTTGCCTCTTTTGTTGAATCTTGATGATAATTTGGCTTGGCTACATGCTCTTCCCAGCATTATAAGATTTCTGTAATGGACCACAAGACATGTCATTCAGTACTCATTTTCATTGTTCTACGTTTGATGTCAGGATCAAAACAAATCCAAAAAATGCCATCAATGAGCAGTTTTTGCCCCGGTTTCTGGACTTCGTGATTTGGGGTCATGAACATGAATGCTTAGTTGATCCAGAGGTCAGCAGGAGTTTTGTCTCTGCAATTTCTTTTCTTGCACTGGGTTGATAATTACTCATTCAAGTATTTCAGCAAGCTGGAGGTTAACAAGTTATTGTCTCTGCTGTGTAGGAGGTAGCTGGTATGGGTTTTCATATAACACAACCAGGATCTTCTGTAGCCACCTCGTTAATTGATGGGGAAGCAAAACCAAAGCATGTTCTTCTTTTGGAGATTAAGGTGCATACTTTTATTCAGATTTAGCTAGCTAATTGCTTTATATACATTAGTTCATCTCTTAGAAATGTGAATGATAAAATATGTGCGCTTGGGGAGTCTTTAAGACAGACCCGAAGATGCATGATCTCTCCTGAACAGTTCTAGGATGAGGCATTATTGCAATATTTAGAGAGTATATTGGAGACAAGAATGTGGACACTCAAGACAAAAATGTTCAATCTGCTGACCATGGTAATACGATTGTGGAGGTGACAAATGTACATTAGTGTGCCTGAAGCATCATATGCTTGCCATGGGGAGAGTTTTGAGCATGAAGTCCCCATTGGTAATCCAACTTATCAGTGATACTCATAGAACCAAAGCTCGTGGTAAGAGCACCCATATTGACAATAAAGAAAAATAATTCTAGAATGAAATACACAAATGTCCGCTTGCCCAACTAAATGTGAACACATGCTTTGCCGAAGGAAATATGATAATAAAAGGCATAAATGAGCCATGCAAGCATCAACAAGTGCATTGGGACCGTGGCAGCTTAGCCCTCAAAACAATCCCCCCCCTCCCCCCCCCTCCCACCTCCTTATTGTTGGGATAAGTATGGTCAAGGGCTTGCTCTAAGGTGCATGTGTGCATCTAGGGGAGTCACATGTGAGTGTGTGTGTGTGTGTGTGTGTAGTGTGTGTGTGTGTGAGAGAGAGAGAGAGAGCGAGAGAGAGAGAGAGAGGTGATGGAGATGGAGAGCTCTCTTGCTCCCTCCTCCCTGCCCGTACCCTTGTCCCCCCCTGTACCTCATCATCTTTCCTCTGATCCCTCCCCGTACCTGTTCGTACAGCCTCCTCTTCAATCCGTACACATTCTGCCCGCCGTACAGCTCCCGTTTTCTCCCGTACAGCCTCTATACCTGTCCCGTCTGCATCTGTACCTGTCCTGCCATCTTCTGTACAGCATCCGCCACAGCAACCAGTGCTGCTCCAGCCCTCCTCTGCTCCCGGCCTTCTGCTGTCCATACCATCTCTGCAGTCGACTCTTCCATTTCAGGTGCCCTATGTGCAGCCCCTGCAGTCCGTACATCCTTTTGTCTCTGCTTCGGCTGTTTGCTCCTCTGCTCAGCCCCTTCCTGCCTCCATTCCCTCTACCCCTATCCCCTCTCTGTTCTCTGTGCCTATTTCCTTTTCTTCTCCTTCCTTTTCCAGCCCTTCATCTCCTACTTTTCATTATGCTCGGAAGAAGAAAAGGGATTCCCTTTCCTCGTTACTTTTGGAAGGGGTGAAGGCTGCCAAATTAGATTCTTCCGCCTTCCCCTCTTCTTCATTTCAACATGATTTGCTTCGTCAACTATGTGCTGATTCGGTGACCTCGCTTTCTGCTGCTGGATTTTCCTTACGAAGATTCTTTCCCCTGAACCTTTCCTTCAGAGTGTTCGCCAGGAACAACAACTTGGTGTTTGCCTTTATTTTATGGGAAGAGTTATGACGGTGGCTTCTTTGCAAGCTTGGTCCTCCGCTGCAGTGGGTGTCCGGAAGATTACTTCTTTTGTGTTCATGGGCAAGGCATTCTATTTTGCTCATTGTACCTCTGCGGACACAGTCTTCCACTTGCTTACTTTGGGTGGAGTTCATGGAGCAGGTCACTTTGCAGTTGTTATGCCTTGGGCTCCTCTTTTTGATCCAGCCCGCTCCCTCCTCCACTTTTGTCCTGTTTGGGTTACCCTCAAAGATTTGCTGGTCTCGCTTCTTCAGCATGTTCCTTCTCTTGCAGCCCTGCTAGGCCGTGTTCTCTTCATTCCAAAGCAGGACTTCTTGGTCACAAGTAGAGATATTCGGGTATGTGTTCTTTGGGATATGGAACAGCTTATACCTTCATGTCTGGTCGTGGACTTTGGATTGCCTCATCCTCTCCGGATTCCTCTTCGCTTTGCCTCCTTTCCTAATGCTTGCTATAAATGTCGCGAGTTAGGCCATTTCGCTAGAGCATGCCCATCGTCTTCTTCTCCAGCTCCTGCTCTGCAGACTTCTGCTCCTTCTGTACCGGTTCCTCTTTCTACCTCCAGCACACAAGAAATCCGGCATTTTTTCAAGCGTTCTAAAGTCTGGAGGAAAGTTCAAGATGCTATGTTGGTTAAGGATTCTAATCCTTTTGCTGTTTTGTCAGTTCCGGATCCACTCCCTATAGTGTCAGATTGTTAGGTTTCTTGTGATCTGGTTCCTATTGCTACTTCGATGCCTGAAGTTGTTCTGTTAGATTCATCTTCACTGATGCAAAATGTTGCTGTTATGCAAGATGTGGAAGAAAAGTCTCCTTCAGCTCCAGATACTAGTATTCCGAATGCAGATATTTCTCTGGAGTTTCATGTTCCTTCCCCTGAGAAGCTTGTTGATATGCCAGTCTCGGATACTGTTGTTCCTTTTTCCCTGGAATCTTTTCATCCTTGGTTGCAATAGGTTTTTGATCCTGTGGTTTAGAAGTTTCGGCTTCCAGCTTACATTAAGAAGAATCACAAGGGAAAAAAACAACTTTGTTTTATTGATGGGGATGTCACTCCGTTCCATCACTTTTTACAAGTCAATAATTTGAAAGTGGATGATGTTCTGTTGGATTCTCCTCCAACTGATATGTAAATTTTTACTTTGTTGCCTCATGAGTTTTTTTCTTTGAGATATTACTTGTAAATTTATCTTTGTACTTATTGGTGGGTTTTCACCTCTTTTTGAGGTTTCCCACGCAGAAATAAAAGATTTCACTTTTTAAAAAAAAGAGTGTGTGTATTGTAGAGGCACATCTAGTGCTATGATATGTCTAGTGTGTGACCTAAGTGATGATGTAAGCCAAAGGCCCCCACATGGGAGGTTCCTTTGATTTAGGCCAGTCCCATTGATGTAGGGGCTGATTGCCACTGATGTAGGGAAGGTGCCTTTGATCTAGGAAACCTTCTCCTTATTCCTAGAAGAGAGTCACCTCACTCACAATCAAGAGAGAACAATACATCTTGTGCTCTCACTCCTCTTCCAAGATGCATCTATTCTATCCCACGTGTTTCTACACTTATCTCCTCCACCCAAAAAAATAAAAGAACTGTGCTGCTGCGTTCATACAATTGTAAGATGAGCCAGACACAAAACTCAATCTTTCAATGTTGACCATATACAGCAGCAGCTCCTCCCCGTCGTGCTTCCTTGCCCTCCTAGCCACCATATTCGTTCTCCTAGCTGCCCTGCCTACCTCCCTCCCCCTCTCACAGGCTGTTGCCCTCCACCTCTAGTCTGTTTTGCTCGCCGCCAGCTCCGCTTCTTCCCGCCAGGTCTCCTCCCTTCCCGCTAGGTCTTCTCCTCCCCCGTAGCTGCTGCTTTGCACCTGCAGCTGTCCCTCCTTCCCGCCAGCTCCTCTTCTCCCCGTAGCTGCTCTTCTCCAAGTGGCATCTGCTTTCCACCACCCTAGCTGCATGAGCTGTTTCACCCCTATCCTCTTCCCCTGGTAACTGCATTTCCACCACCGCAGCTGCCCCTCCCCTCCTGCATCTGTTGCTCCATCTCCCACACCTTGTTCTCCTCCCTCCCCTCCCCCTGCAGCTAGTTTCCTATCCCCTCAGCCCCCTCTCTCCTTCCCAGTCCTCCCTCTTTCTCTCAGTCCCTCTCCCTTATCCTAGCCTCCACTTCAACCTTCTCCAAGCGACGGACGGATTTTGCAATAGTTTGAATCGGCTGTTCACCCTCGATTAATGAATGATGACCCATCTAGTTCCACAAGCTGTGAGAACGTGATGTGGAGTTTGAGACCTCCACCACCCTCTTTGCATGCATCCATGGGTCCCACCCTTGCAGATTATAGAGGGATTGGATGCTTGTGGCCTTACCTTCGGACCTCACCCTGTGCCTTTTTGATATTCGACTTTTGGGACAAGATTTCTTTTAGGTGGCCTTTGACTCTCTTGGAGCCTTGAGCATAATGCTCAAGGCTAGCCCATTAGTGCTCAGTTTAGGAAGATCTTCTTCAAGCCCTTCTCTTTAGGATTCGATCCTGTGGAGGAGGATGGGCAGATTACTTCAATCTTCATCAGATTTCTAGGTCTGTCCCACGACTCCTAGCCAGGATTGGCGGACTAGTCATTGAGATCCCCCTCCTCCCTAGTTTACCCTCGTCTGCAGTAGATGCGATCACATCAGATGGGGTTGCTAGAGTTAGGATCATTGTTTCAAACCCTCTGATTACCACATCATGTTCCAACATTTTGATGGCTCTCTTTTTGAGGTCACGGGCATGCAGGATCAATGTCGAACCTTTGGGAATTTCATTAGAGATTGCCCAAAGAAGAGGCAAAGGCCCAATAAATCTTCTGGTGTGGCCCCTTCTCATCCTCAATAGTGTGTTCCTTTGGTACCTCCTACAGTGGTACCAGTTGCGCTTCCTGCACCTGCCATAGGAGCGTTCGGTTGCAGTTAAACTTGTTGCTCCTCCGTCACTTGCAGATTAGGACGGCACTTTTCTTGCCTCTAACCCTACACCGATCGGGGCTGCCACAAGCTTGCTCAAGTCGTGTCCAACAATGCCTCTAACCTAGCCTCGGACAAGGCCATTGATGCATCTTCTTCAAATTCTTTTACAGGTCTTGTCTTCCATCGAGCGGCTTCCTTTCACTTTAGTTCTCCAATCTCCCTTCATTGATTGAGGGGAGGGTGTGGTTCCTGCTCTTGGTTGTAGGCAGGGATTTTATGCACTCCGATACTGTGCTTGGCTCGGAGGAACTCTTTCTTCTACTTTTGGTGACGCGGTTGTTGGTTTCCTATCGACAGGGCGTCATCTTCCATAGGTGTGCGGGTTCTTTCCCTTGTGGATTTCCCTCCTCTTCGTTTCTCCAAGAGTTCTTTCTACTCTGGAGGGAGTCGTTTTTGCCACTAGGTCGGGTAAGGTTTCCAGCCTACTTCCTCCTGCCGATGAGAATTGTTAGCTAGAATATTAAGGGCCTCGGTGGTGTACCACTTTTCTCCTGAAGGCAACTGATTAGTAATGAGCTTCATCTAGGTGTCAATGGGGTTTCTATCGACATTCTTTTTATTCAGGAACACAATCTGGATGATAGAGATTGTGCAAAGTTAGGTAAGCTGCTTTCTGGTCTTACTTTTTGGTCTCTTGCTCTGGGCACTAGGGGAGAAACCTGCATTTCAGTTTCTTTCCCTTGTGGTTGGACATGGTATTATTACACCCTCTAGAGCATATTGGATCATGCTATTGATTATGGGATGTAAGGTTGTTCTTCTCAACCGTTATGCCTCCAACAATAGAGTGGATCATGCTCTTTTCTTGAAGGAACGTCTCTCTTGGGACCCTATTATAAACTTGTGGACCATTGAAGGTGATTTCAACATGGTGGGGTTGCCCTCAGACAAAAAGGGCGGAAGAGAAGGTAGCATTCACTCACTCTCCTTTGCTTGTAGGTACGAGATTTAGGAGTTTGGGAGGTCGTGTGATAATTGGAGAGAGAAGATCATGAACGTAGTGCAAGAACACCTCGTTGTGAGTAAGGTTGAACGAGAGAGGGGAATTCACCAAGAAAGAAGAGCCATAGCTTGCAATTGTTGAGAATTTTGATAGGGGTCAGCAAAGAGAAGTCTAGTTTGTTATGGGAAGAAGGTGAACCCTAGATGCGAAATCATCCCTGAATAGGAGTGATGGGAGGTTGCTGAGTTCCGAGGAATTGTTGGCAAGGACTTGATTAGGCTAGGAGACTTGCGTGGGCTGGCGCGCCAGGGAGAAGAGCCAAGGTGTAGCGCAATTTGCTGGCCATGCTTTCTGAATGATGCTTTTTAGAACCTTGCTATATTGAAAAATGCTGTTGGGAGCTTAATTGCCAAAAGCATGGGCCTCTTGGATGGGTAAAGGAGAGAGCTTTTCTGGAGCCACGCTTTCCAAAACAGTAGAAGTGGGGGAAAAAAAGCACATTTCCAAAAAATGAAATTTGCTTTTGAAGCTTTTGGAAGTTTTCTTGGAGCCAAAAGCCTAGGCCAGTGGCCTTAAAACATCTCCCTTGTCTAGAGCCCCCATATAGTCTATCTTGATTGCGAACCAGTAGAAAGGGATTCCTGGTAGGTTTCTTTAACGCACCACCTACTCCATCACAGCCCTACTGACACTACTCCCACTTCTAGTGCTAGGAATCCTTCTCTCAGATTTTGCCAGCTTCTCTTGCTGCAGCTCTCCTACGATTTGCCTTGTCTCTCACCCCGAGAGTTTGACTACACACTTATTCGCTTATTCTCAGCGCAAGGCTTGAGAGTTAACTATACAACTTTAGGATTACCTGAAGATGGGCTACATCCGTCCAAGGGTGCCCTTGTCCTTTTAAGGAAGAAAAAGATGGTTCGTGGAGAATGTATGTTGATTATAAACGATTGAATAAAGTGACAAGGAAAAATAGGTATCCTCTCCCTAGGTCTGATGATTTGATCAACAAATTGGTAGGAGCGAAGTATTTTACTAAAATCACCAGATCCTTGCATTTATGTGAAACATATAGAAAGGACGTCCTTTCGGACTAGGTATGGTCATTACGAGTTTCACGTATTACCTTGTGGTTTGACCAATGCTTCCGCAACTTTCCAACAAATGATGAATGACTTGTTCCAAGATTATTTGGGCAGGTTTGTCGTGGTGTTCTTGGATGATATCTTGGTTTACAGTATGACATTAGAGGACCACCTTAGTAATCTTCGGATTGTCTTAGTTCTACTAAGATAGAATCAATCATTTACTTAGGACACACGATTTCTTGGGAAGGTGTTAGCGTTGATCTAGATCGTATTCTAAAGGTTTTGGATTGGCCGATACCTCAGACTGTGAAACAACTGCATTCTTTTCTAGGATTTATTTTCTTTCTAAGGAAATTAGTACGTGATTATTTAAAATCACGGGCCCTTTGACCAACATATTAAAAGTCGTGGTCATCGATCTAATCAACCTATCACTTGGAATGAAGAATTGAACAAGGCTTTTGACACATTGAAAGTTTGTGTCAAGGAAGCACCCGTCCTAGCGTTGCCCGATCCTACTCGGCCTTATGTTTTGGAGGTTGATGCGAGTGATTATGCGATCGAGGCTGCATTATTTTAAGAGGGTAGACTAGTTGCTTTTGACAGTAAATGCTCGATGACAATCAATATCGTTGGCCGATAGGAGAAAACAACTTTACGTAGTGGTGTATGCTTTTAAGATTTAGAGACACGACTTGTATGGTTCTAAATTTGGTGTATTGATTGATCATCAGTCAATCAAGTATGTGTGTGAGGGGACGGATTTGCGAGGGAGGAAGGCTAGATGATGCAAGATTTCGATTTTGAAATCCGGTATCAAAAAAATGGTAAATGCAATGCCATTTAGAGAGATATCTTGTGACTTGTTTCAATCCTTGAGAGGGCATTGCGCGATTGATAGTCATCTGAGTCCCTATTGGCAAAAGGTCCAGGATGGGAGCTCCATGATTGACCAAGACTTGGGGATTGTGGCACCTAGGATATAGGCAAAATGAGGTCAGTGGTGGATGATTTGGAATGGATCGCTGTTCCGAAATGAAAATATTTGCTTACCCAATGTGTCAGATCTTAGATCCAAGATTCTCCGAGAGTATCATGATGCACCTAGTGCAAGACATCCAAGGGTACACTGGACACTGTCTCTGGTGAAGCATACTTTTTATTGGCCTAAAATGCATGAATTTATTCAAAACCATGTCGTAGGTTGCCTAATTTGTCAAGTCACCAAGGCTGAGCGCCTTCGGAGCGCGTGTTTATTATAGCCATTGGGAAATCCCAAGTAATACATGGGAAAGTATTTCCATGGATTTTATCACGGGTTTGCCAAGAATGCGCAAGGGTCATGATGTCGTATGGGTTATAGTGGACCGTTTGACAAAGATGGCTAGATTCTTACCTACTCGATCAATCGTTATAGCAAGTCAATCGGCTCAACAGTCTGTTGACCAATTATTTCGTCTGTATGGGTTGCCTGCTAACATAGTTAGTGATATGGATTCTAAGTTTACGAGTGAATTTTGGACACTTGTCGTTGAAAAGTTAGATACCACTCTTAGTTTGGGTTCATCTAAACATGCATAGTCTGATGGCCAGACAGAAGTAGTCGACCAAGATAGTCTTCATGGGAAGAATATTTACCCATGATTGAATTTGCTTGGTACAAATGCAAAGCATAAGTACAGGTTTCAGTCCTTTTATGCTTGTGTACAGATTTCAACCTATGTCACCGGTAATGGTAGAATTCAAGGGAACTAAAGATGACGCTGCCAGATCATTCTTGTAAGATATGCAAGAAATGTTGCAGTTTGCCAAGGATTCTATTAGAAGTGCCCAAGATTGGGACATATTTTATTCTAATTGACATTATTTGGATATATTCTAGTCTTACAAAGGTATATTTTTCTATGACCTTAGCGGACATGCAAATTCTTTGAATTTTTGTCCAAGTGGTGATCTGTTGTTCAACTACATCGATTTAACTTACGGGGGTGCAAAAGCCCCAACAGCTAAAAATTCTCATTTATTTTTGGACTTTAGAACAATAAAAAATCTAAATTTATATGATTGGATATATTCTAGTCTTACAAAGGTATAATAGACGTTGTTCTTTGCAAGAGTTTTCGGAAAGAATGATGATTTTTACAAGTTCCCAAGGAATCTAAGAGCCTAAGCATTGGTAAGGTTAAGAAGTTATTCCCTAGATACTATGGTCCATTTCGGAATAAAAGAAGAATTTGCCAAGCTGCATATGAACTAGAACTGCCTCCTAATGTGAGAGTTTGTCTAGTTTTCCATGTCAGTAGACTAAAGGAAGTATTGGGTGCTGATGATCAGTTAGTAACTCCCCAAGAACTTATAGAGATTGAAGATTTTACCTTTGTACTGCATGGTACTGCATGTATATGAAACTATTCTTGGATTTCGTGAACGTCAAGTCAGAAATAGGATGATTACTGAATACAAGATTAAGTGGAAGGATCGTGTTGAGGAGGATTCTACATGGGAGACATTGACTAACCTTCAAGGAGAACTCAGGAGTGAGCTCTTAGAGAAGAGGGAATATGTCATGTGCATGGACCGTATTTGACGTGTGCTTTAGGCGCATAGGACTAGCTCGGAAAGCCTAGGGAGGCTTGGAGCTAGGCATGTGATTCTCGGGTTGAGTTGCAAGGGCACGATGGATTAGGGTTCGAATTAGATTTTTTGCTCCCTCCTTCGTAGCAATTTGCTCGTGTTGGAGAGTATCAGGAAGAGACTTCTTTATTAGAGCTCTGCCAAACTTGACCTTGCCTCCAAGGTGGTGGTGGTCAACATGGTATTGTTGGGCACGGCTTGGTTTTTTTGCACTTGTTGGTGCTATTGTATCACCTAGTTCAAAAGGCTATAAGGAATTTTGTATGGAGTGGACTAAATGGTTTGGTAGACACTAAAGCAAGGTGGCTTGGGAACCATGGATCCTCCCCATGTTGGGAAGGGGGCCTTAATATCATTAATCCAGACTTGAAGTGCAAGGCCTTGCTGTGCAAGGTGGTGGTCAGGAAACTACGATGTTTAGATGGGATGCCTTGGTCCTTGATATTCACTCTGGGGGTAGGTTGTCTAAGTCTACAGATGATATCCTTTTCGATGTTGCTTTTTAGCCTATCAAGGTTATTGGTCATGTGGAGTAGTGTTTTTTGGCTTCAAGATGGTACCTAGACCCTAGCCCGGATCATATTCCCTTGGCTTCATGGAGGATTTGGCTCTATGAGGTGTTGTAGTGGGACCCCAAGGAGTGTGAGTGGATTGATGCATGTCATTGAGACACCTTTTGTTACATGGTTAGTAATGCCAAGAAGTTTCAGATCAGTCTTAGAGGTTCGAAGCTCACCCATTGGGAGATTTTCCCTTTTGGCTTTCTTTCCATGGAGGGATTGTAGTGAACATATGGAGGTCCATTTTGGCAGCAGCCTCTATTTGTCCTCGTTGCCATTCTGTTTGAGGAGTCCTTTTAGCATTGTTTATGGGACTGTAGATAGATAAGGACCATCTGGAAGGGCATTGCTAGTATATTGAGCACTTTTGTTCCTACTTCATTCTTTATGACCTGAGGCTTAGTGGCTTGGTTCTCTCTGTCAGGGCCTCATGTGTTTTTTGAGAGACATGACTCTTCTTGGGCTCTTTCGGTTCAACAACATATAGCCGAGTCATGCTCTTTGGATGATGTTCATGACTCTACTTACAGACCGGCATGTGAATCGATGGATACTTACAGGAAGATTCTAGCGAGCATTTCAGCGTGGCATATTTGGAAGCCAGATGCACAGAGGCTTTAGATGGCTCCGAGGTCCACCCTTCACACACATTGGCCAATATATGGATAGGTATGTTACACATTTGACAACCATTTGGGTGAGGATGCAGGGGTCTTCTTGGGCAGTCTCTACCAGGAGGACTATTTTTTTTAGACAGTGGAGTGGCTCCCCGTTTTTCGCAAAGTCCTCTGAAGGGTTAAGCTGGCACTTTTAGCCTCAACCATGGATTGTTTCCAGCTCTCTTGGATGAGAAGATTATTTGCCCTTTTAGTTCTCATGCTTTGCATGATGTATATCTACCATGAGCTTTGCTCTTTGTGTTTCTTTCATACTTAATAGAAGTCTTTTTCGTGGCGGGGGGGGGACTCAATCTTTCCTTTGCCTTGGGTATATGTACCAAGTTGTAAACACCTCCAAAACGCATAAAGTTCAATAGTTGAAATATAGTTTTCATCTTGGAAATTTGAAATTCTTGGAGTGTGTGCATTTGTAAATCACTCCACATGCATTTAAATATACAAACCAAGATGTGTTTATTATGCAATTAAAGGGTTTTGATAGAATCCATTGGGATTTTGTAACCTTGCTCATGGAAAGAATGGATTTTGGCCATAAAATAAATAATGTCATCTACTAGATTCAGATGCTTGTTTGGGAGAGACTAAAATGAAATTGTTTAGTTTTCACAAGAAGTTGTAGCTTGAATGAAGAGATTTTGGACTACTTTTTGATTAGCCTTCTCCTTTAGTGCTAGCCTTCATCATGGTTGAGTCTGCCCTTCACCTCCGGAGTGTCGACAGAAACTTAGTACGAAGACTTTGTATAAATGGATGCTCAAGTATGTGTGGGTGTGTTATTTGTTTGTGTGAGAGCATATGTTTATACTATGGTCTACAACCATTGTTGGGCGCTGATGGCGTGTTCCTCGATTCATCTAGAAATATGCTTCTGTCGTATTACAGACTTGCAAATTTCACCTTGTGAAGTTTTCGTTCATGTTGCGGCCTGCTGGTATTGAGATAATTCTTTCTATCTTACGTGGTGCGTTGTCCTATCGGCTAGATTTAGATGTTTCTCTGGGAGAGACTAAAATGAAATTGTTTAGTCTTCACAAGCTGTTATAGCTTGAATGAAGAGATTTTGGACTCCTTTTTGATTAGCCTTGTCCTTTAGTTCTAGCCTTTGTCATGGTTCAGTCTGTCCTTCACCTCCGGAGTGCCAACAAAAACTTAGTACGAAGACTTTGTATAAATGGATGTGTGGGTGCGTGGATTAGTACAGAAACTTAGTGCCGACAGAAACTTAGTACGAAGACTTTGTATAAATGGATGTGTGGGTGTGTGGATTTGTATGTTTGAGGCTAGAGCATATGTTTATACTATGGTCTACACCAAGCATTGGGCGTCGATGACGTTAGTGGGGATGTTATAGTAGCTAGTCCCTGCTATGCGTGATAGAGTTAATGGTTTTTGACCTTATGAGTGACTATCATTAGATTGAAACTGCACTATTTTTTATTTTTAGAGGATGAGTTTGGGCATGTTCTTGGATTCATCTAGATATATATAATGTCATCTACTAGCTCTATAAGGATGGACAAGCATAATTGAAGATGCAAAACGAAGAGAGAGAGAGAGAGTGCAGGTACAGGACGAAGTCGATGTAGAAGTCACGTCAAAAATATTAGATAAGGTTCCTAAACACAAGTACAAAGTACTTGTATCTAGGCCTAGGACTAAGTGTCCTAGGTGTCACATAGGACTAAGTGTCCTATGTGGCATAGAAGGCACTAACACTATAAGTGCCTACACTTATGCCTACAAGGCACATACCATGGCATATAGGGCATCACTAGAACCACCAAAAGATGGCCTACAAACCCCCCTCCATGGGATGGGCTGAAGTACTCTGGAAACGTCTCAGAATACCTGGTAGTTTCTGGTCATGGTGGCACATGTTCATCCAAAAGGATATAGCCACCTATGAATGTACAAGGAATGTCAGATCATGTAACAAAGGGAACCAAGTGTAAAGCTTGTCGGAAGACTTCGAACTTGGGACAAGGAAGTGCCTTTGTAAACATATCTGCGATGTTGTCCTCTGTGGGAAGACAGGACAACTCTATGTCTCCTGTTGACAACCGCTGTCGAACATAATGATAGTGAACCTCAATATGCTTGGTACGCGCATGAAACACTGGGTTACGTGCAATGGCCAAAGCACTCTGGCTGTCAGTGTAGACAATAGTGGAGGATGTCTGGCAAATACCAAGATCTGTAAGTAACTGTCGAAGCCAAACACACTTTACTGTAGCGGTGAAGGCTGCCCTGTGCTCAGCCTCACAGATCCCTCAACAGGTGAGAGTATAGGAAGTGCTTGCAAGTCAAGCCTTGTAAAACCATGCATGATCCTTTGACATCTGTTTGACTGTGCTCTCAAATTGCATGTAGGATGTATGGAATATCTAGATGCTGGACATTGTCTCCCATGGATAAGTGAGAAAGAAAGAAAAGAAAGGAAAGAAAGTCTACAAATTTCCATGGGAGACTAACAGGTCTATGGGACAGCAAGACCCAGCTAATACATCCACTTAGGGAGGGCACATGGCAGCTCCCAAGGTGTGCAAAAGCCAACTCCAGTTATTTAGAGTACCTCGATGTAGTCTAAAAACAGAAGCATACCCACCATACATCAGTTTAAGACTGAGAGTCTGTTGATTTGGATTGAAAATTCTTGATGATGGCTATGCCCTCATCATAAACATGTACCACATCACCGAGCCCTCTCTCAATATGTAGGCAGGGCAGTTTTCTTTAGCCTCAAATTGGAAGGCCTTGTTTCCCTTTGTGAGCCAGGCGACCATTCCCCGAGTGAGCACCTGTGGTGTGTTGCAAAGGTGAGCATTAATTGAGTCTCCCAAAATACACTTAGCTGCTTGAAATCACTAAAGAAAGTGCTGGTGCAAGACTGAGGGAGGATCTTGTGTTGATGAGGGTGACAGTGGTGAGGGGCAGTACGGGGAGGGAGGGAGCAGTGTGGATTTGATAGTGTAGCATTGCCAAAATTTATGTTTATGAAGAGGGCCAACAGTTTGGTACACTATTTTGGATTGGAATTTTTAAACACGAATGAAATATGAATTTCATATTTAGATGAGCTTTGGACAAAGTATATGTAGTCCATGGTTAAATAATATCTGTTCTCTGATTGACATTTGATGCAGGGAAATCAATATCGGCCAACAAAAATACCGTTGCAGTCTGTAAGGTCTTTTGAGTTTGCAGAAGTGAGTTAAACTTTCTGCCTGCACTTCATTTGAGATGCAGGATGATGACATTCAAGCATAATTTTCTGAAATTGTAAGCTTTTTTCCTGGGGTTTACTGCGCAAGGTTTCGCTAAAGGATGAGCCTGACCTTGATCCAAACGATCCAGAAGCTGTTCTTGAATATCTAAGCAAGCTAGTATGCTACTGAGTCTCAAAGCTGCTATATTTTTGAGTAATCACACCCTACATACAGATACTTAACTGCATAATTTGAAATATTCTGCAAATAGGAAGTGACCTTGATAGCTTCAATTGTGTCTGTCAGCTTGGAAAACTTAAGACTTTAACAAACACGTTTCCTTGGAGGTCATTCTAGGTGCAAGATTTAATAAATCACGCAAGTGGCAAGGTGATTGTTCGTCCTGAATTGAAGCTCCCGTTGGTTCGCATAAAGGTTAGGTCCCTTGGTACTTCATTGAATTCCCACTGTTTGTGATGATTGCAATTTGAGATTAAAACTGTGGTTTATTGATATTGTTGATGGCGTGGTCTGGATTGCATACTTGTCTTTTTCTCACTTAGGTAGACTACACTGGATACACAACAATCAACCCCCAGCGCTTTGGTCAAAAGTTCGTAGGCAAGGTTGGATTGTTTTTTTGTGCTTTTCTCCACGACTTTCTGGCAATTTATTTTAAGTTTTTGAATATATAGCTGTTGTTCGATTGTCAGGTTGCCAACCCGCATGATATATTGATTTTTACAAAGGCAACAAAGAGAAGACAGGCAATGTCTGGTAATCATGTGTCTCTTCTTTGCTCCAGAATTTGCTGTGATAATTGACATGTAACCCCTAGACTGAAGCAACATAGGGAGTGTAAAATGTGGGGTTGCCAGTTTAGATTCATTGGTGTTCATGTCATATCACAATGTAGGGAATGTAAAATGTGGAGCTGGCATTTACTGATGTAGGAAAGTGTCACTTCTTTTCACAAAACACATATCCACTTGCTTGGTAATTCGTTTCTTGTATATCTTATTTTTTTGAAATTTCAAGTTCATTAAATTAGGATGTTTGCCAAAAGAATGCATATGTTTTCCTCCATATCAGTTAGGTACTAATTGACTAGGGTCTAACATTTGAGGGTGGATATCCATTGAAGGGGTTACGGGCATTAGTTGAGATGTATCTTCGTATGAGAACACAAAAACTACACCCCACATGAGTACCCAAACATGGGACCATTCAAATGCATAGAATGTGTACCGGCCCTCCAACTATTAAAGAGAATGTTTATAGTAGCCTTGGCTGTGGGCCTGTGAACATGAGAGAAAGAAAGAAAGAAAGTTTTATTAAAGTCTTCGGAAGACTGATGGGTCTATGAGACTGTGAAAATCCTGATACAATGAGCTGTGGTAGTGGAGCTACTAAACGAGCGTCCATACCAATGCAAAATACAAAATGCAAAAAACGCAAAAAATGCAGAATGGCAGTACTAAGTCCTAAGTCCTAAGTACAACATAGTCATGTCGATGGTCGACTATATATCAATCTCAGCATCATCATCAATATCATTGTCATCCCCAGCAATAGCAAGATATCAGGATGGATGAGGCAGTGGAGGCATGAAGTCGGCAATAGAGTGCTGTCGGCCACTCAGAGGTGCGGTCCTGGCACGTCTCCTGGTCGTAGCTCTGCGTCTAACCAGGGCTACTATGACTCCCGTCGGTTGGGCTCCAACTCTAAACAAGGAGGGGATGTCTCCAAGTGTGATTTGTGTGTCGACCCTCTGTCCGATCTGTCAAGTCACCGGCTCCGGGTCACGGTCATGTCGAGGCCTCGTCTCGTTGGGGTCCATGTGATCTAGCTGAAAGAACTCCGTGATAGAGCTCTGAGAGGGATCAACCGAGGAAGAAGTCTGTGTCTCCGTGCTCGAAGTATCCTCTCGCGGTGTCTAAGTGCCTCATGAATGAAACCTGCCAAACACCGCTGGTTTGGGTAGGAGGAGAAATGGGCTAAAATCCCATAACTATCTCTGAAGAGGCAGTGGAAACGTCCTTGGATCTCATAGTACACAGGACACCTGAAGATGAAATGCTCCTCTGTCTCAACCTCCTGTATGTCACATAGTCTGCATATGCGCCGCTCCCTGGGTAGTCGCTCTGCTCTGCCGCTCTCGATGCGAAGTCTGTGTGAAGAGACCCGGAACTGCCCAAGAGAGATCCTCATCGAGTGGGGTAGGTGAATCTGTGTGTATCCTGGTGGGTCAATGAAACCCTTCGCTGTGATATGTAAGAAGTGATCTCTGTAGAAGCTAAGCTTCACTGGGAGTTCACTCGGTTCCAACCAGGTCCGAAAAGTGTGTAGCTGTAGTAGATCCTCACGGATAACTTGGTTGACCTCGTGTGATAAGAGAGGAGAGAACGGAGCATCCATGCTATATTGGAAGGGAGGTAGTCTATCCATGTGGAGCCCCAGTCGCTCAAATCATCTCTCTATACGTGCATACCAGCACCTCTGATCTCCTCCTACTGCAAGTGCCATAGAAGGGGATAGAGCTATCCATGGTAGCTTGCTACTCCCCGAAGTATAATTCCCATATTCCCTAACTCGGTACAGATATGTGATGACCTGAAATGCAGCATCTAGCTGTAAAGAGGGTGACCCAAACTCAACCTGAATGATCTGGTGAGGAATGGATGACTTACCACGAATCATCCGTGATAGCATGAGAACCTGTAGCCGCTCCACACGGACCCACTCTGTATCCGATAAGTCTGGCCTCCAACAAGGACTGCCGTACATCCCCGTTGGGCGAGCCAAGGAGTCAAAAAGCAACCCCTTGGTGCGTGGATCCTGAAAGTGTGAGCGGAAGCACTGCCTCTCTAGCCTAGCCAATGAGGCATACCCTCTACTCAAGCGTGCCTGCATCGCGGGTCTCATAGTGAAGCTCGATCCGGAGAAGATAACCCCAAGATAAGTGTATGATGAAACTATCTCAACAGATGACCCCGTAAATGTGAATTGCTCCTGATGCATGATGGCTCAAGATGTATTGAAGATCATGACCTTGGTTTTACCCAGGTTGACCTTCAAATCATGAGACTCACAAAAGGACTGTAGTGCATCTAGGTGTCTCTGAAGCCCCTCTGCTGAGGAAGACAAGAGAGCCACGTCATCTGCATAGAGCAAAATCTGGATCAGTGTGCCCGCAAGAGAGCAACCTACACCCCCCTGTGTCTGCATCACTGTCTCAAGCTTGTCAATGTAGAGGCCAAACAAGGTAGGCGACAAAGGACACCCTTGTTTGACCCCGATGGTACTCATGATCTCGTCTGTCCACCCGGATCCTACCCGAACTCTGCCAGAAACTCTCTCGTAAAGTGCCACGATAGCCCAAATGATCTCCTGGTCATAACCCAAGTCCTGTAGGCGTGGTATGAGGCGGACTCTTGAGACTGTGTCAAATGCCTTGCGAAAATCCACAAAGCAACAATAAACCCTCCGCTTCCGTGACCTCGCCTCCTCGATGATACATCTGAGCGTCAGAATGTGGTCCATGGTTCCATGATCACGCTGGAATCCGCCTGTCCTGCTGCTCTGAGTCCTCGACACTCTGAAAGTCTGCTAACCTTGGAGTCAAGTACTGATGCATAAATCTTGGACATGACATGCCCAATCATAATGGTCCTGTAGTTCTTCGGGCTGGTGGGATCCCCTGCCTTGTGGATGGGTGAGATGGTGTTAAGGGTCCAAGTGTGTGGAAATCCCAAACAAACCGCTTCATTAAAAAGCTTTTCCAAGATCAGGGCTAGGAGGTTAATCCCATATGCAATGAAGTCAGTGCATAGTCCCTCATGATCCTTCGCTCGGCCATTATGAAGTTTCATTACAGCATCCTTTATCCCTCCTCTAGTGAAGAGGGTGCAGGATGTGGGATGAGGCATGTGTGAGAGGCTAGGGACTGGCTGATTTGGGATGTCATAAAGTGTGCATGCATAATCAAACCAGATCTGGGTGTCAGTGAGTGGTTGAGGGGACCGTCCTTCTAGAAATCTCGGCCATAAGTCCTTAGAGTTGTTACTAAACAAAATGTTCAGTAGCTCCTCCTCGTTTCGATGAACGAAGTCTAGTTTCTTCCTCCGTACCAGTCTACGGTATTCACATAGCGTATCTGGTGCGCTCGGAAGACTGTTTTTGGTTTCGAATCTGAGTTGACGGCATAAGGCCTTACACTCATCATCGTACCAACTATTACAGGGTATGGTTCGAGGGGGTGGTGGGCGGGTGGAGCGGGTGGTGTGGGGAAAAGCGTGAATGGCAGCCTCGTGTAGTGAGCGGGTGACAAGACATACAAGACAAGACGACAAACTAATAGGCCTAATAGTTTATGTGATAAGGCCAACCAAACTCAAGCTAACCCTGGATTAGCCCTTCGAATAGAGCTAATTGCCAAAAACCTAAGGGTTAAAACAGAAGTAATATTGGAATAGTATTGATCATTGCAATTTCCTGATGTGGGAGTTTTCTACACTCCCCAAACTGAATATTTAGTCAAGCAAATAAAAAGAGGTTAAAATAACCTTATTTAGCATGACACATGGCATGCTGATGTGGCATGCTGATGTAGCAAGCTGAGAGGTGGCAATCATGATGTGGCATGGAACACATGGCAGCTGATGAAGTAGCACAGTGCACATGGGCCATGCATGACCACTTGTCACTGTAGGAACTCAAGTCCCCATGCATCCCACCAATTTACGAGGGAGCTAGCCCTCCATGCCAATTTATGAGGGAGCCAGCCCTCCATGACGTTTGAAGGTGGCCTCTCCTACATCTATAAAAGAGAGCCCCGTTCATGCTCTCCATCCTCTTGTCTCTGCAGTTCCTTTCCACGCAGTCCTGGAGCAGATCCTTGTGCAGGAACAGCAGCCCCTTCTGCTCCCTCTGCAGCAGCCTAGCTCCTTGTGCTCCTTTTGGAGCAACAGCAGTCCCTTCTGCTCCCTCTGCAACAACAGCCCTTCTACGGCAGCTCCTACTCCTTCCGTAGCAGCAGCAGCCCCTTCTGCTCCCTCTGCAGCAGCCCCATTTGCGGAGTAGCCTCTCTTACAAGGTTGTTCTTCACACAGTTCTACAATATTACATTTTCCTGTTAAATCTTGTACTCTCCCTCATGAAGGGCTACTTCCTCCCGACAACCACACTCACATTTCGAGGCAAATCTGTAGTACATTTACACTGTATTATGCATAGCTTTTGAAGATGCATCGGTGAACTAGAATGACACGACCCCACAGGATCACACCCTGTCACTAACCTGAGATTTGAACCAAACTCACTCAGAATCACGTGCAAGCACAAACCAGAAACTCCACAGGAAACCTCAATCCTCGTGTCCACCCTCAAGCATGTGGGCTACAGCTCGACCCCTCCATAGATCCACATCTAATCCAGGCGTCGCATACCACCTAGGCCCGTCCAGAAGACCTTCGATGCGCAACCTATGATCCGCTATGTAGATGGTCAGAGTGCCGGCCAAGGTCCAAAGCTCGCGACCTTCAGTTGAGGAGTGCTCAACTGAACTGAACTGAACTCAGCTGTAATAGCAGTGCCCCCCCACCTTTATAGAGGAAACCCTGCTATAAATAGCATATGCTATCAATAGCCCCCCCTCTATATATATATCAAGCTCTATATATAGCATACTCTATATATAGTAGTCCCGGCTAAAGCTAGCCATCCGGCCCTTTGCTATCTCTTGACCCATGCTGGGCTCCTAGGTACATCATGCATTCCCTTCCTCTAAGAACTCACTTTTGAGTTCACCAGAAAGCAGGTGAGTCAATGCTAATAACTAAACTCTGACTATCAGTTTGAGTGTGGTACCCTTTCCATGAGACTCTAATAAAAGAGAAGCTATGCCAAAGGCACAGTCTTTGATAACCAATTTATGGAAAGTAAATCTCTCAATCTAATAGGGCTGTCCAAAAGTTGCTAATGAAACGGCCATTATCGGCGGATACAATAGATTTTGGTAACCCATGTAACCTAAAGATTTCCCTAATGAATAACCTTGCTGTTTTAGGAGCAGAGAACTCTTTTTCACAGGGAATAAAATGAGCGTGTTTACTCAGCCTATCTATAACAGTGAACATCTGCTCAAACTGACCAACCTTGGGGAAACCTGACACAAAATCCATTGTAATGTGTTCCCACCTTTTAGACGGAATAGGCAAAGGCTGGACAAGACTAGCTCTCTTACTTGTGTCATTTGTAATGTCCAGTGAGAGTGCGAAAAGCAGTTTTATGTTTATCCCTAGCTTTCACCCGAAGTTGATGATAACCATATTTCAAATCCAATTTGCTAAAAACTTTAGCACCTTTAAGCATATCCAATAAATCATCCACTCTTGGAATTGGATACCGGTTCTTAATCGTAAGTTTATTCAAAGCACGGTAATCTATACACATACGATATGATCCATCCTTTTCTTGACCAATAATATAAGTGCTACAAATGGAGAACTGCTTGGTCGAATTAGGCCTTTTTGCAATAGATCTTCAATTTGTTTTTCTACCTCCTCCATTTCTATCGTGTTCATCTTGTATGGGGCTCTACATGGAGTAGAAGCTCTTGGCTCTAAGTCTATGGCATGATCATCTTCTCTCTCCATAGGCAATTCGAATGAGTCATCTCTTGAAAATTGATCCTCATAAGCTCTAAGGAACTCATTTCTCTTCCGATCTTCTTTTGAGGTATGAAGATCTCGTGAATCCCGTATACACACAAGATTTTAATCTATCCCTCTTTTTACCAATCTTTTCGCTTGGGTAGGAGTAATCAATGATTGTATACACATCTCGATCCCCTACGATCCTTATGTACAAAGCAACAATGATGAGGATGAGAATCAATAGCAGGGTTAAAATCATACCGCCATGGTTTACCTAGAATCATGTCAACGTCTTGTAAAGGAGCTACTAGAAAATCCCTTCAATCTCTATATTTTTGTATATGAAAAGGAATATTCCGTACTATGGATTTGTCGTCTTCATTGTGTCTCCTGAATGCTCCTGAGAGCAACGTGTTTTTCATAGGTTCTTGTTTAAGATGGAGTAATTTTACCAATCTATCACTCACTAAGTCATAATTACATCCATCGTCTAGGAGAACCGCTATTCTCTGTCCATTCACGAATCCATACACCTTAAAAAGATCATGAGACCCAAAGGTATTGGCTGAATGGAAAGCATTACTATTGGCTTGATAGTCACGGTAGATTTCGAGGGTGACAAGGTAGAAGCCTCACCCTCTTGCTTGGATGCGTTGGCTTTCCCTTTTACTGAATTCGTCTTGGCAATCTTAGCCAAGAGAATGGGACACTTATGCCATACGTGCCCTGGCTTATGTTTCTTACACCCGAAACATTTTCCTTCCTTAATCAACTTCCTCTTCTCTTCGTCCGTCATAGAAGGAAATGGCGCCCATCCAGGACGTGATTGGCTGTTCACATTCCTTACAAGAGCTTTACCCTTCCCTTTATTATTCTTAAACCGGTTTGGTTTCCTAAAAGTGGGTATATTGTTGGTCTTAGATGATGACCCACCCTCCTTATTGAAGGGTTTATGAGGATTCAATTTCCTCTCGGCTATTTCAGCCAGCTTAGTGAGGTCCTTAAGCGTGGTCCGCTTAAACATTTCAACTTCGTACCTTACTTTTGAGCTTAAGGCTGTTAAATACTTCTTTCTCCTATCTTCCTCACTCTTTTCGGGTAACTCTAGAGAGAGTTTCCAAAATATGGCTGTAAAATCTGCATTACTCTCATTATCGAACTGCCTAAACCTCTCCCAACGAACAACACTCTTTTCGGGTAACTCTAGAGAGTTTCCAAAATATGGCTGTAAAATCTCCATTACTCTCATTATCGAATTGCCTAAACCTCTCCCAACGAAAGGTTAGGTTCTCTGCATGCCTCGGTGGCATGAAAGTGGCTTTCAGTTGCTCCACGAACTTAGCCAATTCATGAATAGGCTCTTTTCTTGTTTTTGACAAAGACCAGCACATTAGAGCATCCTTCTGTAGATGCAATGTGGCAAGAGCAAGCTTCTCTGGTCTTGTCTTGATGGGCAAAGTATAGCTTAAAATGGTGAATCCAATTGAGGATTTTGTCAGCCTCCCTTGCCCCATTATATTTGGGAAACTCAATTCTCTCTCGCAGTTGGAATTTGGACCTCTTAGAAGGGGTACTCAACTCTTCATCCCCAAAGTTTAAAGTCCTCTTAGTCCCTAATCTTGTCATAATGGACTGTTCAATCGTATTGCTAAGCTGGAAAATCAGCTTATCAACAAGAGTCTCATTTCTTCCTCTTGCACTTGGATTATAATCCATGTGTGCTGGGTTTCGAGTTGAAGGCGTGAACTCAACACCTTGTTCTTGGCTGGTCTCATTTCTTCTTTCATTACGAAAGGAGAATTCCCTATCAAGAGGTTCTTGAAGGAGAGACTGTTGTAAATCTATTTGTGGGTTATCATACTCAAGATGTGTGTAACTCTCACCTAATCCATCTGTGGAGGATTCTCATAAGTTTCTTTAGGGTGTCTCGTCGTGTGATTGTTGCATTGTGATACTCGTTTGCCTCTCATCCATTGACACTCTATTTCAAGGCTCGTTGCAAGGTAAAGTAGTAGAGTTCTTGTCCAATTCCCTGATTCTCTTTGTAAGCTCTCAATCAGGTTTTAGTTGTAAAGTCCTCCAACAAGCCTGGTAGGGATGAGGAGGATCCTTGATGGTTGTCATTGCAGTTTTTATGACATGCAATAATAAAGTATCGTTAGATTTTGAGTCTATTGCTCTTGGGTGCTTTCCTAAAGGTTATCGTATGTGTGTGTGGTATATGAAGTAGTCACAGCAGAACAGTTGGTATCTGAGCCACAGAGGAGGAGATGGAAACCAAGCTTGCTGACCCGATGAAGTTGGTGATCTTCTCTGGCAAAAACTTTCCAGCTTGGCAGTTGAGTCCGTGTTTGTACTACATGGAAAAGGGATTGTGGTCTGTTGTTGCAAGAACAGAAAAGAAATCGACTAGCAAAGCAGCACAAGAGACGTCTGATAAGAACACAGACTGGGAGAGCAGGAATGAAAAAGCCCTCAGAATATTGCGAAGAGCTCTGGGTCCCCAAGAGGGGGTGATGGTGTTCTTTTCTCCCTCTACTTTGGGTAATGAGGAAAAGGAATAAGTTCATTGTTATATCTCCCTTCCCCTTCCATTCTTTCCTTTTAGTAAAACAAGAGAGAATGACTTGCTGTAATTTAAAAAAAAAGGGTTTATTTTACAGCAAAAGTCAAGTGTTGTAGAGTTGGTGATACTTATCCGACTCTTGCTTCGCTCGTGTCCAAAAGCCTCTTCAAATGACCTCTTCTTCCCTCTCTTTTACGCTTTTCTTCTTGTATTTCTGCTGTAAACTGGTACACTCCATTTGGTCTCCATCGCTACTCCCGTAGCCTCCATCGTTGCTCCCGTAGCCTCCATCGCTGCTCCCGCTGGATGCTCCCGTAGCCTCCCGTAGCTGCTCCATCGCTGCTCCCATAGCCTCCATCGCTGCTCCCGCTGGACGCTGTTGTTGCTGCCGTAGCCTCCATCGCTGCTGCGTAGCCTCCATCGCTGCTCCCGTAGCCTCCCGTAGCCTCCATCGCTGCTCCTGCTCCGCCTAGCCTCTGCCACACTGCTACTGCTTTCTCTCTCGCTCACTCACGCTCCCTCGCTCACTCACGCTCAGCCCCTTGCCCACGCTCACGCTCAGCCCCCTCGCTCACGCTTAGCTCCCTCGCTCACGCTCAGCTCCCTCGCTCACGCTCCCTAGCTGCCTCTACGCTCACGCTCTCCCGCTCAGCTCTCCCTCGCAGCTCTCAGCCCCTCTCTCCCCACTAACCCCTCACTCCCCTCAACCACCCCTTGCTCCCTGCTACCCCCTGCTCAGCCCCTCGCTCCCCTCAGCCACCCCTCGCTCCCCGCTACCCCCTCACTCAGCCACCTCCCTCCCTTCTTTTCTTTTCCGCTCATCCACCGCCCCCCCCTTCTCTGCTCCCCTCGTCACCTTTTTTTTTTTTTTGTCTGGGAACTTCCAAAAAAAGAAAGAAAAAAAAAGAAACCACAACCACCTTTGAAATAAAAAATAAAAAATAAAAAATCCTCGCCATTTTAGCCTCTCCTCCTTCTCCACCTCTTGGCTGCCTCTTCACTTCAAGCTTCCGCCCTACCTCTCCACCACCTCGCACTAGACGTGCCTCCCATTATGGGAGGGGAACTGGTGCTCCCGCTCCCGCTCCCGCTCCCGGTTGAACACTAACACTAAGATCTGCACTCGCACCCCAAGAGAAATGGGGGACAAAGCCAAGAAAGACGAAAATAACAACAACAACAAAAAAAAGCAAAGGACACAACTAAATTTGGAGGATGTGAACACACGTTACAACCAAAGTGGACTCGGGGTAGACAACAAGGCAAAGGTAGGACCCGCCTCAGCTTCTTCAGCCTCTATCTCTACCTCAACCTCAACCTCAACTCCTGTTACAGTGTCATTTTCGTTTTCAGCTCCAACCTTAGCTCCCTCTATCTCTGTCTCTACTTTGACTTCAGTCCCCGCTTTAGGCCCAGCTCTAGTTCCAGTCTCAGCTCCATCTACATCTACGATCAGTGACATACTCATGCCCATGGCGCCGGTTATTGTTCCCTTTCTCTCTTCTCCTGTTACAGCTCTCGCACAGCTTATGACCCCTACTTTGGAGGTGTCATACACTGTGCCGCATTACGCTTCACTCTCCCCTCTCCCTCTCAGTCAGCCCACCCTCCCACACCTCGTTGGGACTGCCTCATCCATTCCACTCTCATCTCCGTTCCTCACTCAGCCACCGTCCAGTTTTGGGACTCAGTCCCACACTTTCATGCCACAGTCACCACAGTTTCAACATGGACATGGGTGGACTGATACACCAGAGGTCCGTGAGACCCTGCTCACGGAGATACATAGTTTTCGTGAGCGTGAGATGGAGCTGGCTCGCTTCGCATGGGAGCAGGTCCGCTTCAACCAGGAGCAGAGCCGCATCATATTGGAGCAGGCTAGGCCCATTCGGGAGCAAGCGGGTCTTATTCAGGGACTCAGATAGGATATCATGCAGCTCCGACATGAGGTCACAGCCATATAGACTGCCCCAGGGAGTACCTCGGTGGTCGAGGCACAGATTGCGAGCATGCAATCTGCTATTGAGGAGACTCCCAGATGGGTTGACGTGGCCAAACAGGAACCTGCAAGGGTCACCGTTTCGGCTACGGTCATGGAGCAGCAGCAGAGATCCAGTAAGGCTCTCAACATCAGAGTACGCGGGATCCCACTCACTGAGGCTACACCGATGGTAGATGCGACTGCGTTCGTGACTGTTACCTTGGGTGTGGCTGAGCACAGGATAGAGAGGGCATGGCGGGTGGGGAGAGATCCCAACCGAGAGCAACCCTTGATAATACGATTTCATGACACTCAGGCACGAATTTCAGCTCTACGACGCAGGTCAGTCCTTCGAGATCAGCCAACGATCTCTATGGATGAGGACCTCACACCTCTACAGGTTGAGGAGAGGCGCTCTTTGTTGCAGCAGCGGGATCAGGCTCGGAAGGAGGGAAAGTGGGCAGTGGTACGAGAGGGACGCCTTCTTACAGGCCCCCGTAGGACACTTGTCCCCTCCCCTACATAGGGAAGTGGGGTCTATGAGACTCAGATATCCGAGACCCTGTCCTGCACCATTTGGAACTGTAATGGTACCTTATGGTCAGAACCAGGGAACTTCTCGGAATCCTATACAGGCCACGACATAGTCTTCTATACAGAGACACATCAGAGTCCAGAACGCCCTCTTCCAATAGTCAACGGATATACATGGGAGTCTGCCTACAGAGATGAGACGAGGGGTAGAGGTGGAGTTCGAGATTCAGGTGGAGTTGCAGTCCTTTTCAGATCCACACTTCGGGGGATCATTTCAGTAGAGCAGAGAGATACACATTCCAGATTTCTTTGGATCCGAATACGACACATGGATAGCCAGGATCTGTTTGTCGCAGTTTGCTACTTTCCCCGGAGACCTCCCACTTTGCCAGAGATATTCGAGGTGATGATGAGACATCCCCATTTGCTGCCCTTTATCAGTCCATCGTTGACTTTTCTAGCCGCGGAGAAGTCCTTCTAGTGGGGGACTTCAACGCGAGGACAAGGGTCCGTCAGGTACCACTTCTTGATTCTAGAGATGATTCCACTCTACTGGCAGATGTTGACCTTGAGGAGGCAGGTATGCTACGGGTTTCGGCTGACAGGCGAGGTCCATTCGCATCCTATGGGCAGACCCTATTAGACCTAGACAGGATACATAATCTCATTATCTATAATGGTCTTGACAGATGGCCCGCTTCAGGTGCTTTCACATGCTTTCCACATGGGGGGGGCTCCAGTGTTGTTGATTACATCATGGGATCCCTTGTCTTCACATCTCGCATTATTGACTTCACTGTAGCACCTCTCCCCCCAGGGGCTGATCATACATACCTTTTCTTTCGCATCTCCACCTCCCTTCGCACAGCACCTTCCACCCCACTCAGTGCTTACTCCACTTACAACGATATACACTTTGATCGGGATCACTCACCTTCTTACTCTGGCCGTCTGTACATACTTCTCGCTTATATTGACTTCATACCCCTTTCAGAGGATCGTGCTGCCCTTGTCACCTGCTCACTACACGAGGCTGCGATTCACGCTTTTTCCCACACCACCCGATGCACCCGCCCACCACCCCTTGGAAGCGTACCCTGTAATAGTTGGTACGATGATGAGTGTAAGGCCTTATGCCATCAACTCAGATTTGAAACCAAAAACAGTCTTCCGAGCGCACTAGATATGCTACGTGAATACCGTAGATTGGTACGGAGGAAGAAACTAGAATTCATTCGTCGAAACGAGGAGGAGCTACTGAACATTTTGTTTAGTAACAACTCTAAGGACTTCTGGCGGAGATTTCTAGAAGGACGGTCCCCTCTGCCACTCACTGACACCCAGTTCTGGTTTGATTATGCACGCATACTTTATGACATCCTAAATCAGTCAGTCCCTAGCCTCTCACACATGCCTCGTCCCACATCCTGCACCCTCTTCACCAGAGAAGGGGTAAAGGATGCTGTAATGAAACTTCATAATGGCCGAGCGAAGGATCATGAGGGACTATGCACTGAGTTCATTGCATATGGGATTAACCTCCTAGCCCCGCCGATCTTAGCAAAGCTTTTTAATTAAGCAGTTTGTTTGGGATTTCCACACACTTGCACCATTAACACTATCTCACCCATCCACAAGGTAGGGGATTCCATGAGCCCGTAGAACTACAGGACCATTATGATTGGACATGTCATGTCCAAGATTTATGCATCAGTACTTGACTCGGAGGTTAGCAGACTTGCAGAGTGTCGAGGACTTGGAGCAGCAGGACAGGCCGGATTCCGGCGTGATCATGGAATCATGGACCACACTCTGATGCTCAGATGTATCATCGAGGAGGCGAGGTCACGAAAGCGGAGGGTTTATTGTTGCTTTGTGGCTTTTCGCAAGGCATTTGACACGGTCCCGAGAGCCCGCCTCATACGGCGCCTACAAGACTTGGGTTATGACTAGGAGATCATTTGGGTTGTCATGGCACTTTACGAGAGAGTTTCTGGCAGAGTTCGGGCAAGATCCGGGTGGACAGACGAGATCATGAGTACCATCGGGGTCAAACAAGGGTGTCCTTTGTCGCCTACCTTGTTTGGCCTCTACGTTGACGAGCTTGAGACAGTGATGCAGACACAGGGGGGTGTAGGTTGCTCTCTTGCGGGCACGCTGATCCAGATTTTGATCTATGCAGATGACGTGGTTGTCTTGTCTTCCTCAGCAGAGGGGCTTCAGAGACAGCTAGACGCACTACAGTCCTTTTGTGAGTCTCATGATTTGAAGGTCAACCTAGGTAAAACCAAGGTCATGATCTTCAATACATCTCGAGCCATCATGCGTCAGGAGCAGTTCACATTTGCGGGGTCATCTGTTGAGATAGTTTCATCATACACTTATCTTGGGGTTATCTTCTCCGGATCGAGCTTCACTATGAGACCCGCAATGTAGGCACGCTTGAGTAGAGGGTATGCCTCATTGGCTAGGCTAGAGAGGCAGTGCTTCCGCTCACACTTTGAGGATCCGCGCACCAAGGGGTTGCTTTTTGACTCCTTGGCTCACCCAGCGGGGATGTACGGCAGTCCTTGTTGGGGGTCAGACTTGTCGGATACAGAGTGGGCCCGTGTGGAGTGGCTACAGGTTATCATGCTATCACGGATGATTCGTGGTAAGTCATCCGTTTCTTACCAGATCATTCAGGTTGAGTTTGGGTCACCCCCTTTACAGCTAGATGCTGCATTTTAGGTGATCACATATCTGTACCGAGTTAGGGAATATGGGGATTATACCTCAGGGCGTAGCAGGCTATTATGGATAGCTCTATCCTCTTCTATGGCACTTGCAGTAGGAGGAGATCAGAGGTGCTGGTATGCACGCATAGAGAGATGATTTGAGCGACTGGGGCTCCACATGGATAGACTACCTCCCTTCCAGTATAGCATGGATGCTCCGTTCTCTCCCCTCTTATCACACGCGGTCAACAAGGTTATCCGTGAGCTGCAGCTACACACTTTTCGGACCTGGTTGGAATTTCGGACCTGGTTGGAACAGAGTGAACTCCCAGTGAAGCTTAGCTTCTACAGAGATCACTTCTTACATATCACAGCGGAGGGTTTCATTGACCCACCAGGATACACACAGATTCACCTACCCGACTCGATGAGGATCTCTCTTGGGCAGTTCCGAGTCTCTTCACACAAACTTCGCATCGGGAGCGGCAGAGCAGAGCGACTACCCAGGGAGCGGCGCATATGCACACTATGTGACATACAGGAGGTTGAGATAGAGGAGCATTTCATTTTCAGGTATCCTGTGTACTATGAGATCCGAGGACGTTTCCACTGCCTCTTCAGAGATAGTTATGGGATTACCAGACGAGCGGTGTTTGGTAGGTTTCATTCATGAGGCACTTAGACCTCGCGAGAGGATACTCCGAGCACGGAGACAGGAGCAGACTTCCTCCTCGGTTGATCCCTCTCAGAGCTCTATCACGGAGTTCTTTCAGCTAGATCACATGGACTCCAACGAGACGAGGCCTCGACATAACCGTGACCCGGAGCGCGTGACCGGACAGCTCAGACAGAGGGTCGACACACAGATCACACTTGGAGACATCTCCTCCTTGTTTAGAGTTGGAGCCCGACCGACGGGGGTCATAGTAGCCCTGGTTAGACGCAGAGCTACGACGAGGAGACGTGCCAGGACCGCACCTCTGAGTGGCCGACAACACTCTATTGCTGACTTCATGCCTCCACTGCCTCATCCATCCTGATATCTTGCTGTTGCTGGGAATGATGATGATATTGATGATGATGCTGAGATTGATATATAGTCGACCATCGACATGACTATGTTGTACTTAGGACTTAGGACTTAGTACTGCCATTCTGCATTTTTGCATTTTGCATTGGTATGGACGCTCGTTTAGTAGCTCCACTACCACAGCTCGTTGTATCAAGATTTTCACAATCTCATAGACCCATCGGTCTTCCGAAGACTTTAATAAACTTTCTTTCTTTCTTTCTTTCTACTTATTTTGAGTGGATTGGAGCTCTACATACCGTTATAGGGGGTACTTGGTGGGTGGATCACCCCCTTATAATCTTGTTCCGATCCGAGTTTTCGTTTGGGAGAACGGGAGAGTTTCCTTATCTCAAATGCCCAAGAATTCAGGGTTTCGAGGGTATGAGAAGTTGGGTTGCAGCCCCAAGAAGTAAGTATGCAGAATACACTGTTCACAGCAAATACATGATGAATGTTTTGTCGTTTGATTTCGCTGTTTTGCACACTCGGACACGCAGACTGTTGCTTCCTTCTTCCATGCGTCGTCCTCTCTTTGGTTTGAACCGCCGTCCCGTTGCCTTGTGCTTTCTCTCCATAGTGCGCTAGTCCTCTCGCTGTCACACTCACCGCAATTTCAGCGCGCTGCTCTCTCGCTCTTCTCTCGTCCCAGTCGTGGACTGCTATCACCGCTCTGATACCAAATGTGAAGAACCAGACTTTTCGAGAATGCAAATGTGTGCAATGCATGCAGAATTTGAATGCCAATTGGGTCTGCAATGGGGAAGAGCGCCCTTGTGAGAGTACTTGTTTCTATTTCGACCTACATGCAAGGTGGGATAGAGATGGCAGATGAATGCAATGTGGTAGAGAGAATGCTACGTGAGATTAACAATGAAAGGCTGATACCCTTTCATTAGTGTCCCTTGAGATCACTCAAGTTCCATCTTCCCATTAACACCTACCCTTATCCTATGACCCATGTACCTACCATTCAATGCACTCTAATGCACCCTTCCCTTTCCTATTGCCTCTAGGACCTAGACACGTGTGTGCACATCTTTATTACTAATCATTCTCCAATGTTGCATAGTTTTGCGGTACTATTTACACCACTTGATCGATCATAAATACAAACAGATGACCGCACCATGAAATTGACACCTAAGAATAATAAGGTTTGAATGACTATTAATTAACTAAATAATCATTTCTCTTGACATGACATTGGCTTTCCCTTTTACTGAATCCATCTTGGCAATTTTAGCCAAGAGAATGGGACACTTATGCCATACCTGCCCGGGCTTATGTTTCTTACACACAAAACATTTTCCTTCCCAAATCAACTTCGTCCGTAATAGATGGAAATGGCACCCATCCAGGACGTGATTGATTGTTCACATTCCTTACAAGAGCTTTATCCTTCCCTTTATTATTCTTAAACCGGTTTGGTTTCCTAAAAGTGGGTATGTTGTTGGTCTTAGATGTTGACCCACCCTCCTTATTGAAAGGTTTATGAGGATTTAGTTTTCTCTCGGCTATTTCAGCCAGCTTAGTGAGGTCCTTATGTTGTGTCGGGTTAAACATTTCAACCTCGTATCTTACTTTCGGGCTTAAGGCTGCTAAATACTTCATTCTCCTATCTTCCTCACTCTTTCCGGGTAACTCTAGAGAGAGTTTTCAAAACCTGGCTGTAAAATTTGCATTACTCTCATTTTCGAACTGGCTAAACCTCTCCCAACTAAAGGTCAGGTTCTCTTCATGCCTCGATGGCATGAAAGTGGCTTTCAGTTGCTCCACAAAGTCAGACCATTCATGAATAGGCTCTTTTCCTGATTGTGACAAAGACCACCACATTAGAGCATCCTTTTGCAGATGCAATGTGGCAAGAGCAAGCTTCTCTTGCTCGGTCTTGTCTTGATGGGCAAAGTATAGATCAAAATGGCGAATCCAATTGAGTATTTTGTCAGCCTCCCTTGCCCCATCATATTTGGGGAACTCGATTCTCTATTGCGGTGGGAATTGGAATCTCTTGGAAGGTGTACTCAACTCTTCATCCCAAAGTTTAAAGTCCTCTTAGTGCCTAATCTTGTCATAATGGACTGTTCAATCATATTGCTAAGTTGGAAAATCAGCTTATCAACAGGAGTCTCCTCTCTTGCTCTCGCACTTGGATTATAATTGTGTGCTGGGTTTCGAGGTGAAGGCGTAAACTCATCACCTTGGTCTTAACTGGTCTCATTTCTTCTTTCATTACGAAAGGAGAACTCCCTATCCAGAGGTTCTTGAAGGAGAGACTGTTGTAAATCTATTTGCAGGTTATCATACTCAAGATGTGTTAACTCTCACCTAATCCATCCTCTTCAGGAGGGAGTTAAAGGTGTTCTTTCTCTCTCTCCTTTGGGTAATGGAGGAGAAAGAATAAGTTCAATGTTATATCTCCCTTCCCCTTCCATTCTTTCCTTGTAGTAATCAAGTGAAAGAAGGAAAGAAAGAAAGTTTAAAGTCTTTGGAAGACCGATGGGTCTGTGAGACTGTGAAAATCGTGATACAACAAGCTGTGGTAGTGGAGCTACTAAACGAGCGTCCATACCAATGCAAAATCCAAAAATGCAGAATGGCAGTACTAAGTTTAAAGTACAACATAGTCAAGTCGATGGTCGACTATATATCAATCTCAGCATCGTCATCATCGGCAGCAGCAAGATATCAGGATGGATGAGGCAATGGAGGCATGAAGTCGGCAGTGTTGTCGGCCACTCAGAGGTGCGGTCCTGGCAGGTCTCCTGGTCGTAGCTCTGCGTCTGACCAGGGCTACTGTGACCCCCGTCGGTCGGGCTCCGACTCTAAACAAGGAGGGGATGTCCCCAATTGTGATCTGTGTGTCGATCCTCTGTCTGAACTGTTAGGTCATAGGCTCTGGGTCACGGTCATGTCGAGGCCTCGTCTCGTGGGGGTCCATGTGATCTAGTTGAAAGATCTCCGTGATAGAGCTCTGAGAGGGATCAGCCAAGGAAGAAGTATGCTCCTATCTCCGTGCTCGGAGTATCCTCTCACGATGTCTAAGTGCCTCATGAATGAAACCTGCCAAACACCGCTGGTTTGGGTAGGAGAGGAAACAAGCCAAAATACCATAACTATCCTTGAAGAGGCAGTGGAAACGCCCTCGGATCTCATAGTACACAGGACACCTGAAGATGAAATGCTCCTCTGTCTCAACCTCTGGCATGTCACACAGTGTGCATATGCGCCTCTCCCTGGGTAGTCGCTCTGCTCTGTCGCTCTCGATGCGAAGTCTGTGTGAAGAGAATCGGAACTGCTGTCCAAGAGAGATCCTCAGCGAGTGGGGTAGGTGAATCTGTGTGTATCCTGGTGGGGCAATGAAACCATCCATTGTGATATGTAAGAAGTGATCTCTGTAGAAGCTAAGCTTCATTGGGAGTTCACTCGGTCCCAAGCAGGTCCGAAATGTGTGTAGCTGTAGTAGATCCTCACGGATAACCTGGTTGACCTCGTGTGATAAGAGGGGAGAAAACGGAGCATCCATGCTATACTGGAAGGGAGGTAGTCTATCCATGTGGAGCCCCAATCGCTCAAACCATCTCTCTATACGTGCATACCAGCACCTCTGGTCTCCTCCTGCTGCAAGTGCCATAGAAGAGGATAGAGCTATCCATGGTGTATCCATGGTAGCCTGCTATGCCCCGAGGTATAATCCCCATATTTCCTAACTCGATACCAAGAGAAAATGACTTGCTATAATATTGAAAGGAGGGTTTATTTTACAGCAAAGGTCAAGTGTCGTAGAGTTGGTGGTACTTATCCGACTCCCGCTTCGCTTGTGTCCAAAAACCTGTTCAAATGACGTCTTCTTCCCTTTCTTTTACGCTTTCTTCTTGTATTTCTGTTGTAAACTGGTACACTCTATTTGGGCTAATTATTTTGAGTGGATTGGAGCTCTAGATACTGTTATAGGGGGTACTTGGTGGGTGGATCACCCCCTTAAAATCTTGTTCCGATCCGACTTTCCCTTTCGGAGAACCGGGGGGGGGAGGGCTCTTTTCCTCACGGTTTAAGGATTTTAAGGGTACATTCACACCGGAGGGGGGGGGGGGGGAGTCACCCCGTTAGGACACCCTGTTCCCCGTCCAACATCGAAATTTTTCAAGAAATCCCTTGTTGTAGACTCTCAAGTCAGTTTTTGAGGGAAGGAGAATTTTGTTTGCAGCCTAAAATTGGGGTGTGTGTAGAAAACACAGTCCGCAGAAAACATGTTATGCTGGTAGATTTTGCTGTTTCACACTCCCACATTGTTGCTTCTCGCACTTGTATGTCGTCCGCAGTTTGTCTTGGTGCGTTGGCCGGTCAGTTCGTGTGTTCTTTCTGCCGTGCACGAGTGCTGCCGTTGTCACGTTTGCCACAGTTTCGCGTGCTGTTGCTCGCTTCTCGATTTGCAGCGTTCTCTGCCCGTCCCCACATTGCTCCCTCGCTCTCCTCCCGTCTGTGGACTGTCACTGCTCTGATACCAAATGTGAAGATTTCGAGAATGCAAATGTGTGCAATGCATGCAGAATTTGAATGCCAATTGGCCCTCCAATGGGGAAGAGCGCCCTTGTGAGAGTACTTGTTTCTATTTTGACCTACATGCAATGCAAGGTGGGAGAGAGAAGGCGGATGAATGCAATGTGGTAGAGAGAATGTTACGTGAGATTCACAATGAAGGGTGATACCCTTTCATTAATGTCCCTTGAGATCACTCAGGTTCCATCTTCCCATTAACACCTACCCTTATCCTATGACCCATGTATCTACCATTCAATGTACTCTAATGCACCCTTTCCTTTCCTATTGCCCCTAGGAACTAGACACGTGTGTGCACATCTTTATTACTAATCATTGGCCAATGTTACATAGTTTGGCGGTACTATTTACACCGCTTGATCGACCATAAATACAAACATATAACCGCACCATCAAATTGGTGCCTAACAATAATAAAGCTATTAATTAACTAAATAAGCATTTCTCTTGTCATGACAAGAGGGACTGAAAGGTGGGTTGAGAGTTGGGGAGGAGGTTGAAACGGGTGGTATGGGAGATAGGAGGCATTGGCTGAGAGGCAGAATGGCGGGCAAGGGGGCGGTGTGGGATCAAGGGAGGGCTGAGAAGGGATGGAGCGGGACGGTAGGAAGAGGCAGAGAGGAGAGTGGGGTGGAGTAGAGAGTTTGGGAGATCGAGCTGGGAGAAGGGAGCAGCAAGGGGAGTATGGCCATCAGACTTGCTTATATGATGATTGTCCTAATTGTGACACTCCTAATATTTTTGCCCTTACTGCCATCTCTAGTACGTGTTCAGTTGCTGAAGAGCAAGGATGTTTGTTACCCAGGGATTTGTTTTCCTTAAGACACTGTTTTCAATGCAGACAAGGACGATGAAAAAGAGCTTTTGAGGCCAGAGGAGTTGAATCAACAAAATATTGAGGCACTAGTTGCTGAAAGCAACCTGGTACATGGAAGCTTTGTTACTGATGGAATGTTAAATTTTTTTTGACAGAGTGTTGTGCATTGTCCTGTTTTCTTTTTGTCCTGGAATTTTATGTTTCAGCTGTCTAAGTGATGATATAGCTGCAACTTTTTTGTCTTTGATATTTTAGGAGTGACAAAGAAGCAAAATGCATAGGTCACTAGTGGAGTTCTAGAAATTGAATCTAGTGACCAGTAATGTTTGTGTTTCCAGAAAATGGAGATTCTGCCAGTCAATGACCTGGATGTTGCATTACATGAGTTTGTGAACAAAGATGACAAGCAGGCTTTTTTCACGTGTGTACAACACAACCTGGAAGAAACAAGGGCATGCCGTTTAACTCTACAATGACCTTGATTTTCAGAATTGAAATTTACAAGTTCTATGAAAAGCAAAGTTTTGCGCATTCTCTTATTTTATTTATTCATGGAGTAAATATGTCCTGAGAAAAGCATATGTTTTTTAGCTCTTCTCATTTGGTTGTACTGACAATTGGCAGGCTAAGCTTGTGGAAGAGGCTGATGTACTGCACATAAAGGAGGAGAAGGATCTGGTCGAGAAAGTAAGCCAGTGTATGCAGGTATGCTTTTGCTAATAAATTCAGATATTTTGCTCTATTCTGCTAGTGATTCTGAACATTTTACTGCAAAATAGTTGGTGTAATTCATACTTGCTACATATTTTGGAATTTCTCAGGAGCGGGTAAGGAAAGGTGGCTCCTCAACAAAAGCTGTAGTTTCTGCAACTCCAAAAAGTAGCAGCTACTCACAGGTAGCAGGCTTATTTTTTCTCCTGTGAAGTTTGTATTGAATTAAATATCATTTCCTAACTCATCTCCTACAGTTCTCTTTTTAAATATGGGAATACAAATTTCTATTATAGCAATCAACATACCTGGTGTGAAGGTCCAAAACATGCTCTGTTTGTTTCAACAAGTAGAGCTGGAACAGCATTTGATTCTGCTTTAGCACAACAAAATCATCACGCCCCTCGATTGATAAACTGCGAATTGCAATGCACAACAAGGCAGAATAGCTGACCAATAGCAAGAGATATCAGTGCATAATCATGTGGCTAGCAACCCCAGCCTTGAAAACCCCACGAACAAGGTTGAGCCCTTATCTTGTTTGGAATCAGCCCAAAAACACATCGACCAGCCTTCTATTGCTCGGCAACAGACCAACCACAACTTGGTCTTTGTGAAAAAGCAGCAATACAAAGGCCAACCAGCAAAACCACAGCGTGGAAGGCCCAAAGGTAGTCCGACCAGCCTGAAGGGGTCCCAAAATAGCACGAGCCACAAATCAGATCGCCCGTGCTCTAGACAACCTGGGACAGCCTGCACAGCTCCAGAATCCAATCGTCTTGCTCCTCTGGCCTCGAAATCAACACGATCCAGCTCCAGGTCAAACCGCCCATCAGAAATCACTCCAAAACAACCAGCAGACCACGAGAAACAAAATCGCCTTGGCAAGAATTGCCAAGAATCAGCTTGCCTGCAGCCATAAACACAGTCGACCTCCTCTTGGCATCTCTTGGGACCCAGACAAGTATGCGACCTGCTTTTCCAGCACCCTCCTGGCTCCTAAAGGTGGGCGACTTCTCTTTCCATGCCTTGCTTGCTCGCAACTGACCTATCTTGGCCTATATGCACCTGAATTTTGCTGCTCCTGGCCTGTGGACACAACTTGTAGATTTTAATCCCAAAATAGTAAATGGAAATTTACCACTCTTCTATGGTCACCAGAAAACTTTCCCAAGGCACAATTAATTTGAATTAATACACCAAGTGCACAATTTTCTTGGGGTACGAGCCTGACACACATACTAGGACTCCCAGAAGTCCCATGTCCAAGGTATTTATGTGTAAATTCAATTATGTTAGAGTCCCATGACATGGATGCTCTCTAGAGCCCCTAATTTTCTTTTCCCTCCCAAGATCTAGGGTCTCTGAATGGTCCAAGATAGAGTTAGTTGTGGCTAGGGTTAAGACTAGACTAACCCACTAGCGTTGGAGTTACCCAAGGGTTAGGACATAGTTTAATCAACAGTGGATTGACCTGCAATTCAGACAGGAGCTAAAGTGGATGAGGTTTAGATCTCATGATGATGCTTTGCAATTAGACTTCGATTCTAACCCTCAATATGCAAAAAAGTAGGAGTCGACACTTCAACATCATGCATACATCACATAAGATGGATGAAAGAGTGAGAGTCATGGGAATCGGCCAATTTGCTAGAGAATGTCATATGCAAACAAGGTTCTCCCTTGACAGTTAATTTCATAAAAGCATTGGATGCAACATGGGTAAACATTACAAAAAACTTGCAACAAGTGGTTCGACATACAATGCAAAGATTATGAATAAAGCATGTCACCACAAAAGAGCTTAGAAAACGAAATAGGATGAGGTATGAAGAGAAAGAGCAAACAAGAAAGCTAGAGTTGATAGATTAATAGCTAGAGATTGTTGTTGGACAATGTGAGGCATCAAGCTATAGGTAATGATGTGTACGCTTGGTCTAATATGGAAACTCTTTTGTATGAGGGAAGACAAAGGTGGCCACACAAACTCGACAAGGAAAACCCCACTATTTTCACTGAAGAGAGTAAAGATGGGATTAGGAGTTTGCCAAAAGACAAAGCTCGTAGGTCTTGGAGCGACACATGGTAGAATTGGAGGCATTAGTCAATTCATAATGCAACATGGTGTTTGTGGTAAATGGTAGAACAAGTTGGTGAAGCTACTTTTACACAAGGACAATGATTACAACAGGAACTATATAGTTTTCACTAATGTCCAAAAGCCTCAAGACAGTGGTGGAGCAATGATTAACACAAAAAGAACAAGGTAACAAGTAGTTAACCCGGCCATTAAATTCCTAGTAGAAATCATATTCACAAGGCAAGTGGGATCACTTGGTCACGTCAAGGGAATCAATGAAAGAAAACACCAAGAAAAAGTTTTGGTGTGTGATTTTGTTGATGTTAACAAAGCTTTCAATGCTAGACGATTTTGGAGAGCCAATGGAGCACTTAGTAGCAATAATCACCAGTCAAAGGTTGGCAACATGGCATAGGTCTTTTAAGAAAAAGTAGGTGTATTATTGCTTGCCGTTTCAAAAAAGAAACGCCTAACATTCATTAGAACGGTAAGTTCCAATACAAAAGAAAGTGTCTAACATTCATTGGCATATTCCCAAAAGGTTGTGTGTCAACAACATTAGCACATTGTTAGACTCCAGGAATAGCGTCCCTATTGTATTTTGATGCAACCTTGAAGTAGGCACCCTTGTGTGATTATCTCTCCTCCATTGATTTTTGTCCCATGGTGGCAGCAATCGAGGTGAGACTATATGTTTAGAGGTTGCGATATTGCCTAGGGGACAGTGATTGGAGTGTCGTTTATTGATAGAGACATTGAGAGGCATATCACATCTGTGATTTGTACCCTTTGTGGTATCGACAATTGTTCCTTGAGTAATTTTTACGGATTTGTAGCATCAATGTGACTCTTTTCAATCATTCGGGCCTTCCTCCAGCTGCTCCAAGTTGCTCTAGCGCCATTTTGTTGGGATTTGCTCCCTCTAACTCAAATCTACCTGTACAATTGGATTTGACGCTTTTCACCCTCTTTTATGTCACATTTGCACACATTGCAGTGAGTTGAGGTGATTTTGCTCTAGAAATTCGAGCTTTTGTGTCACATTCACAGATTTATTCATTAAGTATGAATAAAAATCGCAGAGCAAGCTCAAGTGCGGGAGTACATCATGTCAAGCATGAGAAAAAACAGCTTAGAATGAGCAAACAAAAATCCCAGGTGGCGGCTGAAAATGCCACCTCATCCCTGAAGGAGAGTGAGAGAAGAAAGGACAATCCTTCCAGACTCTGAGAAAAGCAACCCTCCTAGCAGTAGCAGTCTTGGAGGTTCCCTGTATGTTCGCCCAAATGGCCATCAAAGTGTGTATAGCATCTGCCTAGATACTGGCCGTAGTCTGAGAACGATGAACTTGGGAGTCCTCCAAAGCCTCTGTACATCTGGTTCTCCAAATATGCCATGCTGTAATACTATCCATAATCTCCCAAGATATGTCTACAGAAGCGTGGGTAGCTCTGAATGGAGTAAACGAAACATCCCGGAGGGAGCATGACTCCACAAGGTGTCGTCGAACAGAAAAAGCTGTGTCCGTGTCATGTCCCTCGAAGAAATCCTGTGGACCAGTTCTCTCGGTGCCTTGTAACTATCCACTCCCATTCCCCTGGATCCCACTGCAAGGATCTCATAGGGGAACCTCCATACAACCAAAGCCTCCAAGATCCAATAGCCAGGAGAACGAGGTGTGGATCAAGATACCACTGTGAGTCTCTACCCATCTCCATGTATCCTGCAATCCTGACAGGCTGAAAAGGAGCCTCCAAAAGAATGTCCTCTGAAGATCTGTGGAGTTTGCCTCCTGCATGAACCTGAAAGACAAGGGTATCCTTATGTGCATCCTGCAAGGCTATAACCTGCAAAGAATTTCTTGTCCTCGAAAAAGCCCCTAACCAGTTGGACTCAGAAATAGGCAAATGGTCCGTATCCATCCACTCCACTGGTATGGCTGCATCTATTTGCTGCATCCTGGCTGCACTTCCTCTGAGGTGACTAACCGAACGAGCTCTCTGATCCTATGGAAGCATCCTGAAAGATTTCCAAGCACCCACTGTGGATGTAGGTCCCAACTCCCATCTAGACCACTGCATGGATTAGACAGCACTTCAAATGTGATAGCCAGGGTGGCTTGGGAGACTCTTATTCTACCCACTGAGGAAGGGGGCCTCAAATATTATTGATCCAGACTTGCAGTGTAGAGCTTTGCTTTGCAAGATGGTGGTTAGAGGTTTGATGCCTGGTCAGGAGCCTTGAAAGGATTTTTTCTTACGCAGTATACAGGCATGCACCCCTTCTCAAGGAGGAGATTGGATGGACAGCCCTAGATGGGATCTTTACATCAGCCCGTCTCAGAGCTCCTACCTCCCCTCTCATGGCTGCCATTCTGAAAGCTTGGGACAGCTTCAGAAGTACTCTTTGGAGAGTTCCACCCTCCTCTCGTGACGAGATTGACAGGCAGCCCGTCATGTGGAATGATTGCATACTAGATGAGCATGGCAAATCACTGGGCATGTCAACTTCACAAAAAATTCCTGGTAGGTCTTGAGCTGAGTGATACTGCTTGTAGATCGGCACGAACAAGAGCAAACAAACGACGCTGTAGCCAACAATACCTGGTTTACAACCACCACTCTAGATGCAAGGTTAAGTTTGGCCGAACTCCAAAATAGGAGTTTCCTCCTGATGCTCTCCGACACTGGAGCGAACTGTTGTGTTGGAGAAATGCCCACCTCAACTTGGCATCCAAGATATCTGATGGAGACACCCCTCTGAATCCAAGTAAAGCCAATATCAGCACCCCAATCTGGAGTGTCCTCATCACTTATCTAGAAACCATTGGATTTGTTCCAGTTAATGTGAGCCCCTACTACAATGCAAAATAAATCCAAGGCTGTCTTGAAAGAGGTGAGTGTCTGTGGATTGGCATCCAAAAAAATAGCCGTGTCATCTTCCAGCTCACTGTCCAGCAACTCCTTCCTGTCTCAACGGAAGTCTCGGGCCAAAAATATCAGCTTGAGCTCTAATATAGAGGCTCATAGCTTCAGCCACAAATAAGAATAGAAAGGGGGCTAGAGGGCATCCCTGTCGGACTGATCTGGATATCTGAAACTTGTCTCCCCCTGACCCCACCAATGAGTACCTGGCTATGGGCTGACCTGTAAAGAGCGGAAACCCCTCTAATCCACAAATCTGAAAATCCAAAGCAAAGAAGGGTTCCCTCTAGGAAACCCCAATCTACCCTATCATATGCTTTTTCGAAATCCAGGAGTAGGATTGCTAGTCTATGGCCCTCATGCATAGCCCACTCAGAAGCCTCCCAAAATGAGAATATGTCATCAAAAATGCTTGTGCCATGGACAAAGATTGTCTATGTGTCATGTATAAGATCTGTCAGGATGGGTTGCAATCGTAGGCTGATGGCTTTTGCCAAGATCTTATACAAAGTGCCCAATAAGGTGATCGGTCTCCACTGAGACACTAAATTTCTGCAACCTCCTTTTGGGATAAGATGAATGAGACCCTCCGAGAGTGAGTCCGGCATCTCACCCGAGTCCCAAACGCCCTGCAAGGTTGAGGTGATGTAATCCCCAATCTGATCCCAAAAAATAATAAAAAAACGAGGTGTTAAGTCCATCGAACCCTGGACAACTACCCTTATGAAGAGCAGTAAGAGCGGTCTTGAACTCTATGTTGGTGAAGCGTGCATCAAGTGAGGCAGGCTCTCATACCTCTATCCACCAACATAGGAATATGCTGCCAAATAACCTGTCTAGCATCATCTCTGGTTTGTGAATCAGGATCAGTTGTCAGAAGGGAGGCATAGTAATCTGAAGCAATTTGCATGACGGCATCTGGATGTGTCTGAAGTATCCCGTCTGACTCAACAAGCTGCGAAACACACTCTCTCCTATGTCTGGGGCTGAGAGTAGAGAAGAACTGCTTGTTGACTCTACCTCCGATGTGCGTCCAGAAAGACTCTCTGGCGTGAAAGGCATACTCTGCTCTCTGATCTAAAAGTGTCTGTTGATGAGCCCTTGCTGCAGCAAGGCGCTCCTGAATCCAAACAATCTGTAGGCCGTTTCTGCTCCAAATCTTGCATTGATCTTGTCTCCCAGCAACCTCGACTCTCTGTCAAAAAATTAAACCATTTGGTCGTTGAAGCATAATGTGATCATCTATAATATCAGAGTCAGAGACGATGACCTTGACTGGTGGCACCCCATCCGATCTGACAGCCTCTGCCGCTGAAGAGGGCATGCCAGGGAGGGGGGGGGATCTCTGTGACCAACCCAAAATTGGCTCCTATGGATGGTAAGAGTCGATGGTAGACCTGAGGAAGGCCGGGGAATTTGAAGAAAAGTGAGGTAACCCTGCTATCTTCCTCTACTGGATCGAAACCCAAAGTGAAGGGTGTCAAAAAGATCCTCCTGGAGCTCAATGCAAAAGGACTAGCCCTGAGTACTGAACCTGTTGACTCTAGAGAATCAAATAGCACTTGGATGAACCCTCGTCCGAGCATATGAACATCGGTGAGGTGCCCTGCGAGGTCTCTAGGTAAAGCCGAATGCATCCAATCCCTAGCCTGTAGCCTGGAGGGGTGGGAACCGTGCATGTGAGCAAAGACTGAGGTGGCATACTCCTGCTCTGAATCTGTCTTGAGCTACTGAAGCTCGTCTTTGGAAAAGGTAACTGTTTTTGCGGCCGGTGGAAGTGGTTGAGTGGCTGAATGGGAACCCATTCGTCAATCAAGGTGGAATGGCTGACACGAACACGAAGATGCTCTGTCTGTCTGTCCGACAACCTACTGCCAGAGAGAGAAAATCTCTCTCTTGTTCCTAGAGGGGTTGAAGAAGGGGGGGGGGGGAGAGGGTGGCCCGGGGGGGGGGGGGCAGGGTAGGGAAGGAGAAGAGGGGGAGGGAAGGAGGGGAGGGGAAGGGAAGGATAGAGGAGGTGAGGCAGAGGTTGAGAAAGGGGTAGAGGGAGGGGCAGAAGGTGGGGGAGGGGAAGGGAGGTGGGGTAGGGGAAGCGGGGGGTAGGAGGAGCAGGGGGATAGGAAGGAGGGGCAGCGGGGGGGTAGGGAGAGGAGGGGAGAGGGCAGCGGGGTAGGGAGGGAGGGGGAGGTAGAGGAAGCGGGGTAGGGGGAGCAGGGGGTAAGGAGGGAGGGGCAGCGGGGGGGTAGGGAGAGGTGGGGAAAGCAGCAAGGGTAGGGAGGAAGGTAGCGGGGTAGGGAGGGAGAGGTAGCAGGGGTAGGGAGGGAGAAGTAGGCAGCAGGAGAGGGAGGGAGGGGTGCGGGAGAGGCAGCGGGGGGGACAGCAGCGGGAGAGGGAGGGAAGGGAGCAGGAGAGGCAGCAGCGGGTTAGTGGGCAGCAGCCCGAGAGGAGGGGCTGGCAGGGAGAGGAGGAAGGAGGGGAAGGGAAGGGCTGGGAGGGAGGGGAGAGGGGCGTAGGATAGACGGCAGCAGGGAGCAGCAGGGCGGGGAGCTCAGCAGCTCTGCTTGGCATTGACATTCGCAGATTTCACAGTGACATTTGCTCCTTTTGGTCACATTTGCATTGGACAGATTTGTAGACATTTACCCTTTGATTTGGGCTGGTCATTTGCAGGACAGCTATCTGCAGGGGGTCCTTTGATTGGACAGACATTTTCTTGCAGGTCATTTTGAGAACAGCTGCATTTTGCTCAGTAATTGAGGAGCCATCTTGGCATTGACACTTGCAGACATTTGCTGTCATTTTTGGTCTGACATTTGTAGCCAGCAGTCAGATACTTGGGCAGCCAGCTCTTTGCATTGTAGCCTTGAGGTTGTGACATTTGCAACACACTCAAATTTTTTTATTTTTTTGGGGATTTTCATTTGCAATGGCAAACCATGAATCTTCTGGGATGTTTGTTACTGAGGACAAGCTTGATGGCACCAATTATCCCATGTGGTCGTACTTGGTGCGCCATCTGTTGGTGTCCAAGAATTTTTGGGGAATTGTATGTGGATCGGAGTCTAGACTTGTCTCTTCATCACAAGCCACTGTTGCCACTTCTGCCACTTCTGGTTTATCTACCACTACTCCCTCCGTGCGTGCCGTCGACCCTCCAACACAAGAACAGATTCGTTGGGATCAGCGAGATGCACATGCACATAATGATTGCCATGAATTGCAAGAGAGTTGTTATACCCCACATTCGGTCTTGCAAAACAGCCAAGGCTGCATGGGACACTTCGGCTAGTCTTTATGATATGCGCAATGAGGCCAGAGTTGCTTATTTGCACAGGCAGCTTGATAATGTTAAGATGAATGAAGGGGGCAGCATGGATGCCTATTTGACACAGGTCAAAGACTTCTGAGAACAACTCATCAATGTTGATGAGATTGTACTAGACTCACAGGTTGTGTCTACCACACTTGATGGGCTTCCTGACTCGTATTAGGGCTTTGCTACAATACTTCGACTAGTGGCCATGGGTAACCCCAACCACTATTCTTTTGATTATCTTGTTTCCCTACTTCTGCAGGAGGAGCAGAGTCCCTAAAACATGGCTTCTTCGACTCATGCAGATCAAGCCTTTGCTACTGATGACACGGGCAAAGCAAAAGGGGGGAAAAATTACAGCAAGCCCAAACCTACATTTGGTATCTCATCCTCTTCATCTCTTGCCTATGGGAAGAAGAAGAAACGCTGCAATTATTGCAAGAAACCAGGTCATGACATCTCTGAGCGCCGGAAGTGTATTGCTTTCGAGAAGAAGCAGGGACAGTCTTGTTGTCACAAATACTCCAATTGAGGTAAAGGCTGTCAAATGCATCTCTTTGGCTACAACTCACAAAGCAAAGGTTACAAGTTGTTTCAGCCTAGCACTGGCAAGGTGATTGTCAGTATGGACGTGGTTTTTGTTCAGAAGGCCCTTTACCTTGGCTGGACCGTAAAACACAGCCTTCGGTGGAAGCCTTTGATGTGTTTGATTCTATTTCGCCTTTCACAGATGCAGAAGACAGTGTGCAGAGCTCTATGCCACATGCTTCTAGCAGCAGCTCCAATCCTCCTCCCGTTGCTCCTGCTCAGCCTGATTTTCCACGACCAAATGACCATGCTACCAAGCAAGCAGTTCAAGAGGAGAGGGCTGTGATGAGACAGTAAAAATCAGTCCCTCGTCGGCTTTTGGATATCCCTAGGGACAGCAAGCAAGATGTGCCCTTGGTTGCCCACACCGAGCAAATTGCCATGCATTTGTTTTTTTCCTCTCTGAGCTGAATGTTGCATTGATTGCCACTGACTGTAATGAGGAGCCTCTATGTCACAAAGATGCATTTGAAAGTCATGAGTGGATGCATGCCATGAGAGCTGAACTTGATTCCATTCAAGCAAATGGCACATAGGACTTGTATGATTTTCTTGTATGCAAGTGTGCCATTGGCAGAAAGTGGGTTTACAAATTGAAGCGCAAAGCTGATGGTAGTGTTGATCGCTACAAAGCTTGCCTTGTTGCGAAAGGTTATGCCCACCAGCATGGTATTGACTTCGAAGAGACATTCGCTCCCACTTCACACATCATGACCATTCGCTGTGTCATTGCCCTTGCATCTCACAGGCATTGGGAGGTCCATCAATTGGACATCAAGACCGCCTTCCTTCACGGGGGTTAGTGGAAGAGGCCTATGTCACTTAGACTCCAAGATTTGAACTTCCAGGGTTTGAAACTAAGGTATGTCGGCTTAAAAAGGCGGCCCTTTATGGTTTGAAGTAGGTACCATGGGTATGGTATGCCAAGATACATTCTTTTTTGTTGTGCCTTGGGTTTGAGAACAGCCCTTCGGAGGCTACTTTTTATGTCCAATCAGAATTTCTGATTTTGATTCTATATGTGGTTGACATGCTTATCACTGGGCCAGACTTGCAGAAAATTGTAGATTTCAAGGCAGCTTTGCAAAAATCCTTTGCAATGACAAACATGGGCCGGATGCACTATTACTTGGGCATCCAGTTTGCATATGTTGAGGGGGGTATGATAATGAATCAGTCCAAATAAATTGGGCAGCTCTTAGATCGCTTCCAGTTTGAAGATTGCAAGCCAGTTTCTACACCATTGGAGCCCGGCTTTCGTTTCTCCTCTGAGGATGGGAGGGCACCCTTTGATGCCGATTTTCAGTATGCTGTCTCTCAGTTGAAAAGGTACATGCACATGCCTAGTACACAACATTGGCAAGCAATGAAGCGGGTCTTCCGTTGAAGGCCACACAAAATTTGGGACTGTTCTATGGTGATGAGTCTCCACTAGTGATTGGGCAGGTTGTTATGACATGAGAGCGTTTCACAATGGCAACTGTTTCATGCTTGGACCTTCATGCATTTCATGGTTCAGCAAGAAGCAGCCTACAGTTGCTACTTTCAGTTGTGAAGCTGAATACAAGGTAGCCTTCACAACTATAGTAGAGTGTGTCTGGCTCCGTAAGCTACTCACAGATCTTGACATCAGCCAGCCAGCTTCTACTACCATCTACACTAACCGCCAGAGTGCTTTCGCCATTGCGAGAAACCTAATCTTTCATGCATGCACAAAGCGCATTGAGGTTCATTATTATTATGTTTCAGAGCAACTGTCAACTGGAGACATACAGTTGTCCTATGTTACCACGGAGGACAACTTAGCAGATCTTTTCACGAAGGCCCTACCATGGCCCAAGTTTGAGGCTTTTCGACATGCCTTACACTTGGCACCATTTGTTAACGTGATTTTGATCTCCCTATACTGTCATAGGTTGCTATATCCATCTTGGACGAATATGTGCAATCATGATTAGTTTTCAGGTAAACCTGAGATGTATCCAGGATACTTCAGCCACACCATGGAGGGGGTTTGTTAGCACTTAGCTTTGGTATAGCCTCGTAGGCTAGTCTTAGGGCTCAGTCTTGATGTCACCGGTCAACCATATGGTTGACTTTGGGGCCACATGGGCCACCCCTTTGTACATTCTCATTATCCATTTGGAAGTACTTCGTGTTCTTTCAGCTTGTTGTTTGCTTCCTTGCATTCCACTCCATTTCCATTGCTTCCCGCACCCAATAATAATTGTAGTCCTAATTGTAGTTCTCATGCATACTTAAACCCCGAAGGCTTGAAAAACCACACTCTGGAAAGACAGCAATTACACCTTCATTTTCTACGAAACCTCTTTCGTAAAGACAGCAAAGACACTCTCATTTTCTCTCCCTCTCTCCCTCTCTCAACCGATACACTAGGGCCTAGGACAATCGTTGGGCTGGACCCCCCCGAAGGTTTTTATTCATTAGAGAGAAAATGCAGTACATGAGTTCAGCGTGGAAGCTGTTCATACAAAATCCAAAACGTGAATTAAATTACATGAGCTCTCAGGCTCCCCTTCTTGGCAACAAGCCACTTGTCAATTTCTACATTACTTTCCTAATTACATGCCACTAAGGGCAACTCTAGAGTCTTCGAAGCACTTGGTCACGCGAACCGCCTCCTAGACTCTTGTTAGGCTCCCGTAGCGCTTAGGAAAATAACTCTTCCTAGTACCTGCAACAATTAATTAAAGTGCACCACCATGGCGCCCATTAATTGTTAGTGCTTTGCATGCAAATAACAGACTGTGGACTAACTGTGGACTAATTCTAGTTACGGTGGGCGTTCCCACTGAACACATGTGTACACATAACAAATATAAAAAAATATATTTATTCTCTGGTTGAAGTTGGCACATCTTGGTTAACCGTAGTTAACCCTCTTGGCGCATGCCAAGTCTCGTTGACCGAAGTCAACACTCTCTGACCGTAGTCAGCTCTGTGGCTCTCTGGTTAACCGCAGTTAACCCTCTTGGTAATGAACCAAGTCTCCCCAACCGGCAAGTTTACTTGACCAGAGTCAAGTATCTTTGACCGTAGTCAATTCTTTGACCATTAAAAGAACTCTTTGACCATAATTAACACATATGAAAACTCTTTAATTATGATAAGATAAATGGTCAACTGTACTTTGACTTAGGATATTTACATTGTGGTGACATTCCTCGGCTTCTATTTAGTTGACCTCAACTGAAAAGCTTCCTTGTAAACATCCAAAAGTTGTGGATGATCGGACAACATGTCTTCATCCATCCACTTGGCATCCAATGCCGTATAATTCTTGAATTTTACAAGATACCTGTAAAACTCCTTGCCCTGAGGGCCTTTGTGTACAGTATGGTACACAATCTGCTTTGGCTAAAGGACCTCCTCTAGCTCATCCACTTCTGGTGGATCCTCTGATACTGGCTTTGTAGGCTTTGGCCCTTGGAATTTCTTCAAAAGACTCACATGAAATGCATTGTGAATCCTCCAATGCTCTGGCAATGCCAACCTGTATGCAACCTCATTTATTCTTTCTGTAACCTTGAAAGGGCCATAGTACCTGGGAGATAACTTTGCATACACTTTTTGTTTGCCTTTGAACTTAGGAGCCTAGCTTTCTCAAACTTTGAAAGTACCCAATCCCCTTCCTTGAGATCTACCTGTTGCTGTCCGGACTTGGCTATAAGCTGTCTGGGGGTCTCTCACAAACTTATCAGCTGCAAATATTTACTTCAACTTGCATGCTTCATAGAGGTGGCTAAATGAAATTATTCCGAGCAAATCCAGGTATAGAAGCCTAGAAGAAAGTTGTAGCCACAATTGTACTGATGCTATTCAACACTTTAAAATGTCAGAAATGCCAAAGTAGCATCTAATGTAGCACCAAATTCATAATACTGTCAAAACTGTCCCAAACAAAGAGCTTGATTGTCGACTGGTTTTTTCGCGTTTGCTCCCTCCTTGGTGGACCATTTCACTTCAAATTTGGACAGGGGCTAGCTCATGTTGTTGTGCAAGCGTGGCTCAGAGGAATTTTGAAATGGTTGCTCCAACAAGTCGTATTGCATGAAATGGCGTCAGAAAGAAAGCAGCTGTTGCGTGGGTCGGAGGGCACCGTTCCCTAATTGCTCTGACGTGGGAGGTCGCCTATATGAAGGGTCTCTCCAGCCATAAGGACTCTAGAAGAGGTCGCTTGTAGGAGGAGAATTCAGCCCTCTAAGTGGTTGGGCAGAAAGGGGCAAAATGGAGAGGAAGGTGGGGAAGAAGAAGAAGATGATGATGACATGGCATAAATGGGCTCAAGGAGGATCATAGTGCTCTGATACCATGTTGGAGAAGTGAAAGGAAAGCATCGTGCTGAACACAAAACAAGAGAATGCTTATCGAATGAAGAAGGGTGAGGTCCATATGTAGGCACCTCTACATGAGCCACCAAGCTCCACAATCATCTCCTCAATCAGCTCCTAGAATCTCTCAATCAGCCTATGTGGCATCTACCACCACCTAACAGTGCTTATGGGCACCTAACTGTGCCTCTAGCACACACACATAGAACCCAAGGTGTGCCTGGGGCATACACCTTGAGATATCCCAACACTCCAGTGCTAGAGTTGTTGCTGTAATTCCTCTATGTCTAGCATAGGGAGGTGCATGGCATTCCTCCAAAATCTTTTTTCTCATCTCCTGGGTGATGCATAGGCAGTCATCTTTCATCAGATACCCATCTTTTAGGGAATAGTGACTGGTGGACTGCCCCTCTTGCATTTGCTGTAAAATCTCGCCAAAATCTGCATCATTAGCATATTGCTGCCTCATGCCTTCCAGGTCTTGATGATAGGCAATAGTCACATTATTGACCTGGGGTCTTTGGGACAAGGCATTTGCCACTCTGTTCCGAATTCCTGGGATATGGACAATCTGAAAATGATTCATTGACAGCATATTTGCCCATTTCATATGCTTCTCGGAAAGTTTTGTCTGAGTTAGAAAATATCTCAGACTTTGGTGATCTATTTTAACAGTAAAATCTGCACCTAAAAGATAGTGCTTTCATGTGTTCATAGCATGAACTACAGCCACAATTCTTTTTCATAGATCTTTCAGCATCACGCAATCTTCGGCTCTCGTATGCTACTACATGTCCATTTTGATGTAATGCAGCCCCAACACACTCTCCACAAGCATCGCAATCAACATCAGAAGGTTGATAAAGGCTAAGCAAGAATAGGCTCTGTAGTCAACTTCTCCTAGAGTGTATTGAATGCTTTCTTTTGTGATATTCCCCATGTGAAGACTGCATTTTTCTTAGTAAGGTCATGTAATGGAGCTGCGATATCAGCAAAATGCTTGATGAATCTCCTATAGTAGGAGCAAAGTCTTAAAAAATTCCGGACTTCATGCACAGTTTTTAACTGAGGCCATTCTTGGATGGCTTGGATCTTTGCAGCATCCATCTGTATCCCATTCTTGGATATTATATGCCCCAGATAATGGATCTCTTCCAAAAAGAATTTACTTTTCTTGCTATTGGCAAAAAACTGATGATTTCAAAGTTCTTGAAATACCAAAGCAAGATGTTCCCTGTGCTCTTCTTCTATCTTTGAAAAGACTAGGATATCATCAAAGAAAGTATCCGTGAAATGCCTGTACTTTCGAAAGATGCGATCCATCATTCTATTGAATGTGGTTGGAGCATTTGTCAACCCAAAAGGCATCACTAAGTATTCATACAACCCGAATGTAGTGCGAAAAGCTGTCTTATGGACATCTTGTGGTTGTATCTTGACTTGATGATAGCCACTCTTCAAGTCTATCGTGTTGAAAACTGTTGCTCCTCTGAGTTGGTTAAGCACATCATCTATGCGTGGTATCGGAAATCTATTTTTCATGGTCATCTTATTCAATGCACGATAATCAATGCACATTCGAAAAGAACCATCTTTCTTTTGTACTAGAAGTACTAGTGATCAAAAAGGAGACGAGCTGGGCTGAATCAACCCTTTGGACAGCAAGTCTTGCACTTGAGCCATAATTTTCTCTCTCTGAGTCGCACTGACTCTATAAGGTGGTCTATTTGGTGGCTCACTACCAAGCATTAACTCTATCTAATGATCCTTTGGTCTCCCCTGGCAAAGCATCGGAAAAGTTTACAAGAAACTGAAATTTATCTTTGTCCGCATCATTCATTTCAGCATGCATATCATTCTCTTTTTCTTTTACAAAAACCATGTACACGAAAATTACAGACTTTATTGCTTTACCACATGTAACATCAGATACAATGGGGATAGTCTTGTTAGAATTATAGATATAATTCAGCAGTGACCAATGTAATATAATAAGCTAGTTAGGGGCACCTTTCCCTCTTTAAGAGGTTTTTCCCCCTAACCGCAGTTAGTTCACTAACTACGGTTAGTGACTACTAAGGTTTTGTCACTAGGACAGAACCTTATCTCTCACTCATTGAGTTGTACTCTTCACACTCTTCTATTGCAACTCAGCTTTCAGCTTCCAAGCTTCCAGCTCTCACTCTCTCTTGCTCTCTCTCACTCACCATTCTCTCACATTTGGTGTCAGAGCATTAGATCCAGCCCCCTACGACTTCCCCGTTGAGCTTCAGCTACAACCCGCTACACCTCGTCCGTACAGTCCGTACGACTGGACGGAACCTGCACGTGGTCTCTGCATCGCGTCCGTACCGTACCGTATCTGCCGTACTGCTCCGTCGTACATCGCGATTGTATCGTACCTACTGTACCTACCATACCTGCTCGCCGTACATCGTGACTGTATCATACCTGCCATACCGTACAGTCCGTACAGGTCGCACAAGTCATCCGTACATCGCAACTGTACAGTTCGTCGTCAGACTGTACGGTTCACCGTACAGTGCCGTACCTGTGTGCACAGATCGCTGTCACCGTCCGTACCGCACGTCCTCGCCGTACAGTGCCGTACCAGCTGTACAGCCGTACAACACTTCTCTACTATGTGTCCGTACAGTTTGCAGGTGATCTTGCAGACAGCCATTGTTTGGCTCAGTCTTTGGGAGTACATTTGGGGCATTTTGTTTGTTGCAGACATTGCAATCAAATTGCGGGATCTACTTCACAAATTTGGGGTATTTTCAGGTTCACATTTACTTGCAAAGCAAACATTGCAGAAAGATCTGCAAATTTGGTCTAAAATTTGGGGCTTTTGTTCAGAAATTGCAAATTTGGGGCTTTTAGTGAATTTGCCCCTTTTTGATTGCAATTTCAAGCTCGAAATTTGGGGCTTTCAGTTTTGCAGTACAATTTCTTGAAGAAATTTGGGGATTTTGTGATTACACTGCAATTTTGCAGTAAAATTTGGGGCTTTTGCAGACAGAGCGCAATTCTTGCAACATTTGGGGCTTTTGATCAATCTGCCCCTTTTCGGTTGCAATTTTAGGCCTATTTTGGGGCTTTTGTGTTGGGAGAGCAATTTCCGGAGTTTTCAGTTCATATTGCCTTTCTTGGAGTGTTTTGCAGCACTTTTGGCAGATTCTGGAGAGTTTTTGATCCTTGGACAGATTTCTGAGAGTGTAAGTACAGAAATCTGAGTTGCATTTACGGCCCGTGCTTGGCTGTGTTTTTTTTTTTTTTTGGGAGTTGTGTATTTCATTCCCAGTAAGGGAATTCAGTTTTGTATCTGCTTCAATCTCTTTCTCAGATATGGCCCAGCAAAATCAGAATGACTTCCAGTTTGGTGGTCTTTCACAGGAAAACCAAGTTGGATGGTACCAACTACTCCCTCTGGAGTTTTATGGTACGCAATATTCTGATTTCTCGCAATTTATGGATTATGTGAATGGGGGTGAGATCCGACTAGCAGGTATGGCACCTAATACCCCTCCTCAGCAAGGAGGTGGAAGAGGTCGTGCACAAGGGGCAGCTGCAGAACAAGAAGTTGGTGTAGCCATAGCCACTACTCCAGATCAGAAGAGATGGGATTCACGGGATGCCTTAGCTTTGTCATGCATCTCTCTTTCAGTGAAAAGATTTATCATTCCGCATATCCGGTCGTGTAAGACCTCGAAGGCAGCGTGGGATATTTTAGAAAGCATGTATGCAGCTCGGAATGATGCAAGGGTATCTTTCTTGAAAAGAGAGTTAAGTCATACACATATGGAAGAGGGTGACTCCATGTCAGTCCACCTCACAAAGCTACAGGATCTCAGAGAGCAATTGTTAAATATAGATGAAATTATTCCTGATTCAGAGATGATTACAACCACTCTGAATTCTCTTCCTGAGTCTTATCTCAGCTTTCATACCTCGCTGAACTTATCATTGAGGGGGGTGCAAATCCTCTCACTTTTCATGAGTTGATAGGACTTCTGCTTGAGGAAGAGCAGATCGGGAAAAATTTGGCTTCACGTGCAGGTGAACAAGCCATGCTCTCAAAGTTTAAATTAAAAAAAAAGGGACAGGCAAAGACATCAGTAAATTAGTCTTCCAGTGGGTCAGGACAGCCTTCACAAAAGGCTAAAAATGATGCAAGTAAGCCCAAGAAGAAGGGTTTTTGTCACTACTGCAAAAAGCCAGGTCATCACATAGCAGAATGTAGGAAAAGGCTTGCAAAAGAGAAGAAAAACAGCTCCAGTATGGCTGTTTCAGATTCAGCTCCTCATGCATCTGATAGTGGGGATGCTGCAGCCAACTTTGTTGGACAGGATTATGCCTTTTTATCTTGCATTTCAGATTCTAGGCTGGCTGTTCCAGATGCTCGGGATAGAACAGCCACTTGCAGTGATGATACATATGCATTTTTGACTTGCAGTTATGACTCCTCTACGGATGCATCTGCTTTCAGTGTCAATGAAACACTGAACACTTGGTATTTTGACAGTGGTGCATCCAAGCACATCACTTCTAGGAAGTGTCTTTTTGCTTCCTTGCATCCACCTCCCGTTGGTAAGAAAGTCACTTGTGCCAACAACTCATCATATTCAGTACGTGGCACAGGAGATGTTGAGCTCACTGCCATTGATGGCTCAATTTTCAGACTTTCAGATGTCTTATATGTGCCTGGCATAACCAAAAATCTTCTTTCAGTGTCCACTCTTAACAGAGGTGGATTTCAGGTCATTTTTGAGGATGACAAATGTGCTGTCCGAGACAGGGAAGATGACTATGCCTTAAGGTTATCTGGTACTCTGCTGCGTGGGCTTTTTCAGCTTGATCTTTTTGAGAAAAGAGCAGCCCATGCTCTTGCAGTTTCTACCCCTACAGCTGCCATGCAAAATGCAGAATTATGGCATGCCCGATATGGCCACATGCATTACAACAGCTTGATGACACTTCAGAAGTATTCCATGGTTGATGCATTGCCACCTCTTGAGATACCTCCTCCACATGCCTGTGAAGGGTGCATTTTAGTCAAGATGCATAGATTCCCCTTCAAGAAGGATGGTTCAGTTAAAGCTGTCCGCAAATTACAGCTTATACACAATGATGTCTGTGGTCCCATGAGGACTCCATCGTTAGGTGGTCATCTCTACTTCGTTACATTTATTGATGATTACTCCAATTTTACTTGGGTTTATGGGCTGAAACGCAAATCTGAAGTGTTCACGGTGTTTAAACACTTTTCAGCCATGATTGAAAATGAAACCGGACTCAAGATACAGACATTGCGTACAGATAGAGGTGGGGAATACTTGTCTGCAGAATTTGATGCTTTTCTGAAAGGCAAGGGTATTGTGCATCAGCTCACAGTCAGGCTGACCCCTCAGCAAAATGGCAAAGCTGAGAGGAAAAATAGAACTCTCATGGAGATGGACAGATGTATGCTGAAAAGCAAACACATGCCTCACAAATTCTGGCTTGAGGGTTTGATGTGTGCCAATTACATTTTGAATCGGGCTCCCACTAAGGCTTTAAAAACAAAAACTCCTTATGAGGTCTGGAATGACAGGAAGCCTTCAGTGGATCTCTTCTGAGTCTTTGGATGCCTTGCTTATGCCCATGTGCCAGTTGAATTTAGGCACAAGTTGTCAGATAAAGCCATCAAATGCATATTTGTTGGATACAGTGCAGAAAGCAAGGGGTACCATCTCTACAATCCTGCTACATGCAAGATCATAGTAAGTAGAGATGTGATATTTTCTGAAAATTCAGCTCACACTCAGGCTGAATTTCAAATGCCTTCTTCTTCAGAGGATGTCTTTGAGGGGTTGCTACCCATTGCCTTGGGTTCCCCTGCTGATTTTTCTGATGCAAATCAGAATTTACAGCAACCTCCAGATGCTTTAGTTCCGCCACAGGATGTCTTGCCCCCTCCACAGGCAGTGGAACAGGTGGTGCAGCAAGAAATTGCAGACATACATGCAGCAAAAACAGTCCCAAACTGGCTGTTACAGACTCTCAGGGAGAGTAAAATTGATGCTCCATTACCTGGCAGGACTCGCAGTGCAGCACGGCACATGGAAGGTGCTAATTCAGTGGAATCAGCATATGCAGGTACTCTTCTTGATGAGGAGGAGCGTGCCACATTCGAAGAGGCAAAGGATAATGTGCATTGGATAAATGCCATGCACGATGAGTTGCAGTCCATTGCAAAAAATCAGACTTGGGATGTTGTAGACTTGCCACCGGGTAAACATGCCATTGGCACACGATGGGTTTTCAAGGTCAAACGGAACCCAGATGGCTCCATTGATAGATATAAGGCAAGGCTGGTTGCTAAAGGCTATGCTCAGAAAAAGGGCATAGATTATGAGGAGACATTCGCTCCTACATTCTGGATGACCACCATCCGATCAGTTATTGCAATGGCTGCACATTTTGAGTGGAATGTTCATCAGTTGGACATAAAAACAGCCTTCTTAAATGGGGACTTGTGGAAGAGGTGTATGTCAAACAACCTCTGGGCTTTGAAATTACAGCAAATGCATGGTATGCCATGATCCATGCCTTTTTGACCAGCAAGGGGTTGCACAATAGTCCTACTGAGGGCACCCTCTACATCAAGATGGATGGGGGGGAAATTTTAGTCATCCTTCTTTATGTCGATGACTTACTGCTCACAGGGTCCAATGAAGACAAAATTGCAGATTTCAAAGCTGATTTGCAGACCAACTTTGACATGTCAGATTTGGGGCTGCTTCACTTTTATTTGGGGATCCAGTTCTCTCATGAGAGACGTGGCACTATTATGTCTCAGTCCAAGTATGTTCAGAAACTCTTGGACAGATTTAACATGCATGAGTGTAAGCCCATAGCCACTCCCATGGAGCCGGGGCTGAAACTCACAATGCATGATGCAGGAGAATTAGTTGATGCCACACTTTACAGTCAGGCTGTTGGATGCCTCATATATCTCTGCAACACTAGACCTGATATTCAGTTTGCAGTATCTCAAGTGAGCAGGTACATCCACAGCCCAAAAACTATGCATTGGTAGGCAGTTAAGCGCATCTTCCGTTATTTGCAAGGCACGAAGTCTTTTGGCTTGTTATTTCCCAGGGGGGATGACTTGCAGATGCATGCCTACAGTGATTCAGATTGGGCTGGTGATTATGACACTAGGCAGTCCACTAGTGGCAATTGTTTCTTTTTGGGTAAATCTTGCATTTCCTGGCTGAGTAAGAAACAATCTACAGTGGCTACCTCATCATGTGAAGCTGAGTACAGGGCAGCTTTCACAGCAACAGTTGAATGTGTCTGGCTGCAATGTCTGTTTGCTGATCTTCATCTGTCTTTGGAGGGTCCTTCTCCAATTTTCACTGATAGTTAGAGTGCCGTTGCAGTGGCAAAGAATCCAGTGTTTCATGCTCGCACGAAGCACATTGAGGTTCACTATCACTACGTCAGAGAGAAGTTGCATGCAGGAGAGATCAGTATGATCTTTGTGTCCACACATGACAACGTTGCAGATATTTTCACCAAAGCACTACCACGTGAAAAGTTTGAGGCATTTCGCAGTGCCCTAAACTTATATCCGTTTGGTGATTGATCAGCCTTGTACATGACATTGGCACTGTAGGGGGGTGTTAGAATTATAGATATAATTCAGCAGTGACCAATGTAATATAATAAGCTAGTTAGGGGTACTTTTCCCTCTTTAAGAGGTTTTTCCCCCTAACCGCAGTTAGTTCACTAACTATGGTTAGTGACTACTAAGGTTTTGTCACTAGGACAAAACCTCATCTCTCACTCATTGAGTTGTACTCTTCACACACTTCTATTGCAACTCAGCTTTCAGCTTCCAAGCTTCCAGCTCTCACTCTCTCTTGCTCTCTCTCACTCACCATTCTCTCACAAGTCTCCCCTTTATTCCTAGCAACTAAACGCTGGTTTTTCCCCCTATGGATAAAACTCAGCACCCTCTCAGGGTATTCTATTGTTACTTCCTTTCGATGGAACCACGGTGTACCAAGTACAACATCATGCTGCTTGAGAGGAGAGATTAAGAAGTCCTCCTCCTGATCTACATAGCTCTGCACATGGACACGAAGCTTTCCAATCAAAGGAGTAACTTGCACTGGATTCCCTTGAAACATTTGATTAGCATCAAGAGCTCTGCCTAGCTCTTTAGTTTTTATCCCTAATCTCAAGGCTAAATCTTTAGATATGAAATTGTCTGTAGATCCTGGATCAAATAGGATTAATGCTTGTTGATCTCTTATCTTTCCCCATGATAGCAAAAGCTCTTTTTCCTTTGGGTCTGAGGTACTCCCCAAAACATCTGGGACTACTCCCACCATTGGCCTCAGTGGTACTTGTGGTTTTTTCTGCTCCTTAGAACCCGAAGGCTTCTCAGGGCACTGGGTAGCCATATGCCCCTCTTTCCCACACTTAAAGCATTTCCCATCTCTGCGGAATTCAGCTATTTGTTCAGGAGTGAATGGGGATTTGCCTTTATATGACTTTGAAAACTGAGTACCCCTCGGCTTCTGAGGTTGAAACCCTTTCTTTTCAACCTTGGGATACTATTTCTTTTCTGATTTTGAAAAATCAGTTTTCTTTCTTTCAGCACTTTCTGCATGTAAGGATAGTACCGTGGATGGATCTTGTAACGGCACAAGACTAGCTTCTGAAGCTGAATGCATAAGGTCTTGAATGTTCTTTGCTCCCAAAGCATTCACTACTGCTTGAATTCTTGGACTGAGACTTGCTCTGTACTTTCTCATTTGGGTTCCTTTTGAGATCTTTTTGAAAGGTGCAACCTGCAAATAAGCATCCCAAAACTTTTGGTTGTACACATCCACTGTATCTCCTGCATCCATATGCAAACTGTCCCAATCTTGAAGAACATGATCTCTAAACTGTTTAGGCATAAACTGCTGGTAGAAGGCTTTCTTGAAGTCCTTCCACCTCTTTGGGGCTGACCCATTTGTGGTCTGTGCACTCCACCATGCACTAGCTGTCGCTGTCAAGTGCAAACTGACCATTCTTAACTTGGAGGATTCTAAAAACTTTTTTGTACCGAATGCAGCATCAAACTGCTTGATGAACTGCAGTGCTTTGTCTGTATGACCATATTGTCCATTATAGGTTACAAACTTGACAGATTTACCTCCCTCTTTGAATTCCTTGGTCTCTGTGGAAGACTTACTCTTCCTAGACTTCTTGTGTTTCCTTCTTTTCCTGGATGGTTTATCTGATAAAGAAGAAGATACAGAAGTCGAACTCGAGGTAGACGGTGAAGAACTTGGAGATCGGTGAAGGTGCCTCGATCTCTTCTTGCTATGAGACCGTCCCCTATGAGATCTCTCTCTCTCAGGCTGTACACGAGAGTGTGCCTCTGGCATTGGCACATCATAAGCTGCATTAGGCATATTTTCTGCTTGAAACAAATGTTGAGCTCTTGGATCCCTTCTGAGATTTTCCATCTCTTGCATACGGGTGCGTACCATTTGCTCAAATTCTTGCTGAGTTTGTTGCACACTTCTCTGTCTTGGATGTGCATCCCTATCTTGTGAATCCCTCTGGATAGGTGATCAACTCGTCTGAGATCTGCAAGTTTCTCACACACACTGTGTATGCAACTGATGCACGCAACCTTTGCTTTTCAAAGAGAAAAAATTACCTCAACAAGAGGTGTCTTGCATTCACAATCTATGGCAGTACCGGGCTGTCAACTCAAGGCATATACCCACAAAGTTGCCAAGGCATCAACAACTATATTGCCCCTTTTTCTGGCTGCTGCAAAAAGCACTGAGTATGCATCTGATTCCTCTTTTCCTGAGCACAAAGGCATGCATTCTTTTACTTGTGCAAATCTCTGATTTTTCTCTGATTTCTGCTTTTTCTGACAGTAAATATTCTCTCAGACAGGTGAAAACTGCTAGCAGAAACAGTCTCTGCAACTGTCTCTTTTTTTTTTTTTTTGGGTGTGACAGTAACCAGATGGGTAACTACTGGTTACTCTAACCAGACTGATTGGTTCTGGTTTGATTAATCTGCAACTGGACTAATTGGACTGGTCACAGTCTGGTTACAGTCACTAGACTGGTTTGGTTGGGTCAACTACCTGGACCTCTAACCAGTCTACTAACCAGAGTCAGCTAACTGGATCTCACGTGTCAATCACACGTGTGGGCACCACGTCACCTGTCACATGTCCTGCCACATCAGCATCTGAGCTGGCTGCCATGTTAGCATCTCTCAGGCCTGCCTTGCCTGCCACGTCAGTGCCACGTGTAAGGTCTGCCACATCATCAAGCCTAAGGTTCCAGACCTTCTGGCTGTGAATTGGTCGACGTCGCGCGTCGCGCCTTCTGGAGACCATCAGCTTCACACGTTGCGGGACCTTCAGCATATGACGAATCTGCGTCACGAAGCATCGCTTGCTTTTGGAGAGAAGCTTCACAACGTGTGCCCTGTCGAAGGAATTGTCTTCACATGATGACGTCTCTCAGTGTGATGGTATCGCTCTGCGTGGAGGCATCTTGCTAAGGATGATCACCATCATCCTTCCGTCGACCATGTGCCTGCGTGGAGACGTTACCTGTGCACCCTTGTTTGGCCGGTTGCCTTCGCCATACCTAGGGTCCTTTGTCAATCGTCTACAGCCAAGGAGCAGCACGTGCTACTCATCTCGTCTCTCGGGTCTTCGTCGACGCCTAGCCTTGCATTGCCTCACAGAGAGCAACTACCTGATGCATTTAATCAACGTGACTCAGTTGGATCATCAATATGCTCCCCAGGCCTCCATCGCTGCAGCTATCCGTGCGCCTAACCACTCACGCTTGTGATCTTATGCATAATGAGCCGCTTGATCACGTTGCTGTTGTCACCACAATGTAAATATCCTAAGTCAAAGTATAGTTGACCATTTATTTGATCATAATTAAAGAGTCTTAAATGTGTTAATTATGGTCAAAGAGTTATTTTAATGGTCAAAGGGTTGACTACGGTCAAAGATACTTGACTCTAGTCAAGTAAACTTGACTGCGGTCAGAGAGTTGACTTTGGTCAACAAGACTTGGCATGCGCCAAGAGGGTTAACCCCGGTTAACCAAGATGTGCCAACTTCGGTTGGAGAGACTTGGCTATAATGAAGGCGCCTTGACCCTTGGTCAAAGCTCTTTAATTATAATCAAGAGTGTTGACTCCGGTCAACCAGAGAATATATATATTTATTTGTATATATATTTGTTTAGATGTGCACATGTGTTCAGTGGGGACGCCCACCGTGACTAGAAATTAGTCCACAGTGTGTTATTTGCATGCAAAGCGCTAACAATTAATGGGTACCATGGTGGTGCGCTTTAATTAATTGTTGCAGGTACTAGGAAGGATTATTTTTCCTAAGCGTAATGGGAGCCTGACAAGCATCTAGGAGGCGGTTCGTGTGACCGAGAGCTTTGAAGACTCCAGAATAGCCCTTAGTGGCATGTAATAGGACTTAGTTTAGATTCTAGACAAGTGGCATGTTGCCAATTTGAATTGAGCTTGAAGCTCTTGTAATAAAGTGGATTATTCACGTTTTGTAACGTGGAGAGGTTTTCCAGACAGCTCTACGTTGAACTTCTGTAACAGATTTTCTCTCATGAATAAAGACCTTCGGGGGGGTCCAGCCCGACGTTTTGTCCTGGGCCCTAGTGCATCTTCAGAGAGGGAGTGAGGGAGAGTTTAGGAAAGCATAATTTCTGTCGTTTATGAGTGGTAATGGCTGTCTCTCACCAACGAGTCGGTTTCATTGGTATCAGAGCGTAAGATTTCACCAAGACTGAAGAGTGCAGGCTTTGGCCTAGAACATTTGATGGAAAGTAAGCCTGAAGGGAAGGTCATCATCGACGGTTAGCTATGCAAAAAAAAAACGGCGTCATGATCTTCCGGGTATTTTTGCGAAGTGAAACAGTGAGAAAAATGGTCGGTATTTGCGTTGCCTTGCAGAACGCAATGAGCGACGTAGTTTGCCTGGGTATCGCGTGAACGTGCGAGGTGATCTTTGACTTCCTGTGTCAAAATTGCATACTGCGTGAAGGCAATAGCGCTCGAGGAGGCTACGCTATGGTGCGGGCTGGAAACGAGTAGGCGTAATGTTTGAAGCGAGGTGCTGGCGAAGGTGTGGAGAAGGTACTGCAGACGTAACGACGACGCAGGCGCGACGCGCGACGCCAGTCAGCCAGCCAAGGTTTGAACCTTAGGCTGACGTGGCAGGCTTAACCGACAGATGACATGGCAGCCAGCAGGTCCAGCTGACGTGGCAACCACACGTGTGAGGTGACGTGGCAGCCAGGTGGCATGCACGTGCAGACGCTGATGTGGCAGATGGGCAATGGGCTTGATGACGTGGCAGTCCATGCTGGCAGACAGCTCAGCAGATGACGTGGCACTGACACGTGGTAGGTGCTGATGTGGCAGGGTTGACAGAAAGCTGATGTGGCAGTTGCTGACGTGGCACTGATGTGGCAAACCAGTGGTTAAATTAACTCTGGTTAGTTAATTCTGGTCAGAGGTCTAGTTAACTTGACCTAACCAGACCAGTCTGGTCACTGTAACCAGACTGTGACCAGTCTAGTTAGTCCAGTTGCAGACTAACCAGACCAGAACCAGTCAGTCTGGTTAGAGTAACTAGCTAGTTACTCCATCTGGTTACTGTTCTTTTCAAAAAAAAAAAAAAAAGAACAGTTGCAGAGATTGTTCCTGCTAGCAATTTTCACTTATCTGTCAGAAAAGCAGCAGAAAAACAGAGAAAACAGAGAAAGCAGATTTCTACTGTCAGAAAACAGCAGAAAAGTAGAGAAATCAGAGATTTGCAGAAAAAGAGTATGCATGCCTTTGAGCAGTGAAAAGAGGGAAAAACAGATGCCTTTTGAAGCCATCTGCAGCAGCCAGAAAAGGGCAATATAGTTGTTGATGCTTTGGCAACTGTGTGGGTATATGCCTTGAACTGACAGCCAGTACTGGCATAGATTGTGAATGCAAAACACCTCTTGTTGAGGTATTTTTTTTTCTGTTGGGAAAGCAAAGGTAGTTGTGCATCAGTTACCTACACGGTGTGAGAAATCTGCAGATCTCTGAATATGGATCAATCACCTATCCAGTGGGATTCACAAGATAGGGATGTACATCCAAGACAGAGAAATGTGCCGCAAACTCAACAAGAATTTGAACAGATGGTACGCACTCGTATACAAGAGCTGGAAAATCTCAAAAGGGATCCCAGGGCTCAGCATTTGTTTCAAGCAGAAGCTATGCCTAATCCAGTATATGACGTGCCAATGCCAGAGGCACACTCTCGTGTACAGCCTGAGAAAGAGAGATCTCATAGGAGACGGTCCCATAGCAAAAAGAGATCGAGGCATCATCACCGATCTCCTAGTCCTTCACCGTCTACCTCGAGTTCGACTTCTGTATCTTCTTCTTCCTTATCAAATAAACCATCCAGGAAAAGAAGAAAACACAAGAAGTCTAGGAAGAGAAAGTCTCCAAAGAGACCAAGGAATTTAAAGAGGGAGGAAAATCTGTCAAGTTTATGACCTACAATGGACAGTATGGTCATACAGACAAAGCATTGCAGTTCATCAGACAGTTTGATGCTGCATTCGGTACATAAAAATTTTCAGAATCCTCCAAGTTAAGAATGGTCAGTTTACACTTGACAGCAACAGCTAGTGCATGGTGGAGTGCACAGCAGACCACAGACGGGTCAGCCCCAAGGAAGTGGAAGGACTTCAAGAAAGCCTTCTACCAACAGTTTATGCCTAAACAGTTTAGAGACCATGTTCTTCAAGACTGGGACAGCTTGCACATGGATGCAGGAGATACAGTGGATGGGTACAACCAAAAGTTTTGGGATGCTTATTTGCAGGTTGCACCTTTCAAAAAGATCTCCAAAGGCACCCAAATGAGAAAATATAGAGCAGGTCTCACTCCAAGAATTCAGGCAGTAGTGAATGCTCGGGGAGCAAAGAATATTCAAGATCTTATGCATTCAGCTTCACTAGCGAGTCTTGTGTCGCTACAAGATCCATCTACAGTGCCATCCTTGCATGCAGGACGTGCTGATAAAAAGAAAACTGATTTTCCAAAATCAGAAAAGAAAGAGTACCCCAAGGCTGAAAAGAAAGGGTTTCAGCCTCAGAAGCCGAGGGGTACTCAGTTTTCAAAGACTTATAAGGGCAAATCTCTATTCACCCCTGAACAGATAGCGGAATTCCGTAGAGATGGGAAATGCTTCAGGTGCGGAAAAGAGGGGCATGTGGCTGCCCAGTGCCCAGAAAAGCCTTCAACTTCGAAGGGAAAAGAGGCAGAGAAGCCACGAGGACCGCAAAAGCCAATGGCGGGGGGAATTCCTGACATACTGGGTCATGCTTTGAACCCAGAAGAACGAGAATTGCTGCTATCATGGGGCAAAGTTAGAGACCAGCAAGCGCTAATTTTATTTGATCCAGGGGCTACTGATAATTTCATATCAGAGGATCTAGCCCTGAGGCTGGGGATAAAGACGGAGGAGTTAGGCAGGGCTTTAGATGCCGATCAGATGTTCTGTGGGAATCCTGTGCGAGTTACTCCCTTGATAGGGAAGCTCCGTCTTCATGTTCAGAGTTATGTGGATCAGGAAGACTTCTTCATTTCTCCACTGAAACATTATGATGTAGTTTTGGGAATGCCTTGAAAGATTGCTTTTCTGATACTTTACCAGGGGAGTTACCCCCAAAGAGACCAGAAGATCATCAGATAGAGTTAATGCCTGGTAGTGAGTCACCAAACAGACCACCTTATAGAGTCAGTGCGACTCAGAGAGAGGAGATTATGGCTCAGGTACAGGACTTGCTGTCCAAAGGGTTGATTCAGCCCAGCTCGTCTCCTTTTTGTTCTCCTGTACTGTTAGTACAGAAGAAAGATGGTTCATTCCGTATGTGCGTCGATTATCGTGCACTGAACAAAATGACCATCAAGAATAGATTCCCTATTCCGCGCATTGATGATGTCCTGGATCAATTAAATGGAGCTTCAGTTTTCAGCAGGATAGACTTAAAGAGTGGCTATCACCAAGTGAGGATACAGCCTCAGGATGTGCACAAGACAGCATTCCGCACTACATTTGGGTTGTATGAATACTTAGTGATGCCTTATGGGTTGACAAATGCTCCAGCCACATTCAATAGAATAATGGATCGCATCTTCCGAAAGTACAGGCATTTTACGGGTACTTTCTTTGATGATATCTTAGTTTTTTCTAAGACAGAAGAAGAGCACAGAGAACATCTTGTTATAGTGTTTCAAGAGCTGAGAAATCATCAGCTCTATGCAAACAGCAAGAAAAGTGAGTTCTTCTTGGAAGAAATCCACTATCTGGGGCATATAATATCCAAGAATGGGATACAAATGGATCCAGCGAAGATCCGTGCCATTCAGGAATGGCCAGAGCTGAAAACTGTGCATGAAGTTCGAAGTTTCCTAGGCCTATGTTCTTACTACAGAAGGTTTATCAGACATTTCGCTGATATCGCAGCTCCATTACATGACCTTACTAAGAAAAATGCAGCCTTCACATGGGGAATATCACAGAAGAAAGCATTCAATACACTCAAGGAGAAGTTGACTACAGAGCCTATTCTGGTAGTCCCTGATCTTTATCAGTCTTTTGATGTTGATTGCGATGCTTGTGGAGAATGTGTTGGGGCTGCATTGCATCAGAATGGTCATGTAGTAGCCTATGAAAGCAGGCAACTTCGGGATGCAGAAAGATATCTAGGAATCTATGAGAGAGTTATTGGCTGTAATTCATGCCATCCATACATGGAAACACTATCTTTTGGGTGCAGATTTTACTGTCAAGACAGATCACCAAAGTCTGAGATACTTTTTGACTCAGACCAAGCTTTCCGAGAAGCATATGAAATGGGCAAACATGCTGTCAATGTATCATTTTCAGATTGTCCATACTCCAGGAATTCGGAACAGAGTGGCAGATGCCTTGTCCCGAAGACCCCAGGTCAATAATGTGACTATTGCTTATCATCAGGACCTGGAAGGCATGAGGGAGCAATATGCTCATGATTCAGATTTTGGTGAAATTTTACAGCAAATGCAAGAGGGGCAATCCACCAGTCACTATTCCCTGAAAGATGGGTATTTAATGAAAGATGATTGCCTATGCATCACCCAGGAGATGAGGAAAAAGATTTTGGGGGAATGCCATGCACCTCCCTATGCTGGACATAGAGGAATTACAGCAACAACTCTAGCACTAGAGAGGTATTTCTTTTGGCCAGGGATGCGGAAAGATATACATCAGTTTGTTACCGAATGCCTTACGTGTCAGAAAGTGAAGTATGATAGACGGAAGGCACCTGGCCTACTTATGCCTCTTCCCGTGCCTTAGGCACCATGGGAAAGTATTACAATGGACTTTATTTTTGATTTGCCGAGATCAAAATCAGGGAATGATGGGATTTGGACTATCATTGATAGATTCAGCAAACAAGCTCATTTCATTCCGGTTCGCAAAACCATAAAGGTAGATCATATGGCTAAGCTTTTCATGGCACAAATTTTTAAACATCATGGTATGCCTAAGTCCATTGTTAGTGATCGCGATCCCAGAATGACCAGTCTATTCTGGAGAGCTTTATTTGATAACATGGGGACGAATCTGAATTTTTCTTCTTCTTTCCATCCCCAGACAGATGGTCAAAGTGAAGTAGCAAATTCTACAATTTTGGATATGCTGAAATGCTACGTGGGTGACCAAAGTTCAGACTGGGAAAAGTACCTACCGCTAGTAGAGTTTGCTTACAATAATACAGTACATAGCTCTACAGGAAAAGCCCCTTTTGAGGTCATATATGGGAAGGTGATTTTGCCACCTATATTGAGGACCAAAGATGAAATATTTGCAGCTGATCGGTTTGTGAGAGAACACCAAACAGCTTATAGCCAAGTCCGGACAACAATTGAAAGGTCTCAAGAGAAACATAAAAGAGCTGCAGATAAGCATAGGAGACAGTTAGATCTCAAGGAAGGGGATTGGGTACTTTTGAGATTTGAAAAAGCTAGGCTCCGCAAGTTTAAAGGCAAATAGAAAGTGTATGCAAAGTTATCTCCCAGATACTATGGCCCTTTCAGGGTTACAGAAACAATAAATGAAGTTGCATACAGATTAGCATTGCCAGAGCATTGGAGGATTCACAATGCATTCCATGTGAGCCTTCTAAAGAAATTTCAGGGACCCAAATTGTGTACCATACTGTACGTAAAGGCCCTCAGGGTAAGGAGTTTTACAGGTATCTTGTAAAATTCAAGAATCATACAGCATTAGATGCCAAGTGGATGGACGAAGACATGTTATCCGACCATCCACAGCCTTTGGATGTTTACAAGGAAGCTTTTCAGTTGAGGTCAACTGATAGAAGCCGAGGGGATGTCACCACAATGTAAATATCCTAAGTCAAAGTATAGTTGACCATTTATTTGATCATAATTAAAGAGTCTTAAATGTGTTAATCATGGTCAAAGAGTTATTTTAATGTCAAAGGATTGACTAAGGTCAAAGATACTTGACTCTAGTCAAGTAAACCTGACTGCGGTCAGAGAGTGTTGACTTCGGTCAACAAGACTTGGCATGCGCCAAGAGGGTTAACCCCGGTTAACCAAGATGTGCCAACTTCGGTTGGAGAGACTTGGCTATAATTAAGGCGCCTTGACCGTTGGTCAAAGCTCTTTAATTATAATCAAGAGTGTTGACTCCGGTCAACTAGAGAATATATATATTTATTTGTATATATATTTGTTTAGATGTGCTCATGTGTTCAGTGGGGACGCCCACCGTGACTAGAAATTAGTCCACAGTGTGTTATTTGCATGCAAAGCGCTAACAATTAATGGGTACCATGGTGGTGCGCTTTAATTAATTGTTGCAGGTACTAGGAAGGATTATTTTTCCAGCGTAATGGGAGCCTGACAAGCATCTAGGAGGCGGTTCGTGTGACCGAGAGCTTTGAAGACTCCAGAATAGCCCTTAGTGGCATGTAATAGGACTTAGTTTAGATTCTAGACAAGTGGCATGTTGCCAATTTGAATTGAGCTTGAAGCTCTTGTAATAAAGTGGATTATTCACGTTTTGTAACGTGGAGAGGTTTTCCAGACAGCTCTACGCTGAACTTCTGTAACAGATTTTCTCTCATGAATAAAGACCTTTGGGGGGGTCCAGCCCGACGTTTTGTCCTGGGCCCTAGTGCATCTTCAGAGAGAGGGAGTGAGGGAGAGTTTAGGAAAGCATAATTTCTGTCGTTTATGAGTGGTAATGGCTGTCTCTCACCAACGAGTCGGTTTCAGCTGTCGATTGCTACTCTTTTCCATTTGTGGCGTCCAATTCTCTCAGACCATCTCTTTCCTTGTCATCTCCAAGGAAAGAGATGAACCAATAGCTCTGATACCAATGAAACCCCGAAGGCTTGAAAAACCACTCGCTCTGGAAAGACATCAATTACACCTTCATTTGCTACGAAACCTCTTTCGTAAATATAGCAAAGACACTCTCATTTTCTCTCCCTCTCTCCCTCTCTCCCTCTCTCAACAGGTACACTAGGGCCCATGACAATTGTCGGGCTGGACCTCCCCGAAGGTTTTATTCATCAGAGAGAAAATGCAATACATGAGTTCAGCAGGGAAGCTGTTCATACAAAATCCAAAACGTGAATTAAATTACATGAGCTCTCAGGCTCCCCTTCTTGGCAACAAGCCACTTGTCAATTTCTACATTACTTTCCTAATTACATGCCACTAAGGGCAACTTTGGAGTCTTCAAAGAACTTGGTCACGCGAACCGCCTCCTAGACTCTTGTTAGGCTTCCGTAGCGCTTAGGAAAATAACTCTTCCTAGTGCCGCATGCAAATAACACACTGTGGACTAATTCTAGTCACGGTGGGTGTCCCCACTGAACACATGTGCACACATAACAAATATAAAAATATATATTTATTCTCTGGTTGACCGGAGTCAACACTCTTGATTATAATTAAGAGGCTTTGACCAAGGGTCGAGGCACCTCAATTATAGTCAAGTCTCTCCAACCGAAGTTGGTACAACTCTCCAACCGAAGTTGGCACATCTTGGTTAATCGTAGTTAACCCTCTTGGCGCATGCCAAGTCTCGTTGACCGAAGTCAACACTCTCTGACCATAGTCAGCTCTGTGGTTCTCTGGTTAACCGCAGTTAACCCTCTTGGTAATGAACCAAGTCTTCCTGATCGAAGTCAGGTTTACTTGACCAGAGTCAAGTATCTTTGACCATTAAAAGAACTCTTTGACCATAATTAACACATATGAAAACTCTTTAATTATGATCAAATAAATGGTCAACTGTACTTTGACTTACGATATCTACATTGTGGTGACACATGCTCAAGACTATGGGGCACATGGCTAATAGCTTTTGGGGGATGTCCATGTTTGTGCTGTCTTCTTACTGCAGTAGTAACATGCAAAGCTGACCTTTTTCAGCCTGAAGCAAATGGAGGTCAAAGATTTACCTGTTGCATCCAATGCCCCCTCCATGTTCTGCCAAAACAGGTTCAAACAATGTGTTTGAATATTTTGTGGTCAAGAGGTTGGACTTAGGTGTATCTAGTGACAGGGAGACATTGTGGGACCATGGTTACATGATTCCTAGCAGGCCTGATTTGTCTGAGGGATTAGAGAAACTTATTGAGTTGTTTGAGTCCAAATACTGCAGCTATAATGAAGATGATTTTCAGTTCTTCACATTTGGTAAGGACAGCATAACTAGAGATGCAATGCAAAGACAGCTCATTGAACCACTCATTGAAGCTACCATATGGGGTATATGGCAAAGCAATCAATGCTTCCCATGTGAAGGAAGGTGGACAGCAAAACACAATGTGTTGTGCAAAACAAAAACCATGGGGACAGCCAGAACTTATGTGATTATGAAGCTTTGTGATGATGATCTTGCCAAGATGGATTACCACGAACACCCAAGGCAAATGAATTTATCACATTTCCTTTTGACCTTGGTGGCAAGCATGATGGAGTATGTCCTATTTACAGCCTATTTACAGTAGGGCCTTGGTGCCTAACCATCACCTCAAAATTTATACTAGGCATCTAAAAATGAAATGCTCCTCCGACTCGATCTCCTAGTAGATCATACAAGGTGCATATGCACCTCTCCCTAGGTACTCCCTCAGCTTGGTGAGGAGTCGATGCGAAGATACTCGAAACTGCCCAATAGCGATCCTCAGTGAATGGGGAAGATGAATCCGAGTATATACAGGAGGATCAATAAAGCCCTCCACCAAAATGCGTAGGTAGTGATCTCTGTAGAAGTTAAGCTTCACAAGAAGTTCACTCGGTTCCAACCAGTTTTCTTGAATGTGTGTAGCTGCAAGAGGTCCTCGTGTATGACCTGGTTACCCTCGTGATACCCAAGTGGGAGAAATGGCACATCAATGCTATACTGGAAGGAAGGAAGTCTATCCATGTGAAGCCCTAATCTCTCGAACCACCTGTCTGCACGTGCATACTAGCATCTCTGGTCACCCGCAGCTGCTAGGGCCATAGACCAAAAGGAAGGAGAAGGGATAGAAGAGAGAGGAAGAGGTGGGGAAAAGAGAGAGAGAGAGAGAGAGAGAGAGAGAGAGAGAGAGAGAGAGTCTATTAATGTCCACAGGAGACCAACAAGTCTATGGGACAGCAAAAAAACCATCTCATACACCTACTTTAGAGAGGGCACATTGCAGCTCAAGGGAGTGCAAAAGCAACCCCAAGTATTTAGAGTACCTACATAATAGCCTGAAAGAGTAATCAGCCATACATCAATTTGAGATTGAGAGTCTTTTGGTTTGGATTTAAACTCTTTGATTAGTGCTACGCCGTCATGGTAAACTAGCCATTTTCCATCCTTCCTAACAGCCCTGGCTTTAGCTAATTCCGTTGCCTTATTCTTCAATTGAGCTCGTGTAAGTTCCTCAGCTATCCATATCTTGGTCCCTTTCAACTTGTAAGATTGTCAAGAAGCTTGATCCATAAATCTCGCGACTTAAGTGTAAGGATGGCATGTCCTCTGGAGTGCCGGATATTAGTTGCTCCATCGTCATCATCATCATCATCATCATTATCATCATCAACCTTCCATTCAATATTAAGCATGGCTGCTTTGACATGTGCTAAGGTCTCACTGAAAGAGTCATCATCTTTGAACCATCCTTCAGGGAGCCCCCCCACTCTAATCTTCAATGCATTATCATGTCTGGCTTCGTGTTCTTTGATCTCTTCTTGGATATAAATCTTGTTTACCTTTTTGTCCAACTCCTCAATCACTTCTTTCTTGATTGATTGTACTTCAGTACGAACCATATCTTTGACTGTAGAGACTAGTTAAGGAGTAGGAGGAGAATTCTTACACAAGTTCACAACCTCAACAATTATTCCCTACTCAAACCTTACCTCTCTGCCATCTCAAGCCTTAACTCTTTGAGTGCTTGCTGCAAATAATAAATCTGTTCATGTTGCCCAATGATGGGCCGTTTGGACCCTTCTTGTTGGTAATTGCATGCATACGGAAAGGGTGTCATGGCTGCAACTGTAGAGTACCAAGTCTTGATAGTTGAGGTTGATGGAGTTGCGGGGGATTTGGATTAGAGGGTAGGCCATTCCATATTGGCTATTTCTTTAGAACCCCCTAGCTGAACCTAACCCCCGGGTTGGGCTAGGGGTTTAGCCTAACTCTGGGTTAGAGACCCTAGGAGCTTGCTGCAAGGTGAGCAGGTGACCAAAGAACAAGTGACCAACGAGGAGCAAACTGCTGCTGGCGGCGGCTGCAATGCTAGTGGTAGTTCTGCTTTGGCGGGGCTATTGGCTGGCTGCTAGCAGCTCAGCGAGCTCCGTTGCTAGCTGCAGCTAAAGTGGCTGAAGGCTAAAAGGGCAGGCAACAAGAGAGAGACTTTTGGGAGAAGGAGAGTGTAGGCAGCAAGTAGGAAGGAGGAAGGAGGAGAGTAGAGAGGATTAGATGTCACATCAAAACTAACTACAAAGGGTAGGAAGGTGGACTTATATAGTCTCCCTCCACACACTCTCCTTTTTGCCCTCTCTAGGCCAAAACATCCCCTAGAGAAATTGGCCTAACCCTCACTAACTTGGCCCAATCTTCCTCAAAAACAATTTTGTCCTTACTATGAGATCCGAGGGCGCTACTTCTATCTCTTCGAAGACAACTCCAGGATGCTATCCCGCTCTCTTTTGCGGACCAAAGATGTTTGGCCGCTTACATTCATGAGACGGTCAGGCACTGAGAGTGCTTACTTAGATCATAGAGACAGGGACGGGGCACACTAGCAGACTCTTCTCAGATCATGATCACTGAGTTCTAGCCGGACCACCTAGGTTCTCGTCCCGTGGGCCTCCAACATGGACGTAATTTAGAGCTAGAGGCTCGACACACCTAGCAGAGGGTAGATACACACTTGGGGACATTCCCTCCATGTTCAGGGTTGGAGCGCGACCAACAGGGGTCACCATAGCCGTCGTCAGACGCAGAGCCACTGCTAGGAGACAGCGTACGGCCGTGCCCCACAGGTAGTCGACAACACTCTTATCTCTGATTTCATGTTACCACTCCCCCATTGTCCTTGAGAGGGAGGGGGGCTGCAGTTGTGATACTGGACCGGACCTTGCCATGTACTCTGATGACATGTAATGGTAATGAGGATAGAGATGACCATAGTGGTCTTAATATTGACATGATGTTGTATTATGAATATGTGACATTTTAGTTTGTATGGGTGTTGATGCTCGTTTAGTAGCTCTAGCCTTTCAGCTTATTTTGTATCAGGTTTCTCATACTCTCATAGACCCATTGGTCTTCCGAAGACTTAAATAAACTTTCTTTCTTTCTCACCCTTCCTCTCCTAAATCCCTCTTTCTCTAATCTGTCCCCTACCCCTTTTCTTCATTATCTGTGTTTGTTTTTATAGAATTATAACTGCAAGCTTGTGTCCCTTCTTTTTCTAAATCATGGACAATTTTCATATATAGCTTTATGGTATTTTGTTTTTATCTCGGTTTTCGTGTGTTAAGGATGCAATGAGGAGAAGATCAATATCTGACCAGAAAAGGAATGACTATTGTTTTTGTACCTCAGGGCAGTTATGTTCCAAATATCAGCAACAAGGATGCATTCAGTGATGAAGAAGACATGGATACGGAGTTGAGAGATGGTCTCCAAACACCTGCAACCAAAGCAAGCCAGTCATCAGCTTCACGCAGGGGCCGTGGTGGCAGATCTGCAGCTACCAGGGGCAGGGGTAGAGGTTCTCGAGGGGGCTACAAGCAGACCACGTTAGATATGTCCATAAGCACACGTCCTTCCCAAAGGTCAAGTTTCTCTGGTGTTAAAGTTGTGAAAGCTGTTGCAGTACAATGATTTCTCGGAAGTAATCGTAAAGGTGGTTTATTTCTGGGTTTCCACAATGCAGTTAGGGGAATCCTATGCGTGGCTTCCATAATCAAAATACTAGAAACAATGATGCTATGAGCATGCAGTACGTGTGGTGTCTTCTTCTATCCGAACTAGCACACTTGCATTGTGGTTTATAGTGGCATTTTCGTGAACTTTTATGCTTGAAGAGAAACCCGTCAATTGTTTTGACAGTATGCTAGGATTATAAATATTTAACATTATTTTGAGAGGGTGACTGTCCAAGATGACAATGCCTCTCGTTATCTATCCATTCATCTAGATAGATTCTCTCTCTCTCTCTCTCTCTCACTCACTTTTTTTTTTTTTTTTGGGGTAAATCCATGAGAGGTATATTATCAGCAAGATTTACATGAGGGTCTCAAAAAACAGAGAGCCTCAACAGGAAATCAAAAGCAAAGAGAAACTATTTCCAGGCATGACTGAGGAAGATCTCCTTGATGGCAAGCATCATAGATAGATTGCCGTAGGGAGAGTCTGAAATATTCATAAGATTGCAAGAACGGATTCCCAAAATATCTCATGTTGTGATCCTGCCATATGGTCCAAAAAGCCCAATATCTAACCCAGTACAAAAATAAAGAGTAATGGACCAAGGTTGTAGGAAGTCTGCCAAAAAGCCAAAAATGTTTCTTAAAAGGAGAGTTAGGGAAACGAAGGCGAAGCAACATGGAAATTTTGCATATGAAGGTCTTAGTGTTGGAGCACATCCAAAACAAATGAGGCACCGTTTCAGAAGGGGCCATGCATCGAAGACAAGAAGCAGATGCAATCCTTCGTTGAGCCAGAGTGACCCCCACGGATAAGGTTCCTGTAAGACAACGCCATAGGAAAAGCTTTTGCTTGAGAGGCAATTTGCTCCTCCATAAATTGCGGAGATTCTTTCGCCACCAAGCAAGTGATTTTGCCATATGCCAAAGAGAATTAGCATGTAAGTGAATCCATGGTGACGGCTGGAGGAAAGAGTATGTCGTGCTAACCGTTAGGTCAAAAAGAGTAACAGGACGAGAATTTGAGCCCACCGGGTATAACTGCCAATCGTGTAATCGGTCCCTGTTAGATAAAGGAGGGATGGGAAGAAAAGGCTGCAGCAATTCAGCAATTTTTTGCCAAATAAATCTGTGATGCATGGCTAGTGGATAAGAAGCCATGGCTTGAGGGAAGGAAAGCATTTGACCAGTAGCATCAACAACGTCATTTATACACCTGATCCCCAATTTGCTGAGATTATATGCCCGAATCGGCTCTTGGAGGGCCAATGGAGGATCAAAAACAGCACTCCAGTAAATACTTTCTTGCCGAAGGGAATTGGCATGAGACAAAACGGAAGGGGCCCAATGAGCATGCGAAGGAACCTGTTTCCAATCGCTAATAAGTGAAGTAGCAAAAGGGCAACCCGGGATAGAGCCTACAAATCTGCCCAAAATGACCTCCCAAAAATCAGTGATCCATGCACCATGTGCAGTAGTACGTAAGGACGTGCACATGGTTGCAAGCATATGGGTCCATGGCTGCTTCTGACGAAAAAAGGTGAGTAGAAGAGGAATTTTCCTGGCCAAGACATGGTGCGCAATATTCAGCACATTCAACCCACCGTGCATCCTTGGGGAACAAACTTTTGCCATCCTCATAAGTCTTATAGCTTTAGCAGAAGACTTTGTTTTCCATAACAATTCCATAGCATGAGACATAAAGGCAGAAATGTCTTGAGAAGTCCAATGCATCAAAGGCAAATAATACTGAACATAAGCCATGATAATCGACTGGACAATCCGGAGCCTAACGTGGAGTGGCCAAGTGGAGAGCTTCCAATAATGGAGTTTGGCATGAAGCTTGTCAAAAATCCACTTTAGCTGTTGTTTCCTAGTGATGTGCCAGCCAATAGGGTGACCAAGATGGCGGACCACATCATAGGGCTGCATAATGTGCCCAGGCCATAGAAGAGCATGCCAATCATATGAATGCAAAGGTATGAGGCTAGATTTATCAAAATTAACATTCAGGCCAGCAGCCAAGCCATATGAAGAAAGAGTGTCCATAATAGTCTTCAACTGCTGTGGAGAATTATGTTGCATAAAAAAAGAATCATCTGCATAAGCCTGAGCGATAAAGGAAGGGGCTCCATGAATCTGAAGACCAGTGAGAAGACCTTGTGCGGTAAGATGATCCAAGTATGAGAGAAGTGGGTGAGTAGCAATGGCATATAACAGGGCACGCACACACACACACACACACACACACACACACACACACACACACACACATGCACGCACGCACGCACGCGCGCGCACACACACACACACACTCTCTCTCTCTCTCTCTCTCTCTCACACACACACACACACACACACACACACATGCACGCACGCACGCACACACACACACTTTAAAAAAAAAGTGAAAGATTTGATTGATTATATTAAAAGAATAGTTAGCTCAGAAAAGAGGCGTTAGAAAATACATCAACTGAAGATCTGAGTATAAACCAAATATACATCCTGATCTATCTGGCGAGTCTGCAAGCAATCAAAGAAAGATTGCTGCAGAGAACACTTAAAGAAAGCAAACAAAGAAAATTGGGATCACTAAAGACTTTATACTTGCGGTCTGTCCATAAAGTCCAAAGTGCCCAATAGCGAGCCCAAACAAAGAAAAGATGAAACTCCGGTTGCTGTGGATAAAAACCAAAGAGCTAGAAAAATTTCCCGAAGAGAAGAGTCGGGAATCTCGCTCGTAGCCTCTGTCGAAGAGAATCCAGAAACTGTCGAGAAGACAGGCAATGCGAGAATAAATGAGGCACAGTCTCCTGAGAAATCAGACACCGATGACATAAAGCAGGAGCAATGTGCCTATGGGCCAACAACTGTCCAAATGGAACAATTCCCAGAAGCACTCGCCATAAAATAACCCGTTGCCGAAGTGGAATCTTGTATGCCCAAAGTTGCCGCAGTCTTTTCCTCCACCACTAAGCTGGCTGATGCATTCGCCAAAGAGAATTACCCCTTTTTGAAACCCAGGGTTGAGGCAAAAGGATTTAGTATAGCAGTAATCTGAGATAGCCTCAAAGGACGAGAGGAGGACCAAAGGGAAGTCAATGTCCAATTCTCTAATCGATCCTGGAGTTCCAAAGGGGGAATCGGAACCAAAGGGGAAAGCATATAAGTGATTTGCTGCCACAAAGTACGATAATGAGAACTCAAACCATACCGTGTGGCTACCAAAGCCATCATCATGAATAACATCAGCAATAGTATTGATGCCTTTAAAAGAAATAAAGTAAGAACGGCGAGGTTCCTGTAAAGCAAGCAAAGGTTGAAAAACTTTGGACCAGTGAATGCTTTCAGCCCGCAAAGAATCACCCATCAGAGACTGTTGACCATGCCATTCCAAGTGAGACAGAATATGCTTCCAGTCAAGAAGCAAGGTGGAGACCATAGGGCAGCCATGCAAAGTGCCATCAATGCACCCAAACAAGAAATCCCACTGAGTGGGTTGCCAATGACCAAAAGCATGAGTACTGATATGTGTGACCAGAGATTGAATCATGAGAGCCCAGGGCTGATCACCTTTCAAAAATTGCAGCTACATTTTCCCTCTGTGAGCAAGGATGTGCACCTGGATATTAGTGATATTCAAACCTCCATGCATTTTAGGGGAACAAATTCGATGCGTCGAAAGCAGTCTGAAACTTTTTCTGCCATGTTTGGAATGCCAAAAGATTTCCATAATGACAGACATAAAGGAATCAAGATCTGCCTTGGTGAACATGATCAAAGGCAAATAAAATTGAATGTACGCCACAAGTATGGACTGCACTATTCGGAGGCGAACATGTAAAGGCCAGGTTGCCAATTTCCAATATTCAAGGTTTTTTTGGAGCTTCATTAGAACCCAATCAATTCACTGTCGCTGAGTAAGTCCCCAGCCCAAAGGATAACCAAGGTGTCGAACTAACTGAGTGGATGGGATGATCTCCCCTGGCCATAAGAGACTGTGCCAGTCTTTAAGATGCAATGGGAGTAGGTTAGACTTTTGAAAGTTAACATGAAGGCCAGTTGCCAAACCATAAACTGAAACGACTTGCATCAAAGCAGAAAGATCAGGCGGAGTATTCCTTGGAGTAAAGAAAGAATCAGCAGCATAGGCCTGATTAACCATGCTGCGATTTTCATCCAGTTCCAAACCATGGAGAGAATCTATAGCCACTAGATGATCAATGTATTGCAGCATAGGATGAGTAGCAATAGCATACAGTAAAGCACTAAGGGGACAGCCCTGACGAACCGAACTACAAAGAGTCCATTCTTCAGAGATGTCTTTAAAAAGAATACAAGCAACATTGCTATCCCTGTAGAGCCAATAAATAACATGCTGCATTTTTATTCCAAAGCCCAAGGATCGCATTGTTTGCGAGATGAACTCCCATTGAACTTTGTCAAAAGCTTTGGCAATGTCAATCTGTAAGAGCAAAACATCCTGCTGCGTGTACTTGGCATATTCAATCCCCACATAAGCATTGGCAATATAGTCCATGATATGCCTACGAAGAACAAAGCCATATTGAGAAGGATGCAGCTCATCATGCAGATAGCCTTTGATACGGTCAACAAGCATTTTAGCTATGATCTTGTCATCCAAGTATTACTGGGGGTTCCATTGATGTCTTATTTATTCAGGAGCACAAACTGGATTCTAGGGATTGTGCCAAGTCTGGCATGAGCGTGATTGGTCTCCAATCAGTGATAAAATCAGAAATCTGCCTCTTAGGAAGGAGCTTTACCAGTCCCTTTTTCCATGACAGGGGCATTTGCTGATTTTCCCAAGCTGAATTAGCCATTTGCAGCAGAGGGGATTTGAGGCTATCCCAGAAAGCAAGAAAGAATTCAAGAGTGAGGCCATCCCATCTTGGAGATTTCCATCTACCATAGGATTTAACTGCATCTAACAATTCCCTTTCAGTGAAGGGAAGTCACCATAGATGAATGCATAGTGTCTCCACGGATAATTATGCATGGCATCCCAAATCAACGCTCGACCATTGGAAGATTGAGGGGCATAAACCGATGTAAATTCAAATATTTATCCTCATCATCAGAGCGTCGAGTGTTGGCGGCTGCTCGCAGATGTGGTCCTATGTCGTCTCCTGGTCGTAGCTCTGCGTCTGGTAAGGGCTACAATGACCTCTGTCGGTGGAGCCCCAACTTTAAACAGAAAAGGAATATCCCTAAGTTTAGTCTGTGCATCAACCTTCTGTTTGAGATGTCATGTCGTTGGCTCTGTGTCAAGATCGTGGCGGGGCATCGTGGTGTAGGAGTCCGCATGGTCTGGCTGAAAGAACTTAGTGATCAAGCTCTAAAGGGTGATACCCTTTCATTAATGTCCCTTGAGATCACTCAAGTTCCATCTTCCTATTTACACCTACCCTTATCCTATGACCCATGCATCTATCATTCAATGCACCTTAATGCACCCTTCCCTTCCTATTGCCCCTAGGACCTAGACACATCTGTGCAAATCTTTATTAATAAAAGAAGTATCACATGTCCAAATTTGATGCCGTCTGAAGCAGCGGCTCCAGCTTGACTAGTCCTATCTACTCAAATGATCCACCGCCATAATAAATCGGTCGATGTCCATCATAAATACATATACATGTTACACCATTGGCATATAATACATAAAATTGTTTTAATGTTTACTAATCACGGATTAGTGATATCTCTTGTCGTGACATCCTCTATGTGAAGAGACCCGAAACTACCCAATAGAGATCCTCGAGGGATATAGGTGGATTTGTGTATATCCTCTGCTGTGATATGTAAAACAATGATCCCTGTAGAAGCTGAGCTTCACTGGAAGCTCGCCGGGTCCCAACTAGGTCTTGAAAGTGCGTAGCTGCAAAAGATCCTTATGAATGACTTGGTTGACCTCATGAGATAGGAGAGGGAACAAAGGCGCGTCAATGCTATATTGAAAGGGGGGAGTCTATTATTGTGGAGTCCCGGTTGCTCAAACCATCTCTTTGTGCGTGCAAACCAGCATCTCTGATCACCTGTTGCTGATAGCGCCATAGAGGAGGACAATGCTAGTCACGGTAATCTACTGCGTCCAGAATTGCAATCTCTGTACCCCCTGACCCAATATAGGTAGGTGATAACTTGAAATGCTGCATCCAGTTGTAGTGGAGATGACCCAAACTCAGTTCGAAGGATCTAGTGAGGAATTGGCGGCTTACTGCGAATCATCCGTGATAGCATAAGAACTTGTAGGTGCTCCACTCGAGTCCATTCAATCTCTGACAGATAGGCCGCCAACCAGGGCTGCCATATACTCGCGCTGGGCGGATCAAGGAGTCAAAAAGCAAGCCCTTGGTCTGCAGATCTTGAAAATGTAAGCGGAAGCACTGCCTCTCTAGTCTGGCCAATGAAGCGTATCCTCTGCTCAGTAGGGCTTGCACCGCCAGTCTCATAGTAAAGATAGGTTAAGTGAAGAGAACCCCTAGGTATGTATATGATGAAACAATCTCAACCGGCAACCCGTCAAAAGTGAATTGCTCCCTTTGCATAGCGGGGTGGGAGAGAGAGAGAGAGAGAGAGAGAGAGAGAGAGAGAGAGAGAGAGAGAGAGAGAGAGAGAGAGAGAGAGTTTATTAAAATCTTCGGAAGACCGATGGGTCTATGAGACTGTGAAAAACCTGATACAAAGAGTTGTGGTAGTGGAGCTACTAAATGAGTATCCACGCCAATGAATGCAAAAAAAAGCAAAATGGCAGTACTATGTCCTAAGTACAACATAGTCATGTCGGTAGTCGACTATATGTCAATCTCAGCATTAACATCGACATCATCATAATCATCATCATCATCATCTCAGGAACAGGACATCAGATGGATGAGGCAGTGGAGGCATGAGGTCAGTAATAGAGCGTTGTTGGCACCCTCAAGGGTGTAGTCTTGGTACGTCTCTGGTCGTAGCTCTACGTCTAACCAGGGCGACTGTGACCCCCGTTGGTCGAGCGCCGATCCTAAACAAGGAGGGGATGTCCCCAAGTATGATATGTGTGTCAACCCTCTGTCTGAGCTGTCGGGTCATAGGCTCCGGGTCACGGTCATGCTGAGGTCTCGTCTCGTGGGGGTCTATGTGATCTGGTTGAAAGAACTCCGTGATAGAGCTCTAAGAGGTATCAGTCAAGGAAGAAATCTGCTCGTGTTTTCGTGCTCGTGGTGTCTAAGCATCTCATGAATGAAACTAGCCAAACATCGCTTGTCTGGGTAGGAGAGGAAACTGACCCAAACCCCATAACTATCTCTAAAGTGGCAGTAGAAACGCCCTTGGATCTCATAGTAAATGGGACACCTGAAGATGAAATGCTCCTTTGTCTCCACCTCCTGGATGTCACACAGTGTGCATATGCGTCTCTCCTTGGGTAACCGCTCTGCTCTGCCGCTCTCAATATGAAGTCTGTGTGAAGAGACCCGGAACTGCCCAAGAGAGACCCTCAACGAGTAGGGTAGGTGAATCAGCGTGTATCCTGGTGGATCAATGAAACCCTCCGCTGTGATATGTAAGAAGTGATCTTTGTAGAAGCCCAGCTTCACTAGAAGATCACTCGGGCCCAACCAGGTCCGGAATGTGTGTAGCTGTAGTAGATCTTCACGGATAACCTGGTTGACCTCATGTAGGAGGGGAGAGAACGGAGCATCCATGCTGTACTGGAATAGAGGTAGTCTATCCATGTGGAGCCCTAGTCCCGCAAACCATCTCTCTATGCGTGCATACCAGCACCTCTAGTCTCCCCCTGCTACAAGTGCCATAGAAGAGGATAGTGCTAGCCATGGTATCCTGCTACGCCCGAAGGTGTAATCCCCATACTCCTTGACTCGGTATAGATACGTAATGACCTTAAATGCAGCATCTAGCTGTAATGGGGGTGACCCAAACTCCTCTCGAATGATTTGGTGAGGAACGGATGGCTTACCACGGATCATCCGTGATAACATGAGAACATGTAGCCGCTCCACCTTGGCCCACTCTATATACGACAAGTTTGGCCCCCAGCATGGACTGCCATACATCCCTGCTAGGCGGACCAAGGAGTCAAAAAGCAACCCTTTGGTCTGTGGATCCTGAAAGTGAGAGCGGAAGCACTGCTACTCTAGTCTAGCCAATGAAGCATATCCTCTGCTCAGGCGTGCATGCATCACAGGTCTCATAGTGAAGATGGGTCCGGAAAAAGATGACCCCAAGATAAGTGTATGATGAAACTATGTCAACAGGGGACCCATCAAATGCGAACCACTCCTCGCGCATGACGGCTCGAGATGTATTGAAGATCATAACCTTGGTTTTACCCAAGTTGACCTTCAAATCATGAGACTCACAAAAGGATTGTAGTGCGTCAAGGTGTCTTTGGAGCCCCTCTGCTGCCTGAAACTCGCTCATAAAGTGCCTTGATAGCCGAGATGATCTCTTGGTCATAACCCAAATCCTATAGGCATCGTATGAGGCGGGCTCTTAGAATGGTGTCAAATGTCTTGCAGAAATCCACAAAGCAACAGTAAACCCTCTGCTTCCATGCCCTCGCCTCCTCGATGATACATCTGAGTGCGAGAATGTGGTCCATGGTCCCATGATCTCGCCTGAAACCGGCCTGTCCCACTGCTCTGAGTCCTCGACACTCTGCAAATCTGCTGACCTCCGAATCAAGTACTGATGCGTAGATCTTGGACATGACATGTCCAATGATAATGGTCCTGTAGTTTTTCGAGCTCATGGGATCCCCTGTCTTGTGGATGGGTGAGATAGTTTTAATGGTCCAGGTGCATGAAAACCCCAAGCAAACAACTTCATTAAATTGCTAAGATCGGTGCTAGAGCGAGAGAGAGAGAGAGAGAGAGAGAGAGAGAGAGAGAGAGAGTTTATTAAAGTCTTCGAAAGATCGATGGGTCTATGAGACTTTGAAAAATCTTGATACAAACAAGCTGTGTGGGTGGAGTTACTAAACGAGCATCCACTCCAATGCAGAATGCAAATGATAAGTGATGAGTGCTACATAGTCATGTCAGAATGATAAGTGCTGAGTGCTCATGTCAGAATAATGATCGCCTACACAACACTAACATCCTCATCATCAGAGCGTCGAAGGGGATGAGGTAGTGAGGGCAAAGTTAGAGATAGAGGGCTTGCGGCTGTCCACGGACGTGGTCCTATGTCATCTCCTGGTCGTAGCTCCACGTCTTATAAGGGCTATAGTGACCCCTGTTGTTGGAGCCCCAACTCTGAACAGAGAAGACATATCCCCAAGCGTAATTGTGCATCAACCCTCTGTTTGAGTTGTCGTGTCGTCGGCTCTGTGTCACGATCATGGCAGGGCCTCGTGGTGTGGGAGCTCGCATGGTCTGGCTGGAAGGACTCAGTGATCGGAGCTCTGAGAAGAGTCTATTTAGTAGGTTTGCTCCTATCTCCGTGATCGAAGTAGATGCTCGTGGTCTCTAATTGCCTCGTGAATGAAGGCGGCTAAGCATCTTTGATCTAGAAAGTAGAGAAAGCGGGACAATATCCCAGAACTGTCTCTGAAGAGGCAATAAAAGCGTCCTCGGATCTCGTAGCATGTCAGCCCTGCTACTCTCGATGTGACCTGATGTAGGTAGGTGATAACTTGAAATGCTGCATCAAGCTGTAGTGGAGATGACCCAAACTCAGCTAGAATGATATGAAGAGGAATTGACGGCTTACAGTGTCATGACAAGAGAAATGATTATTTAGTTAATTAATAGTCATAAGAACCTTATTATTGTTAGGCGCCAATTTGATGGTGCGGTTATATCTTTGTATTTATGATCGATCAAGCAGTGTAAATAGTACTGCAAAACTATGTAACATTGGCCAATGACTAGTAGTAAAGATGTGCACACACGTATCTAGATCCTAGAGGCAATAGGAAAGGGAAGGATGCATTAGAGTGCATTTAATGGTAGGTGCATGGGTCATAGGATAAGTGTAGGTGTAAATGGGAAGATGGAACTTGAGTGATCTCAAGGGACATTAATGAAAGGGTATCACCCTTCATTGTGAATCCCACGTAGCATTCTCTCTACCACATTGCATTCATCCGCCTTCTCTCTCCCACCTTGTATGTAGGTCGAAATAGAAACAAGTTATGTCACGAGGGTGCTCTTCCCCATTGGAGGGCCAATTGGCATTCAAATTTTGCATGCATTGCACATATTTGCATTCTCGAAAAGTTTGGTTCTTCACATACTGCGAATCATCCGTGATAGGATGAGAACCTTTAGGTGCTCCACTCGAGCCCACTCTATATCTGACAAATACGGCTGCCAACTCGGGCTGCCCTACATCCCTGCTGGACGGACCAAGAAGTAAAATACAAGCCCTTGGTCCGCGGGTCCTGAAAATGTGAGCAGAAGCACTGCCTCTCTAATCTAGTCAATGAAGCGTATCCTCTATTCCCATATGCAATGAGTTCAGTGCATATTTCGCTCAGCCATTATGAAGTTTCATAACGGTATCCTTTACAGTTCCCCTAGTGAAGAGTGTGTAGGATGTGGGGTGGGATATGTGTGAGATGTCAGGAGCTGGCTGATTTGGGATATCATAAAGCATGTGTGCATAATTATGCCAGGCTTGAGTGTCAGTGAGTGGTGAAGGGGACCACCCCTCTAGAAATCTCTGCCAAAAGTACTTAGAGTTGTTACTAAACAGAAATTCAATAGTTCCTCCTTGTTTCAGTGGACGAAGTCCAGCTGCTTTCTACGTACCAATTGACGATACTCGTAGCGTCTTTGGTTCGTTCGGAAGGTGGTTTTTGGTTTCGAATTTGAGTTGACGGGAAGAGAGAGAGAGAGAGAGAGAGAGAGAGAGAGAGAGAGAGAGAGAGAGAGTTTATTAAAGTCTTCGGAAGACTGATGGGTCTATGAGACTGTGAAAATCGTGATACAATGAGCTGTGGTAGTGGAGCTACTAAACGAGCATCCATACCAATGCAAAATGCAAAAATGCAAAATAACAGTACTAAGTCCTAAGTACAACATAGTCATGTTGATGGTCGACTATATATCAGTCTCAGCATCATCATCAATATCATCATCTCACCATCGGCAGCAGCAAGATATCAGGATGGATGGGACAGTGGAGGCATGAAGTCGGCAATAGAGTGCTGTCGGCCACTCAGAGGTGCGGTCTTGGCACGTCTCTTGGTTGTAGCTCTGCGCCTAACCAGGGCTATTGTGACCCCTGTCGGTCGGGCTCCGACTCTAAAGAAGGAGGGGATGTCCCTGAGAGAGATTAATGTCTGTAGAAAGCCTCACAGTCTTACGGGACAAAGTACACAGTACAAAACAAAATCCTTACATCATCTGGATAAACCAGAGAGGATCGAGGAGTGCACATGGCAACTCAGCTCGAGCTTATTTTAGCACACATCTAAGTTGTAGTCCTATATCAAAATTGCCTTCATTACATCATTTTAAGATTGAGGGTCTCTAGATTTAGATTTGAAATCTCGAATTGATGCTATTCCTTCTCGGTAGACTGCCTATTTTCCAACTTTTTGTGCATCCTTGACTTTAGTGAGTTCACTATTCCTTTATTTTAGTTGAGTCAGGGTGAGCTCCTCAGATATACATATCTTTGTACCCTTCAACTTAGAGGATATTGACTCTCTCTGTCGTTTGTTGTTTAGGGTGCAGACAACTCCTTTTTACAGGGAATAAAATGAGCTTGTTTACTCAGCCTATCTATAACAGTGAAAATCTGCTCAAACTGACCAACCTTGGGGAAACCTGACACATAATCCATTGTAATGTATTCCCACCTTTTTGAGGAAATAGGCTTTGAGGAAATAGGCAAAGGCTGCAAAAGACCAGCAGTCTTACTCGTGTCAGATTTAATGCGCTGACATACGTCACATTGTTGAACAAAGGTCGAAACTTCTTTGCGAAGTTTAGGCCAATGGAAGTATCTCTCAATATTGTCAATGGTCTTTCTAATGCCTCTATGTCCAGAATATGGACTCGCATGTAAGTCACTCATGACTAGATACCGAAATGTTTTGGGAACACATATGGCACATCTCAAAAATAAGTATCCATCCACGATGGAATAAGCCTTCAAACCTTCGACCGCATTACGTTGAATCTTCCTATAAATGTCAGCGAAGTCCTCATGTAAAGGATAAGCTTCAACCATTGCTCCTAATGATTTCTCGTTAATCACAGAAATGTGATTAACTTGGGGCCGTCTACTCAAAGCATCAGCTACTAAATTCTCCTTTCTTGGCTGATATTCAATATGTGGTTGCCCAAAGGATTGAATATATTTAGCCCATTTGATTTGCCTTGAAGAAACAAATGGTTGAGAAAACAAGTGCTTGATACTTTGATGGTCAGTCTTAATCTTGAAAGTAGAACCATATAAATAATGCTTCCATAACTTTAAAGCATGAATGACTACCAGTAACTCCTTCTCATACGTGATATATTTCAATTCAGCCCCTTGAAGTTTTCTACTCTCATAAGCACTGGGATGCCCTCCTTGCATCAACACTGCCTTAATCGAGATACCACTCGCATCCGTACATACAATAAAGAACTCTTTGTCCATGTCCGGAAGTGTTAACATTGGTGCAGTGACCAATGTTCTCTTAAGCTCCTTAAAAGCTACTTGGTGAACCTCTCCCCACTCATACAAGGAATGCTTCTTCAACAAATCTGTTAGTGGAGAAGCAAGACGTGCAAAATTCTTTATGAATTTGCGATAATAACTACACATCCCTGGGAAGGATCTCAGCTCATGTATATTTTTGGGTATTGGCCATTCAATTATGGCCTTGATCTTTTTACGGTCAACCCGAATTCCCTCAGCCGACACATTGTGTCCCAAATACTCTATTTCTGTCTTGAAGAACTCACTCTTCTTGGTATTTAGAAACAATCGATCCTTCTTTAGGAGCTCTATCACCTTAGCAAGGTGATCCTTATGCTCTTCCTCATTCTGGCTTAAAACTAAAATGTCGTCAAAGAAGACTATGACAAATTTTCCCAAGTAGGGTCGCAAAACCCTTCTCATCAACCTACTAAAAGTGGCTGGAGCATTAGTTAGGCCAAAAGTCATGACCAAAAACTCATAATGTCCAGTGAGTGCGAAAAGCAGTCTTATGTTCATCCCCAGCTTTCATACGAAGTTGATGATAACCAGATTTCAAATCCAATTTGCTAAAAACTTTAGCACCCTTAAGCATATCCAATAAATCATCCACTCTTGGAATTGAATATCGGTTCTTAATCGTAATTTTATTCAAAGCACGGTAATCTTTACACATACGATATGATCCATCCTTCTTCTTGACCAATAATACAGGTGCTCCAAATGGAGAACTGCTTGGTCGAATCATGCCTTTTTGCAATAGATCTTCAATTTGTTTTTCTACCTCCTCCATTTCTATCCTGTTCATCCTGTATGGGGTCTACATGGAGGAGAAGCTCCTAGCTCTAAGTCTATGGCATGATCATCTTCTCTCTCCATAGGCAATTCGAATGAGTCATCTCTTGAAAATCAATCCTCATAAGCTCTAAGGAACTCATTTCTCTTCCGATCTTCTTTTGAGATATAAAGATCTCGTGAATCTCGTATATACACAAGATTACAATCTACCCCTCTTTTTACCAATCTTTTCGCTTGGGTAGGAGTAATCAATGGAATTGTATACACGTCCTGATCTCCTACAATCCTTATGTTTTCATCCTTATGTACAAAGCAACAATGATGAGTATGAGGATGAATAGCAGGGTTAAAATCATACCGCCATGGTTTACCTAGAATCATGTCAACGTCTAGTAAAGGAGCTGCTAGAAAATCCCTTCAATCTCTATATTTTTGTATACGAAAAGGAGTATTCCATACTATGGATGTGTCTTCTTCATTGTGTCCCCTAAAAGCTCTTGAGAGCAACATCTTTTTTATAGGTTCTGGTTTCTGGTTTAAGATGGACTAATTTTACCAATCTATCACTCACTAAGTCATAATTACATCCATCGTCTAGGAGAACCACTATTCTCTGTCTATTCACGAATCCATACACCTCAAAAAGATCATGAGGCCCAAAGGTATTGGCTGAATGGACAGCATTCACTATTGGCTCAATAGTCACGGTAGATTTCGAGGGTGACAAGGTAGAAGCCTCACCCTCTTGCTTGGATGTGTTGGCTTTCACTTTTATTGAATTCGTCTTGGCAATCTTAGCCAAGAGAATGGGACACTTATGCCATACATGCCCTGGCTTATGTTTCTTACACCCGAAACATTTTGCTTCCTTAATCAACTTCCTCTTCTCTTCGTCCGTCATAGAAGGAAATGGCGCCCATCCAGGACGTGATTGGCTGTTCACATTCCTTACAAGAGCTTTACCCTTCCCTTTATTATTCTTAAACCGGTTTGGTTTCCTAAAAGTGGGTATATTGTTGGTCTTAGATGATGAGCCACCCTCCTTATTGAAGGGTTTATGAGGATTCAATTTCCTCTCGGTTATTTCAGCCAGCTTAGTCAAGTCCTTAAGCGTGGTCGGGTTAAACATTTCAACCTCGTACCTTAATTTTAGGCTTAAGGCTGCTAAATACTTCTTTCTCCTATCTTCCTCACTCTTTTCGGGTAACTCTAGAGAGAGTTTTCAAAATCTGGCTGTAAAATCTGCATTACTCTCATTATCGAACTGCCTAAACCTCTCCCAACGAAAGGTTAGGTTCTCTTCATGCCTAGTTGCTCCATGAACTTAGCCCATTCATGAATAGGCTCTTTTCTTGTTTGTGACAAAGACCACCACATTAGAGCATCCTTCTGCAGATGCAATGTGGCCAGAGCAAGCTTCTCTTGCTCGGTCTTGTCTTGATGGGCAAAGTATAGCTCAAAATGGCGAATCCAATTGAGTATTTTGTCAGTCTCCCTTGCCCTATCATATTTGGGGAACTCAATTCTCTCTCGCGGTTTGGAATTTGGACCTCTTAGAAGGGGTACTCAACTCTTCATCCCCAAAGTTCAAAGTCCTCTTAGTCCCTAATCTGGTCATAATGGACTGCTAAGCTAGAAAATCAGCTTATCAACAGGAGTCTCCTCTCTTTGTCTTGCACTTGGATTATAATCCATGTGTGCTAGGTTTTGAGTTGAAAGGAGAACTCACGTTCTTGGCTAGTCTCATTTCTTCTTTCATTACAAAAGGAGAACTCCCTATGAAGAGGTTTTGAAGGAGACACTGCTGTAAATCTATTTGTGGGTTATCATACTCAAGATGTGTGTAACTCTCACCTAATCCATCCTTTTCAGGAGGAGGTGAAGGTGTTCTTTCTCTCTCTCCTTGGGGTAATGGAGGAAAAGAAATAAGTTCATTGTTATATCTCCGTTCCCCTTCCATTTTTTCCTTTTAGTAATACAAGAGAGAAAATGACTTGCTGTAATTTCAAAAAAAGGGGTTTATTTCACAGCAAAAGTCAAGTGTTGTAGAGTGGGTGGTACTTATCCAACTCCCGCTTCGTTTGTGTTGGGAAGATACTTAAAATGACCTCCTCTTTCTTCTCTTTTAAGCTTTTCTTCTTGTATTTCTGCTGTAAACTGGTACGCTCCGTTTGGGCTACTTGTTTTGAGCGTATTGGAGCTCTAGATACCGTTATAGGGTGTACTTGATGGGTGGATCACCCCCTTAAAATCTTGTTCTGATCCGACTTTCCATTGGGGAGAACGGGGGGGTCCCTTTTCCTCACGGTTTAAGGATTTTAAGGGTATATTCACACGGGGGAAGGAGGGGGGGGGGGGGGTCTCACCCCGTTAGGACACCCCATTCACCGTTCAAGACAAAAAAATTTCAAAAAAATCCCTTGTTTCAGAACCTTGTGAATTCAGGGTTGGTTGAGAAGGAGGTGTTTGCCTCGGGAATTCAGGGTTGGTTGGGAAGGAGATGTTTGCAGCCCTGGGAGTTTGTTGTGCTGCCCGCTTGACATGCGTGTCATTGGGATTTCGTTGTCAGATTTCGTTCTCTCGCAATCCTGTCCGCGCCTTCTCCTGCGACTTTCGTGCCTTGTCCCGCCGTCCTTCGCGGCTGTCATAGGTCGTGTCTTTCCCACATTGGTTCTTTCGCCATGATTCTGCACGTTGCTCTCTCACCCTCTTCTCGTCCAGCGCTCGTGGACTGTCACCGCTCTGATATCAAATGTGAAAAACCAGACTTTTCGAGAATGCAAATGTGTGCAATGCATGCAGAATTTGAATGCCAATTGGCCCTTCAATGGGGAAGAGCGCCCTCGTGAGAGTACTTGTTTCTATTTCGACCTACGTGCAAGGTGGGAGAGAGATGGCGGATGAATGCAATGTGGTAGAGAGAATGCTACGTGAGATTCACATGAAAGGGTGATACCCTTTCATTAATGTCCCTTGAGATCACTCAAGTTCCATCTTCCCATTTACACCTACCCTTATCCTATGACCCATGCACCTACTATTTAATGTACTCTAATGCACTCTTTCCCTTTCCTATTGCCCCTAGGACCTAGACACGTGTGTCCACATCTTTATTACTAATCATTGGCCAATGTTACATAGTTTTGGTAGTACTATTTACACCGCTTAATCGATCATAAATACAAACATATAACCGCACCATCAAATTGGTGCCTAACAATAATAAGGTTCTAATGACTATTAATTAATTAAATAATCATTTCTCTTGTCATGACAGTGCTCCTCTTGAAAAAGGCAGTGGTACCGCCCCCATCGTGCATAACCTGCAACTACGCTGCTCTCTGGGTATGCCTATAACTCTCCCTGCCTTGATCCTCAGCTGATGGGATGAGACTCGCATTTGTCCGATGGCAATCCTCAGTGCGTGTGAGACTCCTCTGTCCTCAAGATACTAAGTTCGGATGATGAGTCCATCCTCCGATACTCTCAAGAAATGGTCATAGTAGAGCTGGGTCTTGGTTGGGAACTCTTGGTCCCCCCCCCCAATTGCGAGATGTGTGGAGCTGAAGGAGGTCTAACCGTATGATGCAGTTGATTTTATCCCGTGGGATCAACTCGGGTGGTGCATCCATGCTATACTGAAACGGAGGAAGTTAGTCCATCTGAATGCCGTGACTGGCAAACCATGTGGTGATGCGTGCATACCATGCTGTACTAACCCTACTCTCTGCTAGTCGTATGGAAGACTCTAGTGCCAGTCTCGGAAGTCTCTCGCGAGCATAGTTGCCAGCCGAAACGGAAACGGAAGAAATGGAGTTTCCGGCCCCCGTCAAAACGGAAACGGAAGAAACGGCAATATGATACAATTTATGTATAAAAATTTATTTTTTATACATAATATAACTATCAATAGAGTGCAAATCATACATAATACAATTATATATACTTGAAGCTTCAAGCATCAATGCATCATTCATGCCTTTATGATTCTAAATTCTTGAATGATGCTTCAATAATCGGAAATCAACATGTATCATGACTAACAAGTTTGACATTACAAGAATCTGAAATTTAGAAGTTTGAAGTACTTTAAACTTAGCACACAAGTTGAAACTTGAAAGCATCCAATGTCCAGACTCCATAGATGATCATGATTCATGATCCACAAATTCCATGATCATGACTCATGAGTCATGCAAGACTCAAAATCAAAGCACCCATGGATGATATAAAAAAAAGCAGCTGCCACCTGGCACCAAGGTCCAAAGTATACTTAGTAGTAAGTACTGTATCTACTATCATAAAAAAAGAAATAACATAGTCTAGGAATCAAGATGCATCATGCTGCAGCTTGCAGGCTGCATGCATGATGCATCTGAAGTGTCATGACTAGGAGTAGGCTAGCACTGTAGTCTGTACAGTCATAGTCAAGTGACAAGGACCAAGGTACATCACTACTGATCATCTGCATCATCCATGGACTCCTCGTCATCGTCATTCTCTGCCTCCTCAGATGAGCCTGAGACATCTGTGTCACTGTCTGAAGAAGAATCATCAACATCAAGATCAGGACCATCAGGTGCAACTGAAGTACTAGCACCATCTCCATATGGTTGAGTGTATGATCATGTGTGGTGTGCTGGTGCTGACAGCTCCTCATACAACATGGTATATATGTCCAGCTCCTCCCGTGGGATATCTGGTATGGCCTTCATCTTCTCCTTGTCCACCTTGTCTACATTCACTTGGCGAGGTTCGGGGCAGCCGACGACGAACTCAAGGAGACAGAGGTTGCAATGACAAAACACCAACCGCTCCAATTGACCTGTGCTCAATCTGTTCCTCTTCTTTGTGTGAAAGAGGGCCCAAGTGCTCCAGTTCCTCTCGATTCCTCCATGAGGTTAGCAGCAGAGGGAGACGAGCGATGCTGGTATGCACGGACTCACAGATGGTTTGTGCGACCAGGGTTCCACATCAATAGGATACCTCCTTTTCAGTACAGTTTAGATGCCCCTCTGGTACTCCCACCCACCATCCCGATTGGGCCACATACCAACCAGGTCATTCGAGAGGATCTCCTGTAGCTACACACCTTTAGGACCTGGTTGGAGCCGAGGGAGCTTCCAGTGAAGCTGAGTTTTTACAGAAATTACTGTCTTCGCATTTTGGAGGAGGGATTCATCACGCCACCGGGGTACACTGAGCTTCATATGCCTCACTCACTACGGATCTCCATCGGACAATTTCGGGTATCATCACACCGCCTCCGCATAGAGAGCGGCAGAGCAGAGGGGATTCCTAGGGAGCATCGCTTATGCATATTGTGCGACTGTCAAGAGGTTGAGTCGGAGGAACATTTTATTTTCAGGTGCCCAGTGTACTACGAGATCCGAGGTCGCTACCACTGCCTCTTCAGAGACGGCTTCGGGCTCCTTTCCAGATTCCTCGCCTACCCAGATCAGAGATGCCTCGCGGCCTTCATTCACGAGGGAATCCGACATAGAGAGTACTTACTCAGGCGACGGGGCTTGGCCACATCATCAGACACCTCTCAAAGTAGGATCACAGAGTTCTTCCCATCGAGTGACATTGATCGTCCAGTCTTTAGCCACTGACATGACAGAGACCCCAACCCGACGATCGCAGCACGACACACGAGACATCGAGGGGACACACAGATCACTCTGGGGGACCTCCCGTCATTGTTTAGACCCGGGATACGTCCCATGGGAGTCACGGTGCCTCTGGTCTTGCGTCGAGCCTTGTCCAGGAGATCGAGACGCACGGCACCCCTTGACAGGCACCAGCGTCCCATCACCGGCTATGCACCAGCTAGGGGGATATGACATACGGAGGATTCCGCTCCGCTCCAGTCCTTTTCTTTTCATTGTTACATCGAGATTTATGTATGATCAGACTTAGGATTCAGCACGGGTGATGATGCTCGTTTCAGTAGCTCCACCCTTACTGTGATTTGTATCAAGTTTTCTTTCAGTCTCATAGACCCATCGGTCTTCCGAAGGACCGGAACTGCAATCGTGTGAGAGAACACGTATAGCAAGGCGTTTCTGCCATAAGCCAATTAAGCAAAGATAAGTATCAGGAACTTGATAGCTTTAAACATATTTGTAGTAGATAAAACTTCAAATTACTTAACGACTAAGCTCTAACTAGTGGCGTTGTAACTTCTCTTACCAAAGTAGGAGTACAGTTGCCATATTTCTCCCACCAGGAGACAGGCTGCAACTGTCTCTCTCGGAGCCTAGCCGTACCAAAGGAGAGGCTATGATTGCGGAACAATAGAAGTCCATCCTCCATTCTTCGTTGCATCTCCAAGTCACCACTTGTCAAATTTTGTAGATACTGTTGCATCCCCTCCAACTCATCATTCTCATATTGCTCTTGACTGCGCTAGAGGGGATGCAATACATGTGCCACCATGGATTGGGCAGTGGAACCAATTCCACCGCTTATTCCATATAGCACGGATGAACTCAACCCTAAATCATGCCACAAGAAATTAGAATGCAATATGCATGCAAAATTCATAGACTATAGATAATAGTACATACATAATATATATCTGAAAATTCCAGGCTTCATGATAACAAATTGCAATTTAGTAAATGCAATAATTATACATATTACGAAAGTAAAAAGTCTTACTTATCAGGCAATAGGGAAGTGTTTCTGTTGAGGGCCTCTCAATCTTGTCCATAAACTCGTACAAGAGTCCTAATGTGCTTCCCTCCATGTCCGTGATGCGAAGCACTGTGTAGATAGGATTAATCGATTTGATTAATGCCTTCGCCTGATTCCACCAAGACTCATCCATGATCATGCGGACAAATTTGATAGACTTTGCTTGGCCTCTATCATCCCAATCTCCCTGTAAGAAAACAATACAACGTCTGTGCTCAACAGATAACAGGATCTCATATGCAAGAGAGAAAAGCAGATAGTATGGAGAATCAAAAATTTGATTACTGTAAAACTGATACAATAGATGGCGCTGCCTCCCAGCCGTGCGCTCCTGTGTAAGAAGCTTCGATGGCGTGCTGGAAACAATAGAGGACGGAGGCTGGATGCTAAGGAATCAGGGTTGCTGTAGCCAGTGATAAATATGGGCTTCACGGGCTTGCTCTTATATAGCCACTAGTGGTAGTCGGTTAGACCCAATTGGGAGACCGACCCAGTCGGCCCAAAACAGCCGATTGGAGGTCGGTCTCGAAATAGGCCACCGACCACACGTTAGAACTGTGGCGTAGAATAGAGCAACTTACCTACGGTAACCATCCGGGATCATATGGGGCTTCAAACGGGTCCCGCAACCCGAGAGTGGGTTGCTCTGGGAAATGCTCCGTCTACCCTTAGTGCGGTCAGTCATGGGATGCCTTCCCGCACTTGCATGTAGCCTAGTTAGCAGTGTGTCAACTCTATTTGAAGCCGTCCAGCCATCAGGCCACACATGGTCCCCATCTGGTGTCCAAACCAGGACCTCCTGGATAATCGAGCTACTTAAATGCCTTCTCCTCATATGGGGGGCTTACAAGTAGAGTTAGCTGGTTCCCGCATAGTTACATGCAACTGGTGTACTAAGCGGGAGAACCATTGGAGGACAGAGATGCGGGTGCTGAAATACATCAAAGGCACACTTGATTATGGCATCACCTATACCAAGGGCAACATCTTGACCGGATTCTGTGACTCGGATTGGACAGGAGACGTGGACAGCAGGAGATCAGTGACAGGTTACTGTTTCTCACTTGGATCTGGAGCTGTGTCATGGGTCAACAAGAAGCAACCTACAGTTACTCTTTCTTCTACCGAGGCTGAGTACAAATCAGCATGTTTTGCTTCTTGTGAGACAGTGTGGTTAAGGAGGATTTTAGGGAACATGGGTGCAGTGCAGAACAAGCCTACGTAGTTATCATGTGACAATCAGAGTTGCATGGCAATTGCCAAGAACCCGGTGTACCACACTCGCACAAAACACATTGAGATTCAATATCACTTTGTACGCGAGCTCATCATGGATGGAGAGGTCGACTTAATGTACTATCCAACTACAGAGAATGCTGCGGACATCTTCACGAAGGCTCTTGGAAGAGACTTGCTGGAGAGGCATCTTCATCGACTTGGCATTGGGCCGAAAAAGTAAGTTCACTTGCGGGTGGACATTGAGGGAGGGTGTTAGATATCAATGCTCCACTCTCGTGTATGATGTCCGGCCGCATGTTGCACAAGTAAATCAAACTGCCCACAAGCCTTTTGTACTTCGCTTCGTCCACCAGTGGTGATGAATCCTCATTTGAGAGCTCAGCCAGGGGTGCCAACTGTCTTGCACTTAGCCATGCCAAATGCCTTCAGTATCTCTCCAGCATACTTGAGCTATGAGATGAAGATATGTTTTGGCTCTTGCCAAACTTCAATCCCCAAACAGAAATGCATAAATCTGAGGTCTGTCATTTCAAACTCTCTTTCTAGCAACTGCTTTGTTTGCGAGATCTTTTCTTCATGGTTCCCTGTTATGACAAGGTCGTCCATATAAAGGACCACGATCATACACCTGCCTTCTCCTCTGTAGATATACAAATTTGCATCAGATGGGCTCTTCCTGAACCCGTTTTGCAAGAAAGTAGGCATCAATCCGATGGTACCACGCTCGTGGAGCCTATTTCAGTCCGTAAAGTGTCTTCTTCAGTTTACAGACTTTACCTTTTGAACCGGGGATCACAAAACCTGGTGGTTGTTCCACGTATACCTCCTCCTTGAGATCTCCATTCAGAAAGGCGGATTTTACATCCATCTGAAACACGGGCCAACTTTCTTGTGCTGCTAAAGCCAAAACACTGCGAATTGTGATTAGTCGAGCTGTGGGAGCAAAAGTATCTTGATAATCAAAACCATGTACATGTGCGAATTCTTTTGCCACGAGCCGAGCCTTGTACTTATCCAACGTGCCGTCCGACTTGTACTTGGTCTTGTACACCCATTTGGTGCCGATGGATCCACAAGGTTCCAAGTGTTGTTCTTCATTATGGAGCCATACTCCGATTGCATAGCCTCAATCCACCTATCATCACCCTGTGCCTCTTCAAGACACTTGGGTTCTTCAACACGGATCACCTCTGTCATCAAAGCGTAGTTGACCAAGTGTTCTTGCGCCCTTCTTTGCTCCTCTGGTGTTCGGATGATTCCTCCTCAATGGCTGGAGGTTCTCTGCCGTCCAAAAGCTGCTTTACCCACATCGGGAATAGCCGTTGCCGTTGTGGTTCTGCATGCTCTTCTTCCTCTTTTTTAACTTGAATCCTCCCAAGCACCGTTGGGGGAGTTTGGTCTGCTGTTGGTGGTTGTACTAGATGGATATCTTGGTCTTGGTTGTCTGGAAAGGAAACATCCTCCTCCAATTGATGCGGTTGTTTTAAGAAGACCACATCGCGACTTACTATTACCTTCTTGGTAACAGGATTATAGAGATGGTAACCCTTCGCCTCTTTACTGTAGCCCAAGAAAATACACTTCCGGCTCTTCGGTTCCCATTTGGTCCTGTTAGGATCAGGGACATGCACAAAAGAGTCACATCCAAAAACTTTGAAATGTGCAGCTGAAGGTTTCTTACCAGAAAACAGTGGAGTCATCCCGTTCACAGCCTTCGCGTAGCTACGATTCAGAATGTAAACTGTTGTGTTACATGCTTCAGTCCAGAAAGTCTTTGGCAAATCTTTTCCTTTCATCATACTCCTGTCCATTTCGCAAATGACGCGCATCTTGCGCTCTACTACTTCATTTGCTGTGATGTATGTGGTGGGGGTTTCTGTCTCTTGATCCTGTGACTTTTGCAGTTTCGCTTGATGTGAACTCACCACCTCTATCTGATCTCAACTTCTTCACCTTCCTCCCCGTTTCTTTCTCGACCATTACATGCCATTCTTTGAACTTACTAAAAGCCTCATCTTTAGTCTTCAGGAAGTATATCCATATCCTTCTACTGTAGTCGTCGATCAGCGTCATGAAGTAGTAGGAACCACCCAAAGCTTCCGTCTCCATCTTTTCGCAGAGGTCCGTGTGAACGAGCTCTAGAGGAGTCTTTGCTCTGCTGGCCTCTTTAGGAAAGGGTTGTCGATGCTGCTTGTCCATCATGCAAGCTTTACATACATCGGGCAGATCTGTAATTTCTGGTAGGTCTGCAATCATTTCACTTTTATGCATCTCCTTTAAAGAACTAAGGTTAGTTGAGCAAACCTCTCATGCCACAGCTTAGTGTTGCTCACATCGGCTCGAGCACTGAAAGCTGAGAGTTCGTAGATGTTATTGCGCCGTGTACCTTTACCAATGACCTTCCCTTGAAGATCCAAAATCTGTGCGCCATTCTTATCGAAGTGAACTTTGAGGTCTCGATCCATGATCGCAGAAACGAACAACAAGTTTCTCTTGATATCTGGCACATAAAGAACAGCGGACAACTGTTTTACAACTCCATCTAACTTGAGAGCAATCGTACCTTTTCCTTTTGTTGGACATTTTGCATCATTGCTGACTGCTACCAGGATGTCATTTCCTACCGGATATAGAGAGGTATACCAATCCTTACGACTGGTCATGTGGCGCGATGCACCACTGTCAATAATCCAAGGTTCATCCGCAGGTACATGAACTGCCTCCGTGCAAATCTCCTCAATTGCTACGAACAGCTCTACTGGTACTGCCTGCGCGCTGTTGCTGGACTCTTTCTTTACTCCGTTCTTCTCATCTACAATCTTCTTTCGACACTCATTCTGCTTGTGCCCTACCTTGTTGTAATAGAAGCACTTGATCTTCTTCTTTCTCTTTTTATCATCAGAATAAGATGGGCTACCAGAGTCCTTACCCTTACCTTTCTTTGATCCAGCCGAGAAAGCCGAATCTTCTCCAGTCCTCGTCTTTTGACGCATCTCCTCCTCCAGAAGCATCGTGCTGAAATCCTCAAAGTTGAGAGGCGGATTTTTGTTCTGTGTATTCAGCGCCGTAACAAGACCGTCGTACTTTGGTGGAAGAATCCATATGTACCTTCGTGCTAGATTCTCGCTGGTGATGGTGATGCCAATCGCAGTCATCTGATCGTGCAGATTCTTCACCTTGGTGATGAACTTCTCTGCTGTTTCAGACTCAGACAGTTTCTCGTTCGCGAGTTGAGTCTCCAGATTCTGAATCCACGTCTGATTCGTGGTCTCATGCTGATTTTTCAAGACCGTCCATGTCTCCTCTGCTGTGGGACATGTTGAATTAATGCCATGACAGAATCACTTACACTGCAGACAATAGAACACAACGCATCTGCATTTCTTCTTGTCCACGCGAGAATCTGATCCGCAGTTGGTACTATCTGTTGTCCTGCTTTAGCTGGATCCGGTCTCGCAACCGGCTTCACGTCCACCCCAGTAGCAGTATCCCAAAGCTCGTATGCGCTTAGGATGGTCTTCATCTTGAACTTCCAGAGTGGATAGTTAGTGCCGTCCAACTTTTCGCTTTCGCCGAACGGTGGGTTTCGCAGTCTTGCGGGTTGGGCCATCTCTCACAATCTGCTCGCAAACAGAAACACACTACCAAATCTTCTTGCTAGAGCCCAAGCTCTGATACCATGTAAGAAAACATGTAAGAAAACAATACAACGTGTGGGGTCAACAGATAACAGAATCTCATATGCAAGAGAGAAAAGCAGATAGTATGGAGAATAAAAAATTTGATTACTGTAAAACTGATACAATAGATGGCGCTGCCTCCCAGCCGTGCGCTCTTGTGTGAGAAGCTTCGATGACGTGCTGTAAACAGTAGAGGACGGAGGCTGGATGCTAAGGAATCAAGGTTGTTGTAGCCAGTGATGAATATGGGCTTCACAGGCTTGCTCTTATATAGCCACCAGTCGTAGTCGGTTAGACCCAATTGGGAGACCGATCCAGTTGGCCCAAAACGGCCGACTGGAGGTCGGTCCCAAAATAGGCCACCGACCACACGTTAGAACCGTGGCGCAGAATAGAGCAACTAACTTACGGTTATCGTTCGGCCCAGAGCCATCCGGAATCATCTGGGGCTCCAAACGTGGGTCCCACAACCGAAGAGTAGACTGCCCTGAGAAATGCTTCGTGTGCCCTCAGTGCGGTCAGTCATGGGATGCCTTCCCGCACTTGCATGTAGCCTAGTTGGCAGTGTGGCAACTCTATTTGAAGCCGTCCAGCCATCAGGCCACACATGGCTCCCATCTGGTGTCCAAACCAGGACCTACCGGATAACTGAGCTACTCAAATGCCTTCTCCTCATATGGGGGGCTTACAAGTAGAGTTAGCTGGTTCCCGCGTAGTTACACGAGAGTGGAGCATTGATATCTAACACTCCCCACTCCCGAGACACAACCGTGCGCAACAAGCCGTAGCGCACTCGCACAAGCCTCTCCACCACTATGAACATGTAAGCAAACCTTGTGGTTGAAGGTTTCAATAGCTCAAGGTCACTATAAGCCCGATAGATGCTGAGGACTTTGGGTCTCTTCGTGACAAACTTCACGATACTGCGGGCTGTGGAGAAGATGGCATCAATCCAAGGTATCTTCCCTAGGTCCTCGATCAAAAGATTAAGGCAATGTGAGGCACAGGGTGTTCACATAATCTTAGGGAACTCATCTTCTAACATGGCACCCATTGACACACAATTGCTGCCATTATCTGTCACCACCTGCACCACATGCTCAACACCTATCTCCATAATGGCTGCCCATAAATGCTCCCAAATATACAACCTTGTAATCACTGTACCTGCAGTGGAAGCGTCTATGGCTCTCAAGAACATGGTTCCCTTGCAAGAAGACACTAAAATATTGTACACACTCCTCCTACGTGCATCTGACTATCGATCGCATAAGAGTGTGCATCCATATTTTTCCCAAGGCTTTTCAAGGGCTTCATTTGGTCTTCCACACATTCCCTCTCTCTTCTTAGCTCTCTTGTCCGCAAGGCCTCATATGTAGGCCCTTCCCATTCATACCCAATGCGGCTCACGGCTCTCATGGCCTTCCTGCATCGTGTAGTCTTCGCCACATGAAAGGGTGTTGTACATTGTATGAAGAGCTTTGTGAGCTCACTAGTGGCCTCCTTCACTACTTGCTTTTGCAAGCGTACTTGAATGCTAGACCTTTGCAGTGATCCTCTTTTTCCCGCACTAGCATCCACACTAATTGATCCATGTGGCAAGGGTGTTCTTGTAGCACTAGGACCCGCGCTCGATGTAGTTGATGCCTCTCTACCTCTCTTTGCATAACCCAATGTGCTAGCATCATCCAATGGCTCAGTGTCAGTAGCCTCTGCTTCATCTTGCAGCCCTTGCCCTCCACTTTTTGCAGCCAAGGCTGCCATGCGCACACGCTTCCATTCTGTTAGGCCACCTTTCATTGGAGTAGGCACAAACTCACAAGGTCCTACATCCTTGCTGGGAACACCTGCTAGATGGTCTTTCACCCGTGTGACAGACCCCGTTTTGCTTATGCCGCAATAGTTGCATCTCCACTTCTTGGAGCCACCGCCTCCTTTATAACTATCCAGGAGGGAGACATGGACCCAATAAGCATCTCTCGGCATTGAGGAGGATGGAGAGGTGAGGAGGAGGATTGAGAGTTCACAAGTGAGAAAGGATGGAGAGGTAGGAGGAGGATGGAGAGCTCAGAGGTAAAAGAGGATGGAGAGGTGGAAGGAGCTTGGAGGATCAGAGGTAGAAGTGAAGGAGGATGGAGAGGAGGAGGATGGAGAGGTTACAAGTAAAAGAGAGGATGGAGAGAAGAAGGATGGAGGGATGGAGTGCAGGCTGCCAAGCTGCAGCTTGCAGGATGGAGAAGATGGAGAGAAGGATGAAGAGGATGGAGAGAGAAGGATGGAGGTCCGAGGAAAACGGGATGGAGAGAGCTTAGAGAAGGTGGAGAGAGCAGCAAGGATGCACAGAAGAAGTGCAATGGGCGGGAGGCGGCGAAAAAAGGAGCCAAGCGGTGAAATCATGATTTTGAGGGTCTAGGTCAACAACAGGTTTTACGAAACGGCGTTTCTTCAAGAAACCGCCGTTTCTTCAAGAAACGCCATTTCCGTTTCGCCATTTCTGTTTCTTGCCAAGAAACGGCCGTTTCTGGCAACTATGCTCGCGAGGTAGGTCCCAAACTCTGTGGAGGAATGTCACTGTCTGAAAGATGGCATCAACTTGGAGAGGGGTCATGGCAAACTCTGCCTGTACTATCTGATGGGGGACCGAGGGCTTACTCCGAATCATCCTAGAATAACACTTGTAGCTGCTCAAATCTCCTACATTCTGTTGCTGAAAAATCACACCCCCAAAAAGGTGCCGCATACATGGCAGTCAACCTCACTAGAGTGTTGAAAAGCCAACACTTCGTTGGTGGATCTTGGAAGTGCGCTTGGAAGCACTGTTGCTCTAGTTGGACCAAAGCACCATGCCTCACGTGAGTCGTGCTCTAGTTGTGTTGGTCATCGTGAAAACTGGTCTTGTGAAAACTGCACCCAAGGATGTGTAGGACTGCACAATCTCCATTGGTTGACTCTGGTATGTGAAGCTATGTTGGTGAAGCACTGTGTAAGAGGTGTTGAATATCATGATCTTGGTCTTCCCAAGGTTAACCATCAGGCCTCTCTCTCTGCAGTACACCTCCAGGGCATCTAGATGTCTCTGTAGTCCCATTGCTGAAGATGATAGGAGGACTATGCCATCCGCGTATAGTAGAATCTATATCATCAAGTCAGCTAGTGGTGCTCCCTCGCCTCCTAGGCGGTCTATGAAAGATGTGATCTTATCAATGTAGAGCCCGAAGAGTGTCGGTGAGAGAGGGCATCCTTGTTTTACCCTGAACATGCTCTCAACCGAGTCTGATAGACCTCATGGGGCATGAATTCTCCCTCTGTCGGACTCATAGGCTCACCCCCCAGATCAGAACCCCTCTGGAATCTGCATATCCTGTAGTCTCCTGATCATGTGGGATCGTGGGACAGTGTCGAAGGCCTTCCGAAAGTCTACAAAACAAGGGTAGACTTTTTGGCGTCTCGACCTCGCCTCCTCAACGATAGTCCTCAAGGTAAAGATGTGGTCTAGTGTGGAGTGCTGTCTCCGGAAACTTGCCTGCACTAGAGCACGCTGCCCATGTGCCTCTATATGGTTGCTGATTGCCCTATCCAGTACCGATCCATAGATCTTGGCCAGCGTATGGCCAATCATGAGAGTGTGATAGTTCCCAGTATCCATGGGATCACGTGCCTTGTGTATCAGTACAATGAGAGAGAGAGAGAGAGAGAGAGAGAGAGAGAGAGAGGGAGGGAGGGAGAGAGAGAGAGATTAACGTCCATGGGAGGCTGAGGCCTCGCGGGCCTATGGGACAAGGTGACACCAAAGGGGAAAAACTCATACTGGCCACAAGGGGCTGAGGCAAAGGGTGCGCTAAGACCCTTTGCTGAGTACTATGCTGAAATAAAAAGAGCTCAATGGCTCAGGAAAAATCAACTACAAAAATATATATCATATCATGTGCTATCTGCTATCTGGAGCAGGCTGGGAACTGGAACTAACTGGAAACTGGAAACTCAGAAACCGAAACCCGGCACTGGTGGCTCGTCTATGAGTGGCGAAAATGTCTCGAACGTAAGTCTGTCTGACTGTCTCGTGCTGTGGTGTCGGACGGGGATGTGGTCTCCTCGATCTTTGAATCCACTGGGCTATGTTCAGATTGACCCCTCGTCTCGGGCAGTCTCCTCTGAGGAAATCTGTGATAGGGCGAACGTCAATCGAGTGTGCTCTGGGTGCTCTCTGTGTCGTGGATGGCCTGTGCAATCCTCTCTCGGTGATCCAGACTGCCCGCATAGCAGCTAGCTCCTCCTCCACCCCACTGTGTCCTGGAGCTGACTCGAATGCGTAGAAATCTGTGACGTGCCACTGTGTGTGGTCAGCCTCTGCATCCTGTGGTGTGATGGCCTCCTGCTGCTCTCTGCTCCTGTGGTGAGAGAGAGAGAGAGAGAGAGAGAGAGAGAGAGAGAGAGGTTTTTTGTTGGTAATAGGTTGGTTCCTTTTCAGCTAGTTTTCTTTATTATGTTTCCCATGATCAGTGCCTCAGGGACTTTTTTTTTGTATGATTGTTTTTTTCAAGCATTAATAGAAACTTCTTTTCTCTATGTCAAAGTCCTTTTCAGCCAGTTTTCTTTATTATGTTTCCCATGATCAGTGCCTCAGGGACTTTTTTTTGTATGATTGTTTTTTCCAAGCATTAATAGAAATTTATTTTCTCTATGTCAAAGATTGATTTTTTAAAAACAAGTGGACGATGCCATCTCTTGTGGGAAAGGGTGGCGATTGCTGACTCATGTGTTGGTTCCTTGTAGATTCGATAGGAATAATTTTCTATGCTGCTATGGAGATGATTGTCTATTCCTCATTTTATACAAACGAGGGGACTTGACCCCTGTATCAGTTGTGTATCACTCTCATGCGTTTAATTTGTGCAGAGCAGCATCTAAAAGGGCTGTAGCAGCTTCACAATCTATCAATGAAGAAGCGGAGGACATCGCTTCATCCTCTAGTGATGAAGAGGTTCCAGATGATGCTGATGAACCTGAAAGTGACCCAGTTAAGACTTGTCTATTGTATCAAAATCTTCTTCTCTTCTTTTTGTACTGTGAACACTAGATAGTCCTGATACTCAACAAATTTTTGTAATGTCTGCTGAGTTTACAACTTACAAATTTTGTTTCTCTTGACGGGTGCCTGAGAAACTTCTTGTGTGCATCAAATACGCTCCCAAAAGCATACTTCGTCTTGGTACTGTTTTTTAATTCTCAGCTAAAATCATAGGTGGTTTCTAAAACACTGACAGGAACCAACCCCCACTCGAGGAAGGAAAAGACAAGCCTCAACTACATCTCAAGGCAGAGAGAGACGAACATCAGGTTCAACACAAAAGCGGGGCCGAAAATCCATGAGCACCGTCACAAGAACAACTTACATTGATATGGAGGATGATGACGATGATGATGATGACCAAAACAAACCAGGCTCTTCTGTGGCACAAACACCGGTACAGTATTAACAGCGTATACACATACATTTTAGAATTATTTAGAGACCAATATGCGGGTATGCTGACATGCATGCATGAGTGATATATAATGGACCATTGGGGGCATTGATAAGTGTGAAGGCATGTTGCAGTAGCAATCCTCTCATAGGCATAGTGGAGTCAATCACTTGTAACCTTTCTGGAACAAGTATCCTGCCTCTTAAGAACCGCTTCTTTTGTGTTTCTTTGACATCCTTCATTTGGGCACATTCTGTGTTTCCTCACGATCTGATACACGAGTCCATCAAAGCAGGTATTCTCGTTTTAATATGTGCACAATCTTTTACATGCGTATGGCAGGTTCGCCGGAGCTGGGGTTCACTTCGAAGGTAGCAAGTTCACAAGTCTGACATGTATTTTGAGTTATGCCGTCAGGCTCAGTCTGAGCTTCCAGCACTCTTCCTTTAGCAGATATGGTACGCGTCTATTTTTATATCCTTCAGCAGGTATTTTGATAAACATGGTGAGCTGGTACTGCTGATGGAAACAGTTCCACCTTAAGGTTTTTCTAGCTGGGAAATGGATGCTCGAATGAGCCATACGACTTATGGTTTCTTGCTTATCAATTGCAGTGGTTTTCAAAGGAATGAAGAAAGCTTGAGTGTATAAATTATATGGTGCTAGACAAAATTAAGAGATTACTCATTTACAAAACTACCTCCCATTGTCCAAAATACAACTGCTCCTGACAGTCATGGAGTAATATGTGAACCTAGCCATGTCATAAAATTTCATGTTACTGGATTTGCAAGTTTTGGATCATAAAGAGGAAGAAACAGCAGAAAGCAATCTGCATGAAGTGGAGGCAAGATTTGCGAAATGGATATCGGAAATGTTAAAATATTACGTTGCCATAGACTCTTTGTATCAATGGAATTCCTTATGTTGTATATTCATGAACTACACATCACACAATTTTGTGTGAATGTAAGTACTATTTTCTAATTAATGATGTGATCAGAATGTACAAATTACACAGGAATGTACTGAAAGCCAGAAACATGCTTACCTACCTTGTATTACTCCTATTAGGCATATCGATGTTTTTTTATTGAGATTCAAAGATCGGATGTTTGGCGAGGTGTATACTCTACGATTTGTTCGTGTACATAACATTGCATGCATTAGATTTATTAGTGATTATGATAGCAAATACTTTGATCAACAATGAGATGTGTGACATCAATTGATAATGTATGGTCAAATTGTAATGATAAGTATGCCATAGTAGAACTTCAATCATGTGATGGAGATTTCCATGTACCTAACAAAGGGTTCCTTATTCAAACCATCTTTTAGAAATACTAGTCTCATTGACAAGGTTTTAGGTAAGACGCTCTCAGTGAGTGCCATTGACAAGATTTTAACAAAAAGTAATGCAAATTGAGAGAGCCTTTTGCAAAAAGTTGGTCCAATAAGGTAGAAAATATGGTTTGACAAAATACTAGTGGAGATCCAAACGCAAATAGACAATCTAGCACAAACATCATCCTTTGATGAAATATCATAAGATATTTTAGATTTTGAGCACATTCCACAAAGTTTGCCATTGTTACCCCTCCCCCCCCCCCCCAAACAAAAAAGAAAAATGAAAATGAAAAAAAAGGAAAAAAGAAGCAAGAAGAGTGAAAGAATGGTGTAAGAGTTTTTGAAAAATACATGCAAAAGAATATGGTCCACAAACAAGTCATAAACACCGGCATTTGACATTAAAAAAAAGATTCAAATGTTGATGATTTAATGTCACTAGGATGCACAAATAGTTCAAGTTAATCACAAGAATGAGAGTAAAGACAACTTTCCTTCGTTAGTATGTCAAAAAGCGAAGTCTTATGGGTCAAAAAAAAGTAAAGTATGAAAAAGAGATTAATGAGGAGTTGGAGTGTTTCTTAATTTATTATTATGCGGCATTGCGATCGCTTTTAAAGACTATTTGGTGATTAGAGCATGTCATACTGAGAAAAGAACGTGCAAATAACTTAACATTGACTTATTTAACAAGGCAAGGAATTGGCAACTTCGAAATGTGCTTACAAATTTAGGTATTAAAAAGAGGGTCTAGGTGTTCGAATTTAGTCGTGATATTGTGAAGCATGAATCTTAGACATTGCACACAAGGATCTCCAAGCAAAAAGTTCTATTTCATTCTAACTTGTCCAACAATAATTGAGTGCATTTATTTCAAGACTTGCAATGTAGTGAAACAAGCCACATGAATAAACAAGTTTTTGGTGCTTAACATCGCTCGCAGCTTGCTTGGTTTTATAGCTTGGAAAAAAACCTAAAAATTGGTTATTTATGATGCATGACTATGCATCTGGATTTGGATGTAGTAGTGATGGGGGCAACCAATTAGATAATTATTGCTCAATAATATGGTAGGAAGCACACCATATGGAAAATCATAAAGATGTATAATAAATCCATTTTTTAATATGCTCGTGCATTGGGTTATAGCTACCTCTAACTATATGAAGTTGAGGTAGTCTTGTGCCTTTCTACCACTTTTTAGAAAAGATTAATATAAACAAAGCATCTAGCTTGGCACTATAACTTGTATTGCTATGGGGTCCATAGTTTACATGATTACGGGGCTAGGGTTATCTCCTTTATGTAATTTTGCATTGTGTCAGCTTCCTTCTTGCGCTTTTACGAATGACATTTAGAGCATTAACACAAGCACATCTTGGATGTTTATGGCAATAAAAGCCCCTAAGCATCATCCACTATTGAAGATGGGTAATTTGAAAGTATTTTCTAAAATCTACATGATATAGAGGAAGCATGATAGCTCATTATTTGTAATGTAAGACAATGAGTGGTGAACAAAGAAGTATGCTTTACTCCGGCATATGTAATCCAAGATTTAGAATTGCTAAAAAGGTTTTGAGATCCTTTATTTTTTGTTTGATGAAATAATAAGATAACTAGATACTCCAACATTGACTTGATCATTTGATTACCTGCCACAAGTGCTAGCTCCACCAAGATTCCAAGTCTAACTAAAAGAAATTAGAAGCATAGAGGAGACATTGCAAGAATTTTTGAATAATTAAGGAAATATGTTGAAAATAGAGTTAGTGACAATATGGATCAATTGGAAATCAATGAGATAGTACTTAGTTCAAATACAATGGAAACTTCAAATGCAGATGTGATGCAATGTCAAAATATGACAAATTGGATAAACATGGAATGCAAAAGTAGGAGCTAATACAAATACTAAAGACAATTTGTGTGATATGATAAAAAGGTCATTTTCTCAACAAGATGGTTTGATAGCAATCAATGCAATTAGTTTGGGATTAACTGTATGAATAGGCATGCAATTATAAGGAGTTTAATTGTATGAATAGGCATCAACACTAGATATACTTGAGCAATCAAAAGATATTGAAGCACATTATGCATTTATTGGTGCAATTGATATCAATGTCAAAGATGCAATTTTTCAAATAACGAGGGAAGGTATACATAATTTGCAATGCATTTTTTGTAAGAGTATTGAAAGGAATTTATAAGTAAATATTTTGTTATTATTTACTCAACAAAATTAGATTTTACAAGGAGAAAAAATTCCAAATGGATGGCATAATGTAGAGACATAGAAGACGACTAGTAGGTAAATCACAAAAGGAATGAAAGAATCAGTAACATTGAAGGATTCAAAGACAATGGAAGGCAACAAAAAATAGATGGACAAGTACTAGGAACAACATATTTCTTGACAAACAATGAAAAAAGGGAAAAGAACAAAATTTTCCATGAAAATTTGTTCATTGAGTTTATATGCAAATAATATTGTTGATAAAATATCTCAATATATGGCCAAAAATATTGTAAATATAATGGTACCATCTTTAACAATGCCATTCAAAGAGGCAAATCAACATGGGAGAAAACCAACCAATATGCATAGATACACTTTAAATGTAGCACATGTCAATCTCAACCTCAATGGTGGTAGATTTATGTTTTGATTTGACAATGAAGTCTTTGAAGGTGAATAAATTATATTTGAAAGCAAGTTTTAAAGAACAAGTGTTTCAATTATAAAAGGGGGAAATCTATAAGGTCACGTTTTAGACATCATATCAGTTCAAGATACAATTTTGAAGACATCAAAGTTTTCTTGATCGAAATGCCAGATAAGGCTAAGCATAGTAAAGATTAAGCACAATCACCAAATGATTAAAAAGAAGACATGTAGAGATAGTTTTCCAATAAAGAAAAAGCCTAAGGATTACATCAATAATTGTCAATTAGTCATGCCATTTCAAGATGGCATTGCTTTGCTTGTTCCAAGTTGCTTGGCATTAAACGCAATGACAAATTCATCCTAGAAACTAATCGGGGCTAGAGTTATTCTCAGTATCTTCAATGTTTTCAACATTTTAGCATCATACCAAATATACTTCAATCATTTCATTTCTATCATTTGCACTTTATGGGGGGTACTAGACACCTCTAGTTCTCCTACATGGGATGTATTTATAATGTATTCAAATTTTTTATCTTGTTGGCCCTTTTTGGTCTTTTATAAAAGTTAATAACCTCTCTCCCTCCCTCCCTCCCCCTCCCTCCCTCCTCTCTCTCTCTCTCTCTCTCTCTCTCTCTCTCTCTCTCTCTCTCTCTCTCTCTCTCTCTCTCTCAATCCTGGAAAATGATATGACTATAATGATTGCATGTCATGTCCAAGATTTATGCTTCACTCCCAATGCCCAAGTTGGCTAGTTTGTAGAGCACTAGGGATTTGAAGCCAATGGATAGGTAGGATTTTGAGCTAATCATGCGACTCTAGACCACATCTTCACATTGAGAGGAGTCAACTTTATGGGATGAAGTTTGAAACTTGCCAAGGGGATCTTATAATTCATGACTTTTTGAGTGGCTGTTGCTCACAAAAGCGCCAAATTTGTAGGTTAGAAAAATAAAGCTTTGCAAAGTATTTTTAGCAAGCATTTGCAAAGGTTTACGTAAGCATGCACTATGATGAGTTTGATCAATTTGGCCAACATATAGTCATTTGTGGCCAATGTGTTAGAATGTATGCGTTTGGCATGCTCTAAAGCACTAGTTAGAGATGATGGAAAAATCAAACTAAGAACATCCTAGTTATTCTCTCATTCAGCCTAAACATAGAGAAGTTGAGTCCCTCTCTTGTCCTCTCATAAATCTAGAATTGGACCAAATACTTGACAGTATGGCTTATGAAAAATGACGAGGTATCTATTGTCTATAGTAAAGTTCTTCAAGTTTACTATTACAACAAGATTGTGACAGAGTCAAGTGGTGATGGTCATTCTAGTGATGCAAATATTGAGCTGGGCAAGTTGATACCAAAGTGACAACAAATAAATGTTATTGGAGACTAGAGGCCTCTATCATGATTCACCAATATAAGCTCTATGCAAAGGCCCTTGCCCTAGAATGATGAAGCATATTCTATGAGAGTTAGCCTAGCCTTGGATTTGTGCAATATTATTAAGAATGTGACATTCAAAATGGACTATGGCTTATTGCACAACAAAAAAAGATGATTACAATAAGCTTGGATCTCGATAAGGCATACAATCGGTTAAGGTGGGACTTCCTATTCTCACCCTAAGGTGCATGGGTTCTAGTGTGAATTTTGTGATGATTTTCAAATGTTATTATTTAATGCCTCATCACACTAACTTGTATCAATGGGAAATTAATGGGGCATTTTGAATTGAGTTCGCAATCAAGTGTTATCTACTTGCTCCCCTACTCTTTGCACCATTAAAGGTATCATGCTCCCTTTAGGCCAAGAGTTGTGGCCACAAATGTTTGTCAATGATCCTAGTGTCTTCTCAATTGAGGTCCAAGGAATAAGCAAACCTAGCTAATCCTGTTGAATTAAATGAGTTTACATCCCTTTTGTCTTGTGGAACAAGGATAATTATGTAGCAATAATGCTATTATAGAAACCTACACAGGTGTGAAGTACAAAGAACCATATCAACTAGATTGGACATGGTTGTATCTTTTGGAATTTGGGATGTCTAATTGGTAGTGGATGTGAATACATTTTTTGGAAAATTAGTTGTGCAACATGGCAAGTCAAGTCAATTGGGTGGCAGGCCAAGATTAAGAGGCAAATGGTTTTGGCCATGACAGTATACATATATGGCAATGGGGCATAATGGAGAAAACTTTTCAAAATTCCTTTAGGATGATGCTACTAGAAAATATGAGATTCATATTATTTCATGTGAGCTTATAATAATAATGAAAGAACATGGTAGAGTTAGGGTTTCATACTACTAAATAAGCAACACTACTATGTTAGTGGCTACCAAAGTTTTCCCTAGTGAAAAATATATAATTAGCTAATTAGCAAGCTAGGTAAATGGGAGAAGGGGCCTTAACACATGAAATTGGTGTCGCCCTTCCGGCTCTTAATAAAAGGATCATCCACAATGAAAGGGTTGGCTACTTACTAGAAAAAAGTGATGCCATAGTTGGTGTGGAAAGGCTGGGAGGGGATGAAGGGGGACAAATTCTTCAATTAATATGTTTGGTGGGGGTTATCCACTAATTCATGTAATATTCCATGGTGATGATTGAGTTTTCTAGGGTGCCCAAACTCTATAATAAGCATATCCAACTTTGGGGGATAACCTAGACTAGAAATATGAGAATGTAGCATTGATAAAGATCTAATTAATATAGTCTTGGGGTGTATGGTAGAAGGTTGGATGATGTGTGGGAGAGGAGAGCACACACAAAGGGATAAGAAGACACCAAAAGTGGTGGAGCAAAAGCTACTCCAACTTATTCCTCTATCATATATATATGAGTATACACGGGCATTATACAAGTGGGCGGGCACACTGCCCTTTACCCCAACAACCTCCCACTTAAAGGCAGTGTGCCTTTAAGGGAGTATAGTACACATATGATACAATCAGCCATCAGCTGAAAAACAAGATGACCAGACCGTCATCCTATGCCCATCGGCACTTTACAATGAGCAAAGTGCATAGACGATAAGCTGCTAGCAGACATCACGTCTACAGGATATAAAATGACAAGCTATAGATGCTTGTCAACCAAGATCTCATTGGGAGAGTGAACTCTCACCACCACGTGCTTCTGTGCTAAGTCCATAGCACCCAAACAGTCACTATGCAAAGAAAATGTCTCTGTACCACTAATGACCATAAGCACATGCCCTACAATAGACCTCTGCTGGTCTACCCACCCTGCATCACCTGCATGCTGCTCTTGGAAGCATAAGGACATGATGTCCACAACCACTTCCCTACTGCCAAAATCTACCATAATCATGCTACCAACTTCCACTGCAACAGAAGCAAGAACCGGAAGTGTAGCCCCAATGGCAAAGATGTGAGAACCAAGTCTCAACCCAATTATGGATGCATGAAGTACTATGGCTTCCATATCAACCATAACTTGCCACTTAACTGATCTGTGATCGCCAAACCTACTGTGTTTCAAGTATGGAGCCAATATAGGCAATGGAGTACTCAGTAACTTCCCCCTCTCCATACTGAAACAACCAAGTATCTGAAGACAAACATCATCAAGACCATGCAGCTCCCAATGCAAAGCATCCCTGTCCATAAAGGACCATATGGCAAGTAACCTCAGAAGGATAGCAACCTCTTGATTATTGAGACCATAACCTGTCTCGCTGCGCATCAAGCTCTCATAACGGTATCAAACCTATGAAGCCAAGCTCGAGGGGATTGCTTCTGGCCATGGAGGCACTTACAAAGCAAACATATCAATGATTCCTGCCCATGTGCAATATGACCTGAGTCAATAACTACAGAAACCACATCTGTCCTGGCATAACTAGCCAATGAATCATACCGGGCATCATTAGCCAAGGAATCCTCCTCACCATGCATAGCCTCATCCTCATGTGCAAGAGGCACTCCGCATCCTGGGAGCAAACTGTAACTGTCCATAGAAGATGCATCAACAATCTCCATAGGAGTATAAACCTGTGGAATACTCGAGACATCTGACCGTCTCTGACCAAAATCAAGAAGTAATCGTCGTGGCTGTCCCAACTTTATAACCTGCTCACCGTGGGAAAAAACTCCCACTCCAAGGGATATGGGCTGCCCCTGCAAAGAATTCAGAGGTATCAATGCACTTACACCCTCCTGGAACACCACTCTCCTGCTATCCACAGTCTTGGGCTGTCTAAACATAGCATCCTCTCTGAAATAAACATTATGGTTGTGTATCAGCTCTCTAGCTGAAGAATCCCATAACCTGTAGTCCCTACTGGAGTCATTGTACCCAAGGAAGATACACCTCCTCGATTGGGAACCATGAGTATAAGCCTCGCAACCAAACACATGTAAATGCTCATAACATGGTGCCCTGCTTGTCAAGAAGTCAAATGGCACTCTACCATCCAGAGATCTCCTAGGTGGCCTGTTAAGCAAGTATGCAGCTGTCTTACATGCCTCAGTCCAATAGCAATAGGTAAGACTTGCATATCGTAGCATGCTACTAATCCTGTCCAATAGAATCTGATTTATGCCTTCTGCCAAGGCATCATGAGCAAAAAGATGAGGAGTGGTAACACCCTCCTGATACCAAGTGTATAACATAGATGCTGAAATCTAGGAGAGGTAAACTCACCATCAGTCATCAAGCTCAATAACTTCTTTCCTGACTAATTTTCAGCATTACTTAAGAAGCGCTAAAATGTATCATATACATCATGCTTCTGATGAATCGAATATACCCATATGTACTTTGTAGTAGCATCAATAAATGTCACAAAGTAAGAGGTGCCACCCAGTGAAACGGTAGGCATAGGCCCACAAACTGCACTATGAACCAACTGCAATGGCTCAACATGCCTCTCACTAACTGTCTTCCTCACTAAAGAGGATATTGACTGCTGACCATCATGATAATCATGACATAAAATCTGAGAGACATCCATAACAGGAATGTATCTCAATGTTATAAGGGCTTCCATACCTGTAGCAGACATATGTCCAAGTCTGGCATACCATAAACTAACTGATGGTTGCTTACTAATAATAAGCATCTAATCCTGGACACCTGATACATGTAATGCATAAGAGAATCCAACCCGTGATCCCCTAGCCATAACCAGGTTGCCTCTAGCAATCTTCCATGAATGATCACCCAAGAGACACGATAACCTGCCTCAACCAACTGTCCAATACTGATCTTGCTCATAGCAAATCCTGGTATATGTCTAATCCTCTGCAGAACAAGAATAGAGCCACTAGGCATAACAAGGTGGATATCCCCATAACCATAGACATCCATAGAATGATCAATGCCCATCAAACTACTCTCCACAATGCATTCCTGATATGCACTGAACCATGACCTATGAGGGGTCATATGACATGAAGCACATGGATCTAACATCCAATCACCGAGAATGGGTACATCAGTGGCCAAGAAGGAGGTGTCAAACATAAACAAAAGAATGCCTTCATCACTTCTATTATCAGTGGAAACCCTGGCATCCACACCTTGAAGCTCAACATGCTTCTTCTCCTTCTTCTTGTCATTTTTAACCTTGCTCTTCTTCTTGCATTTTCTTAGCCATTTCCAGTGGTACTTTTTCATGTGGCCATACTTTCCACAATAGAAACATCTAACACAAGTCCGAGAGCTAGACTTGCTCTTGGAATTCCCCCTTGAATATGACCTATTTCTACCAATTGATCTACCTTTGGAGTGAATATCAAGGCTGTATTTCAACCCATCAGGGCATTTCAACCCATCATGTTGTAACATAACACTATCATGGTCATATATCCGGCATATACGAGAATAGAACTCATATGCATGGCAGTCTACACCCTGTACACCATCCTGTACCTGCAAGTAGACTGACTTCGAGAGTGATGACTGAATGATAGAGCATGCTTGCTCATCCATGTCATCCCAATCACTCTGCTTAATGCTATTAGGCTTGACACCTTTGCATTGAATGGGCTTATGCTGCCTCTTTTGCACTAACACATCATAAATCTGCTCTTTCCAATACTGAAAGTTTGATCCATCCAACCTCTAAATATCAAAAAGGGCACTACCAGTTGTAGATGCCATATCTGTGGCACAATAACTCACAACCAAAGAGCAGTATAGTGCAATAGGCAACCCAAATGACCAAAAAATATAGTGTTATCCAGACCAATCAGATCTCCAAATAAACTGGCTGATCCAATGCTCAAAAGCACTCAGCCATAAAGAGGTATAAATAAGAATATATGCAGCCCAGTAACCTGCCAATGCCTGGCAATCCAAGTAAGCAATGCACTGAACCAAATGAGCAATGCCTGCTCAACCAATGGCAGTAGAAGCCCGGCTCAACTATCCATAAACATAAGTGTAGCATCCACCAATGCAAATCCATAATGCATCGAAATGGCATTTACTGCATCACCAATGCATCACCTCAAGTGTGCAACCCTTTGGCATCAAAATCAAGCATTCACCACTTGCCAAATGTGCCAAAGTGACTTGCCAAAATGCCAATAATGCCCTTGGACTGAAGTGAGATCCTGATCACTTTCTATAATTTACTGTGAGTTCCCAATTCACTGTTGTGCAAGAGAAATTCCTATAACAATACTTCAAAGCCACTTTGGGCAAGATAACACACTGTACCTGTATTTGAACAGCGATATCTTTTCACCAAAACACCGGATGACAAATCTGTAAACAGCAAAGTTGTAGCTTGTAGAAAGATCTACAACTTGTCAATTGACCTCAAGAGCCAAATCCTTATGGATTCTCAGATATACTCACCTGAAAACAGCTTCCTGCACATTGGTCACAAATAGACAGTAGACTGCAACTTTTTGTTGTTTTGCAGAGGCTGTAACTCCTGCAGTGTATACCGGATCAACTTGCTTCCAAAAGCAAAGTTATAGTCTATTCTGTGAACTACAACTTTCCAGTTTGGCACAAAGTGCAATTCCGCACCAGGAAAGAGATATTCAGTCCTGAAAATGATTGTCTTGTCATAAAAACAACAACAACAGCTTCCTTGTATGCTTGTTGCCCTTTACAGCACTCATATGCTGCGGCAAAACAGCCCCAAAAACAGCCTCAACATATGCCAATTGTAATGTCTTGACCAATGGCAAACACAATGCCATAAAATCATCCCCGAATACGGTAACAAATAAGCCTTGAAACAGCTCCAAACAATGCCAATCTGACAGGATCTTAGTACATCACCATACCACCGTATGTATCCAACATATGCAAATAACCATGCATCAAACGAACTGTCAATGCATCTCAACCATGCATGTACAACTGTCAAAGCATGTGTGAACTTTCAAGCATCTGATCAAGGGCCTCCTGCAGTGAGCACTCCTAAGCTGGTGAGTCTCAATGCCGACCTATTGTGGCTCGAGGTGCCTAACCATACCCCGAGCCAAGCCAATCACGGGAAATACTACCTATCTAGGTGTCCAACATGGACATAAGCACCAAAAAGATGGGCAATATGCCTCAAATGCATTGATTTGACTGCGCTTTACCATGCGTGAAGAAGGCTCCAAGAGGCGTTAGGCACAAGGAACGTGCTTCTCCGTGTGAGCCATGGCTTGGAAGTAAACACTTAATGATTTAATCATTAAGGTTATTAAGGATACTAATAACCTTATCTCAAACAACTGGCAACGTTTGCAGCAATGGCAGTGAAACAAGGGACATCTAATGGTGGTGTGAGGCGGTGTTGGACTGCCACAAATGCTAGCTACTTAGTCGCCCCACTCGACTGTGCAATGTATGCCCAAAGCATCAAAGCACTGCCTCTCAGGAAAGGAAGATATGACACTTCCATAGTGCACCCCTCAGCTTGTACGCCTCTAGCCCAAAAGCCCGCAGTTCCACCTTCGCCCCGATTCCATCTCTCCAAGTAATAGCAACCGCATCAACCGATGCTTCCTGTAACGCCTCTCCTCTGTTAAGTTTCTCGTGGTGCTGTTGCTGCTGTAGCCCGTGCCTTTGAAGTTCCAACGACAGGGTCAGAGAATGGGAGAAGGGGCTGCCATCCCCAGGAGATCTCACGCTTCTATCGCAGTGTCTCATATCCCCCGAGCTTGCCTCCGCATTCAGCATCACCTCTGAAATGCCACAATATCGCACACTAGCAGAGGTCAATCGTGATTCTCAATCCACGTTCAACAACCTTCATAGCTTCTTGGTTGACTCACTGTTGTCCAACTGCACCAAGCTGCTCACTCCAACATCCGGATCCTTACTTCTGCTACAATGAAATAGACGACGAGAGGACAGAGATGGGTTTGAACACTAGGAGGAGGAGACTGACTCGGCATCCAATTTTGGCCTCGCTTCACACTCTCTCCAGCTCAAGCTCCGTAGCTGCAAGCTCCATGTGCCACATCCATGAACCGTGGCCCGAAGCACACAACCAGCTCGAATGCTCCTCCCACGAATCCTGATCGGAATACTCCTGCTCAGGAAAGAGACCAAGCTTCAGACTCCTTGCTTTCCCTCGGATTGAGCACCACAGCTCTGATACCAGTTGTGGGAGAGGAGAGCACACACAAAGGGATAAGGAGACACCAAAAGTGGTGGAGCAAAAGCTACTCCAGCTTATTCCTCTATAATATATATATGAGTATACACGGGCACTATACAAGTGGGTGGGCACACTGCCCTTTACCCCAACATGATGAACCGCCACACCTCTAGAAGTAAAAAAAATTTGAGATCGTCCTAGAATTGGGGTCCCAAAATGGAAAATACTAATTTGCAAGGTACTAATCGATTGCTAGAATTTAGTGAATAGAATTTTAATTGAATGTCACAAGGGGAAAACACAATTTGCTATTTTTTTTGAAGTGTTTCTCTCAAATCTGGATGGGGTATGTAAAGCCCAACCTAGGATCACATTAGATGTGCTCTATGTAAAGTGCATTAGGAGATGGTAATGCATTTGATGCAGGGTTATTCGACTATTATGCATATATGGTGGTGTACTAAATTGTGAATGTGTTATACTCAAGCTGAGGTAACATGAACTCAAAAGGATCAGTCAACATTTCTCCTTTATAGGACAAAATTTTGTAATGTGTGTTGTGCTTCAAGTAAAGGGTTATGTTAACATTGTCGGTGAGGGTGATTCGCATGACTTAGTTGATATGAGGCCAAAGGCCTACGTGTTGCTATTTATGAATGTTACCTATGCCTAATATATTTGAATGTATCTTGAGAAAGGGTAAAAGGAGCGTCTATGTAAGTCCTTGTTTAATTCATATGTGACATCTAGATCAATCTAGGGAGATTAGAGCCTTTGCAAAAAAAAAACTCATGAACTAATAAGTAAGATGACATTTTACGTGAGTGTGTGCTGCAAAGCAAGGCTGGGAGGATATTCCTTATGCAATCACCCATGATTCTACTTTGCAGTCCAAAAATCAAATTTGTCCCTTTGGCATGTAGGGCAAGGCTTGTAAAGAGAACCAAATAATTACTTGGATAGCACTTTGCTTGGAGATTGCAACATACTATCCAGTGTGATGACACCTTGTGTGACCATGCTACAGTGGATGCCATGCAAGTTTGTACATTGCTGGGTTTTTCCCCAAAGGAGCTCAAGTTGTAATTGGTATTTTGATGACTCTTATATGGAGAGCTACAAATAGTGGTTACTAAACCTCAACGTTTTTTGAAAAGATGGTCTAGCACATCACTTACAGTAACACTCTACATTATTCTTTAAGTTTTACATCAATTGCACTAAAAATTGGAGCATAACAACTTTAATTGTCATTGAAGAGGGTTGAAAGTGAAAATCATCTACCATCTACGCAAGTGTCTCGAGGGGGACATCCATCATGTCAACCTTTGTATTTGGGCATTCCTCCTATTTGATCACTTAAATAATAATTTTTGCATAGCACCTATCATCACTCATTTCTCTTTTCCTTCAATTTTTTGCCCCTCCTTCATGTCTTGTGTTATGCCCTTTTGTATATGAAGTAACTTTTGGAAAAACTCAAGTCTCTGTCCAAGAAGCTTTATGTGGAAAATTGGATCATTGAATCTTTTAAAAAACAAATTTAGACTTAGTATTAAAGGATAAGAACACCAACCCTCAAGAGTTTTACCGACTCTAAGCCAACAACCACAGAGCTGTGGAGTTCAAAGAAGGATAAGAGTCATACCTCACCATTAAATTAATATAGTCCAAGAGACTTAGTGCTTGATTCATTATCCAGCTTGGAAGAAAATATTACTTAAGAGATATGGTCAAAACAGTTTCCTTCCAATCTTCTTGAGGATGTGTCACACACACCGATGTACGTCAACCTTGAAATATGAGATGCATTCAAAATGGACTCCTCGATGTATGTTAACATTGAATTATGACCTGCATTCAAAATAGCTAGTAGGACTTGAGACAAGACACAAAGCTTGGCTTTGTAGAACAAGTACCCATCATGTATTCAAGTCCACTAGTGGCCCACACCATTCTTGCTTTGTGATTGGAGGTACAAACATGGGAGAAATCTGGCCTCATGAGCCCAGGGATAAGGCTATATTCAAAAAAGAAATACATGAGGAAACTCATGAGCATGCAGATTACCATGATTATGGAATTCTATATTCAAAATTCATCAAACTAGAAAATCATCAAACACGAAATATAGAAAAACAATGAGGGTCTATTAATGATCATCAAATACAAAATATAGAAAAACAATTAGGGTCTATTAATGATACATTTAAGACCTAACTAAAAACATTGAAGACTCTAATTGAACCCATATCTAAGTTATTCGATTCTCAATCGGTAACTCCTATGGCAAAATTACCGACTCCTCCAAGTGAAGTTGAGAGGTCTACCTCTCTACTTAAAGAAAACTTGAACATTCTTAAGGACTTAAAACCACCAATTTTCAGTGGGGAAGAGAGAGAATGAAAGATGGATGCTATAATATGTCCTTGCAAAAGTGGCAAGACTTCCATCGACTCAGGAACGCCCCTCTTGAAAATCTAGTCTATTATGGAATTGAGTCTTTCCCTTGGAAGTAAGGCCTATAAATGGTGGATGAGCCTCAGAGAAAATGATAGGATTATTATGTATTGGGCGGAGTTTGAACAAGATTTCTTCAATGAATTTTAATCTAAAAATGAGTTGGAAAAAACTCGGGAAGCTTGGGACAATTGTAGCATTGGTAATAATATTTTAGTCAAGTGCATAGCAAACTATATTGGAGATAGTCCTTAAGTTGAAGGGAATCAATGAATTCCAAGAGAAGGGTTTTCTGAGAGTTCTAAAGACACCTACAAGGTTGAGGTGAGAAGAAATTCTCCCAAGATCTTTGAAGAAGCTATTGGGGTGCCCAATATATGATGACACTATGGGGAAATTAAAAGCTAGTACTTTTGAACAAACCGGTTTGTTCCTAAGTTCAATAAATTTCCCAATCTTAAAAGGAAGGGGCACTTCACAAAGGATGTTTCTCACGCACCGCCCAAGAAACATCAAACAAAAGATATCCTCTCCTGAAGAAAGAGGATTATGAGAAGGCCCAAGCATGAAATATTTGCTTTAAATGTTTGGGCAAACATCATGCTACTTGGAACTGCCCTAAAAATAAATGGCGGGAGCTAAAGCCCCAAATAGACCTCCACAAAGACAAATAAACCCTTAAGTGGTAACAAAATATGAAAATTCTCTTGATATTGTTACAAAGTATGAATCTTCTTTTGATGATTTAATGGCTAAATTTAAGTATGTTTTTTCGTGTGATTCACCTAATGGTTTACCTCCCGAGAGACATGTAGATCATAGAATAGAGGTAATTTACCCTTGTTTGTAAACCACCATATAGACTTAGATAAATGGAACAATGTGAGGTTAAAAGACAATTAATTGAATACCTTAGGAAGGGCTTAATTCAACCTAGTAACTCACCTTGGTCTCAGAAGTTTTACTGGTAAAGAAAAAAAGATGATATTGTGTGTTTATGCATAGATTGCCAAGCCTTTAAAAAAAATCAAAAATCAAAATAAGTATCCTATGCCTTGCATTAATGAGCTCTTTTATCAATTGCAAGGGGTAAAATATTTTACTAAAATTGACTTAAGATCCAGATATCACCAATTGCAAATTAGAGACAAGGATATCCCTAAGACATCATACTAGGTACAGGCATTATTAGTTTAGAGTAATGCCATTTGGTTTAACTAATACTACGGCAAATTTATGAGACTTATGAGTAGTATCTTGAGGCCCTTTTTAGAAAAAATTGATGTAGTATTCTTAGATGATACCCTCATCTATAGTAAACCAAGGAAAAAGGATTTGGAACATTTGAGGAAAGTGTTCCAATTGTTAGAAAACGAAATCCCACCAGAGGGGATCCCTTTGCAGAAGACTGTTAGATGAGCCTAGGAGTTACACACGGAAGTATTTCACTATGGAATCAAACTTCATTCATTGTGTGTACTTCACAAACATAGGTGTGTGTGTAGGCCAGTAAATAGACTCTACATCCAAGACATATAGAGGCAAAACTTATATATTTTTGTCTATCCACAAACTAGACACAATACAATACCCAAGTGTTCTCCTAATTTATTCTTGGTACCTCTATATCTCTGAGCCCACATGCTCCACTAAGCTTATGTAGAATCTCTATCCAAAGATCCGTTCCACCTTGCTGTCTAGAAAGCAAGCCTAGGTGGGCAGTACCTCTAGCTTAGTTTGTAGCTTCTTCTAGGTCACCTTCTCCTCCTGAATGTAGGCCCAAGGTAGGTCCTATTGATCCTATATACTCTCTGAGGGTTGGTGACAAAATCTCTATAAAAGGAGCCCTCCTCTCCCTTGTTCATCATCTCTCCACCATTAGGCCTCATGTTTCTGTAGCTCTAGGCTCCTCAAGCCTCTTCCATGAGCCTTCTCTCCCTCTTGTAGATATTCTCTTATGTAGACTCTTGAGTCCATCTCTCTCTAGTTCATTCTCTTTAAGTTGCATTGGAGTGGAGTCTCACTCTATTGACCACTGTGAGCTAGCATCCTTCTTCTTTTGATTAGCCTTCTTCATTCTGTAATCCTTCACAAAATGACCTAGCTCATCACAATAGAAGCACTTCTTCTCTTTCTTTGTCTTCTTCTTGTTGTCTTCATCTGAAGTTCTGCTCCTTTATCAAATTTATCCTTGGGCTTGCCTTTGTCAGGCTTACCCTTGCCCTTACCTTTGCTCTTGTCCTAAGCTATGAGGGTCTTCTCATACTTATCCATACCATCATACTTCTTTTCCCATATTTCTTGTTACAACAATAGTGGAATGGGGTCCTTGAAAGTCAGTGGGGTGTTCCCTCTGGTGTAGTCATGGTGGCCTACAGCAACAAATCTATCCCCATCACAATACATTAAGTGGCTCCTAGCCTTCATTTTCCATAATGGCTAATTGGTCTCATTGAACTTGCCTGTCTCACCAAAATTTGGGATCTGATATCTATTGGTCATGATAATGAATTGAATGAGGTAAAGAGTTTAGAGTGTACAATGAAGGAGTTAAAGAGTTTGGAGTGTCGTACACCTGTCTAAACCCAAGACTACCACCGAGGTACAATCGTTTAGGAGCCTACTTGAACCTGAGCCTTCCTGCCTAGGTATAATCCTTCAGACACTGAAGCTAATTCCTCCGAGCAAGGAATCAAGATTGTCCTCTAGCAAGGTCCTTGCCTTCAAGCTCCGCTTCTCAAGAACTTCCTGATACCATGTTAGAAAATGAAATACCACCAAAGGGTATTCCATAGCAGAAAACTAATAGATGAGCCCAAGAAATATGCATGGAAGGGTTTCGCTATGGAATCAAACTCCATTCACTATGTAACTTCACAAACATAGATGTGTATGCAGCAGTAATAATAAATAGACTGTGCAGCTAGGACAAATATAGAAGTAACACTTAATATTTACATCTATCCCCACAAAGTGGACACAAAACAATACCAAAATATTCTCCTACTATATGCATGGCACCTCTAGATCTTTGTGCCCACGTGCTCCATAGAGTTCATGTAGATTCTCTATCCAAACATTCCTTCCACCTTGCTACCTAGAAAGCCAGGCTAGCTAGGTGGAACAACACCTCTAGCTCAATTTGCATCTTCTTCTAGGTCATCATCTCCTCTTGAAAATAGGCCCATAGTAGGTCCTTTTGTTGCTCATATCTGCTATCTAGGGCTGCTCCAAATGATGAGGTAAGAGGCCCCATATGGCCCCTTTTATAGGGGTTGAGCCCCTACCAAGGAAGTTGATGAGTAGGGGACATTTTGGCTGACTCAGACAGCCCTCCACCCCCCCCTCCACCCACGGGGGCTTCCCAATTTGGAACAACACCTCTAGCTTTTTGCATCTTCTTCTAGGTCATCATCTCCCTTGAAAATAGGCCCAAGGTAGGTCCTTTTGTTGCTCATATCTGCTATCTAGGGCTACTCCAAATGATGAGGTAAGAGGCCTCATATGGCCCCTTTTATAGGGGTTGAGCCCCTACCAAGGAAGCTGATGAGTAGGGGACATTTTGGCTGACTCAGACAGCCCTCCACCCCCCCTCCGCCCACAGGGGCTTCCCTTTTTCAAACCTAAACCCTCAAGCTTTGAGCTTGCATTGCCAAGATAGCTTCAAAAGATAGCCACCCAAACTACTCTTTCTTGGAAAAGGGTGAAATATATCTCCTCTGAAGGAAGTACTCAACCGTGTGCAATGTGAATCTTGAAGTCTTAGAGTCTTAACCAAGCTCAAGAGTCACCCTTTACTATTGTAATTATCATAGGATGTCTTTGTAACAAGATGAGTCCTAAATTCAAATCTATATTCAAATATGTAAAAATGGTAAAATATAGAGACTAAAATTGGTGAAAAACTATCTTCAAATTCTCGTAAGAGAAGACAGCTAAGGTCTAATCTCCTTTTTTGAGCATGGGGACCTGTTCATTAGCTCTTTTCCTTCTTATGAGTCTGAAGGTTACATTGGTTGGCTTGTCTATTTTCCTTGCCCACCATTCTGTGACATTCACTTTGCTCTTGGATTCTGAGCTCCATTTTAATAGCCTTGAGTTCCCCCCACACTTGAATATTTCTTGCCTAGCTTGCACCTCCGAATCTCTATTGTGCATTTAACTTTGTCCATCCTCTTAGCTCTAATTTTAGACTTGATTCTTCTGGCTTCTTTTAAAATTCTCTAGTGCTCTCTACTGCCTTAGCCTACAATTAGATATGGAGACAATAAATGCTTCTTCCCAAGATAAGTTTTTTTTTTTGGGGAATACTCTTTAGTTGAAAGAGATTAGGGTTAGCTTTAAACCATGAGGAGGCCCTTCTGTCCTTGCTAAAGTCACATACAAGATGCACATGCTTGTTCTATTAGAGGGTTATAGTTGAAAAATCCTGGTCAAAGTGGCATATCATCATATCAAGGAGGTATTGAGCTAGGTAAAACCTATCTAGCATTGCCTCTCTCTTATTCTCCCTAGTTATTCTATTACACCAAGTGAAGATACCATTAGTACTAGCATCTACCAATAGGTGGGTGTCTTTAAGGTCTTCCCAAGTCTAAAACTTAGAGCCACTAACAGTTAAGCCTTTGTTCAACCATCTATTAGCCTTGTATTTGAACATTTTGAAATCTCGTGATAGGACTAAACTACCAAGCAACTCTTTTAGACAGTCCCAAGTCTGTTTTTTGCTTTGGACCCCAAATGGAGGCATGAACAAAGGTCAAATTGAATAGCACATTCTTTATTTTACACTATAGTGCTACTCACATATTGGCGTCATCTTTTATCTCTTTTAAAATTCCCTCCTTAGAGTGAGATAGCACCCCTATAAATGTGACCCCTTCACCTTCTTCATGTCTTGTGAAAAACCACACTCTTCTCGTGTCCACTTGGTTCAGCCTTTTTTAAGACCTGTGCAGTGACTCTCACTTCTTGTTAGGGCCAATAAATTTGTATACCAGCAACCTATGAAGGTTCAATTAGCCCACACACATTTAGGGTGAGAAAGGAAATGGGTTTACTTACCATTTCTATTCTTCCCTTTTTTAGAGGTAGGGCTCCATCGCCTCCAAGTATTTGGCCACACAATAAACATTGGTCATGTCTCTCCACATTTGCACCAACCATGGGCTAATGGGTAGGCTATGTGGACCATCATCCAAAAGTATGTGACACACTTTGGGCGAAGGTTGGCCTAGGGATAAGAACCAAATCTTATCCAAATTTGGTAATGATTTCTTCGGACACCTATTTCTTTAAAGCAATGAAACTCTCATGAGTGCCTCAAAGATGAGCATCCAAATGCATCCATTTGCCAATCCGTGTGCTATACGAGAAAAAGCCATCTCCTTTATCCTCTTTGAGACTTGATCCTTCATGGCCATAGACACTCCTCGTGGTCCCACTAAAATTATCGCTCCCCAACTCCCCTCATCACCCAACAACTTGGATACTATGCCGAGTCTAGTGAATCCAAGGTTCGTCAACCATTGGGTCTTCTCTAATTCTAGCTAGAGTAAACCTCCTTGGTTGAATTTGTAGAAGACCTACTATGGCTCAAAATTATGATAATCCATTTAAAAGAGTCTCACCTCCATCCTAGAAAAATAATCAAACCACCTATGGGTGTATGCACAATTGGGAGTCGCTCTAAGCTTCTCTCAACCATGTGTTGTTTTGACCTCTCTATCTTGGGACTTGCTCTCCCCTTAGGTGCAAAAATGCACTAAGTCACTTGTCGAGCACATTTGGAAAGCTGGCTCCAAGCTCCCAAGGATCAAACAAGTCCTCTATCTTAGTGTTCCCAGTTGTTGATGTGAGTGCAATGATCAAGCATGTGCCCCTCTTGATCACAAACCTCTAGATGCCAAACAAAGGATGGCAAGAAGCTTCTCTCTACACTATGGGCTAGTTTGGAAGAGGAGGGGTATCATCCCAAGCAGCAAAGGATTAACTGATGTGGAGGACTTGGTGATAAGCCAAGCTTCATCTATACTACTCTTGGGGGCCTGGTTGCATGCTATACTTCCTCAGTTCTAAGAGTTTTTGCTTCTCGAGACTATAAAAGAAGACTACTCTGCCTAGATAGATTAATGTCTCTAGGTCTTTTTTCAATAAAAGTTTTTGAAAAATATAATGTCAAAGTTCTTTTTAAACTTCAATACACCTTGGAAAACTTCTCTTTTGAGGATTGAATCTAAATAAGCTCCATTATATACAACTTAAAACTTCGTTGGATCGCTTCTTAAAAGTAAAAGCTTCCTTTCAAAGCAAAGAAGTCTATCTAAATAAGGAACTCTTGATTTGTATTTTTACTTCTCCCTCACTTGACAAGATAGGCTTAAACTCAATTTTGAAGTCTCTTGAAGTAATGGATTCTCTCCCTCATTTTGTGAGAAGAATTTGGAAGCATCCAGTAGTAGCTTGGAAGTATGTAAAAACTTTAGGACAAAAGGCTTTCAACTATGGAGAGATAGGTAAAAGGCTTACAGAGCATTCAAAATCTTCTAACCTTAGAGAACCTTGTTGTTGTAAAAGTAAGAGATTCCAAAGCTTTATTGATGCTACTTTAGGACATGTAATCACAGTTGATACCTCAATTTTGCTTTCTAGTAACTTAAGAGACCTTTTCATGAAAGGCACAAAATTTCGATTGTACTCTTTTAAAGAGTCTTGCCTTTTAAAAGCTATCAATAAGGGAATCTCAAACTTTGTTTTGTAATTAGAAGAATGTTTAGGAGTTCAAAATATTTTATTAGAATGGAAAGGGAAGATTTTGAAGAAAGTTGCTTTGAAACTAGAAGAAGTCCCTTCGGTTAATTGCTCTAAGCAAAGTAACCATCTTTTTAAAGAAGATGAAACTCTCCTTCGAAAATTCCATAGGAATTTTGTCATTTCTTATATGGACAAATGTTCCAATAACTTTGTCTTTATTTGTAAAAAGTTTTACTTAGAATGTCTTTTGAGAGAAGTGAACTCGCTTGCCAAAACTTATGCCCCTGCCTTAGTTTCTCAAAAGGATTTGATCTCAAAACATCAGAGTTTTTGCAAGTCTTCTGGGTTTGTTTGCAATCCAAGTATACCTTTTCTTTGTGCTGCTTGGAAGTTTCACAAAACTCCCAAAAAGCCAAGATTTATTGCAGCTGCTTGTGAGACTACTTTGACGGATGTCTCTAAATGGCTAAGCTACTGCTTCAAAGCCATGTTGCCTAGTGTCCATGAACTTTGGAGGGACTTATTAACAGAGGCAGATGTCCCCTTGCACTCAAGCTGGATTTTAAATGACTCTGTAGGAGTGATTCCTATTGTAAAATTTTTTAATTCCTCTTGAAGCATTCAAGAAAAAGAGTCTCCTATTCTCCTTCAAACCTATGATTTTACGACGCTTTACACAAAGATTGAGCTGGAAGACCTAAAGTTTAGAATAAAAAAGCTAGTGGCTGAAGTACTAAAAGTTTGAGCTGGATAGATGCAAAGTACTAAAAGTTGAGAAAACAACCTTATGCTTTGACTTCTTATGGCTAAAAAATAAAGATCATGACATAGGTTCTAAAAAGAAAAGATACACAAAGGTAGTAAGTGTGGAAGATGTTTGCTCTTAGATAGATTTTCTTTTAGATAATCTTTACACCACAATAGGTGATTCTTTGTTTCAACAAATTATAGGAATCCCCATGGGCACTAATTGTGCCATCTTTTTAGCAAACTTTTATCTTTTCACTTATGAATTTGAGTTTATGCAATGTCTTATTTCTATCAATACCCACCCTATCATTTTACATAAGCTTAGCCAAGTTAGGCATTTTATAGATGACTTATTTGTACCAAATGTTCCTAACTTTCAAGACTTTATGTACAAAGATGTTAGTGCTTTTGGAGAAGGAATCTATCCTCATGACTCTTGTGAACTGAACTACACTTCAAGAGGGGATTCTTGTGTTTTCTTAGATCTTAGAATTTCTCAATCTACCATAGGATTAGAGGTTGATATATACGATAAACGTGAACAACCTCAATATAGTGGTTTACACATTATAAAAATGCCTCACATTGACTCAAACATTTCTGATTTGGAAAAATATGGAGTCATTTCTTCCCAATCCCATAGATTTTTCCCCCTTTGTGCAACTAAGGAGTCTTTTATCACTGAATATAGTAATTTGATTACTTTACTATTACACAAGAGGAATAATCCAAGGAAAATAATGAAAAAAGTATGCACAATCTTAGATATGAAGTCTTTTATCTATGGTGTATCAGCCTTAGGTATGTTTAGAATGATTGAACATAAGCTAAAAATAAAAACGGGGAGCTGAATAGCCCATTTTTCTTTTAATTTCAAAAGAGAGTTTGTTTGATTATGCTTGTGCTTTCTAAGTTAGAAATGTATTTTTGACTCTTTGTAGGAAACAATACATAAGTGTAAATGACCATTTAGCTTTTTACGTTTTAAATAAGAGTGAGAGTGAGAGTGAGAGTGAGAGAGAGAGAGAGAGAGAGCGATATTCCAATTTTTTGAAAGATTTTGTTTCTTGACTTGCTTGTTTATTTTTGCTTAGTCACCTGCTTCCTTTCTTCTTTATTTCTTGTTTTCTTTCTCTTCTGTTTATTTGATTTATTTTAGTAAGCACTGGGTTTGCCCAAGAGACTCTGTGGGTCTTTAGAAACCCAGTATAGCTGTTTATGCTTGGGCATGATGATGACATAAGTGTTGCTTTGCTTGCTAAGTATGTCTTCCTTTTGTTTTTCTTAAAAGTTTTTGTTTACCTCTTTTTTCTTCTCTTTCATATTCTCTTTTATTTTCTATGTAGATTTTTTATCTTTAGAATAACAAAAAATATAAATTTGTATGATTGGTCTTATTCTAGTCTTACAAAGGTATATATAGAGCCTATGCGCTGAAGACCCTTGGTAGAGCATGAAAAGCTCTGGGGGTCGACCAACCAAGATCTATTACTCCCCTTGATATAAACCTCACGCGGCCCACAATGTAATGCACATTGATAGCCTGGCTAAGGCGAAGGCTAAGGGTTTGCACGGGCCTTATGAAGCAACGAGGAATAGCTCATGGAGCTACTACACGCTTGCATCATTATTATGGGAGGCCATGATTGGACATGAACGAAATGAATGATGTAACCTGTGCTCTCATTGTTAAGTTTCTCTTTATTTTTTTCATATTTTCCTCGTTATATTGGTATAGCCAATCCCCTATCCAAGTCATACATACTGTGGGATGGCAAGCCCATCCTCACCGTCTAGATTTGGATGTGGATAAGTGGTTCCAATGCCAACCTTCGGAACCCTCATCACATCAGTCCTAGTATTCATGCGCAGCGTAACGTCGTGCATAATGGGACGAAGAAGGGAAACCATAGCACCTCCATGACCCACTCATGCGGTAGAGGTCTACTTGACTATGGATCCCAAGGCACCTCGTTGCAATGGCAGACAAGCATGCAGATACACTATGCGACAATGTCTCTCATGATATTGAGCAGGGTTAGTACAAGCCAGCTCGTTATGAATCGTGTTATCGTAACACAGCTACATGTAGACTCTTAGAGATATAACTGGATGCATGTTTAGGAAAACGCTATTCTCGAATAGCTATGGAGAAAAAGACTAAGCATATTTACAACTTAGCCCCTAGTCTATGATACCGAAAAACTCTAAAAAAAGAAGGGAGAGTCTTGACCCCCTTGAGATATGTAGATAGATATGTGGAAAGAAAGACTCTGATTTGCGACAGGGATACCTGCTACATACCTATGTTTTCCTCCATGTATGTTTAGGACGTAAGGTGGACTAGTAATCAGAAAGACATGCTAGAACTTTTTCAAAATAATACTACTGAGGTTTCATACAAATTTTAAGACAGGTCTAATCTATAACAGAGATTGCAGAGACTAGTTGCTGAGATTGTAGAACTAACACTGATGTGAATCTATGACAATGTTTTTGGTTGAAAATTATGAGAGTGACATCATTAAATGTGTTGTGATGATCTTCTCCTTTGCAGCAATTGTGATCTCGAGACTACTCAACTTATAGGTATCCAAATGGGCTTTGAAGTGACAGTGAAAGCTAGTTGGCATTGATTCTTAATTGATTCAAGGAAAAGATGGAGAGGTGGGGAGAGGGTATTAAGAAAATCTTGCTGGAAGGAGAATGGTTTTAAACCATGGGATTTACTCAATTTCTAATTTTTATTTAAACTATTGGTTTCCTTTAGAGGCTACACTTGAAAAGTTCATTAGAATTTGTAGTTCCTTCCTCTTGGGGAGGGGCCATCTCCAAAAAGAAGAATCTCAAAGTAAGATGGAATTTTTGTACAAGACCCAAGAATGAAGGTGGTCCCACAAAATTTCAATTTCTAGGGTCATAAAAGGGCTAGGCATAGCTCTTTTTGAGAAAATTTGCACAAGTTAGACCTATTAGGGACCCCAAGTGGAAGGACTATCCTAAATGCATTGCCCTCTACAACCTTGAACCCTACCTCACAAGGGTAGCCAATTGTGGAAATCCATATGGAAATATTTTGAAGATATTAAAGCCCAACCCAAAATTACAAAGGGATATTTCATGAACTTAGATTCTATTTAGGTCTCTGTTATATTTTAAAAAGAGCCCTAAGTGACAAGGACATAGTTAAAGCTAGTCGACTCTTCAAAAAGGGGCTGCAAAGTAACGGCCAGCTCTAGATGGAGGACAGTGATGGCGATGGAGGTGATCTTGATGGGATGTCCCATCTACATCATACCCTCAATCATCTAGAATCTAAACTTCGTGGAAAACTCGTACAGGACTTGGGGCTATAGGGACTGTTGCTTGGTTAGGGAGCACTACTTGCTAACTCTAAGTTTCCCCCTTTGACGTCTAACAGGGAAGAGCTCTTTTTGAAAGTAGCTATCAAACAGCTGACGTCTAAGTTTCTCACTTTGACTTCTAAGAGGGAAGAGCTCTAAGTTTCCCCCTTTGATGTCTAAGAGGGAAGAAAGAGCTCTTTTTCAAAGTAGCTATCAAAATAGCATACAGTATTTCATTGCCAAAAAATGGCATACATGGAGTATATTTAAAGAATGAAAAAGTCAACTCTCACCCTCTAGCAGAGGGGGACAAGCACCCATGCAAGAAGACAAGGACATGGAGGTGGTAGAAGTGTGAGAACTAAAAGAGAGTCCAAAGAAGATAGGAATTAACAAAGACTCCCCAAAGAAATACGCATGCATGTAGGGAGGGGCGATCAAGGTGGCACCAAGGCCTTGTACATGGCAACAGCATAGGCTTGCAGAGGTAGGTTTTTCTCTATAGCAACTAGATTGCAATTTGTTCCTCGCTCTATCTTGCCAGAAGAAAAAACAAGAATCAACATACCAAGAGGCAAGGGTGAAAAATCAAGTAGAACCAACCCATATGGCTGAGAAGGTTATCTCGGAAAAACAAGCACAAATGTAGTCAAAACCAAGAAAAGAGCCAACAAGAGAAGTCATCTCAAGATTAGGAGAGACTATTCATAGAACATATGAATGAACACATAGAAAC